>NC_139658.1:6725244-6802744 GCF_951799395.1 Argentina silus | reverse complement strand
AGGAGGTAAGATCCGAAGACCGGCCAATGTCCCCTTAGATGTTTTTGCAAAAGAGATGGTTTTCTATGAGTTAGGAAGTGAAGCTATGGAACAGTTCCGCGAGGATGAGGGCTTCATTAATGAACCTGAAGTGCTCTTGCCCACCAATGAGCTCCATCGACAGTTCTGGCTCCTGTTTGAATATCCAGAGAGCTCCAGTGCAGCCAGGTCAGTGGCCTTGGTGTCCGTATTTGTCATAGTCATCTCCATCTTTATTTTCTGCCTGGAAACTCTGCCTGAGTTTCGTGATGATATGGCCTACTTACCAACACTTTCCCAAATGCTCAACTCAACTCAGGATGGCCCCCTCCCTCCCGCTCAAAAGGACTTGGTTGCCTATTTCACAGACCCTTTTTTCATTGTGGAAACTATTTGCATTATTTGGTTCTGTTTTGAGCTCGGTGTACGCTTTGTAGTCTGCCCCAGCAAGAGTGACTTCTTCAATAACATTATGAATATCATTGACATTGTCTCCATAATTCCCTATTTTGTCACCATTGGGACGGAGCTGGCTTCCACGCCTGACGAAGATATCAACTCAGGCCAGAATATGTCACTGGCCATATTACGAATCATCCGTCTAGTACGAGTCTTCCGAATCTTCAAACTCTCCCGACACTCCAAGGGGCTTCAGATCCTGGGCCAGACCCTGAAAGCCAGTATGAGGGAGCTTGGCCTGCTCATCTTCTTCCTCTTCATAGGGGTGATACTTTTCTCCAGTGCCATCTACTTTGCAGAGGTGGATGAGCCTGAGACGCAGTTTGTCAGCATCCCTGAAGGGTTCTGGTGGGCTGTGGTGACAATGACCACTGTCGGCTACGGGGACATGTGTCCCACCACTATCGGAGGGAAAATGGTTGGTACCCTCTGTGCCATCGCTGGCGTCTTGACCATTGCCTTGCCCGTCCCTGTTATCGTCTCCAATTTTAACTATTTCTACCACCGGGAGACGGAGCAGGAGGAGAAACAAGTGATTGACGAGGCAGCGCAGGTTGCTCAGAAAATATCGGAGGCTAACAAGTATGGTAGCACACCCTCTCTAGACAAAACTAATGGTGGCTGGCAGAATGACAAAAACAGCATGTAATGATCATTTAGGCTTTTATAATAATCAGCAGGGCATGAAATCAAACATATCCAAAACTGAAATGAACTGATATCAACTTGTCTCTAGGTTTTCCTATTTTGTACTCTTATCATGGCAGTATTTGTGCCAATACGTAGTACATTATGTATGTATTGCAAACTACTCAAACAAGGAGCTCATGTCTGATAACCAGTCTGATTGTTGTGCATACAGATGTGTCAAAGTGCAATTAGAACAACACAGCGATTACATTAGCCCACAGTCATTTGTATTTCATTTACACCAAAGGCTCTGGACTGGGATTTAGTATGGAATAGAAGTATTTTAAGCATACACATCCAATCCAGCTATACTTAGAATGGCAAGTGATGGCAGGCAATTATCTGCTGACTGGAAATATTGACGTTGAAGAAATATAACAAGATATGGAAATGAAAGACAGGGCAAGTTGCTCAAACTCATTCAATTTCACAGTATTCACTGAAGTTGTCAAATACTTCATATTTTCAGTTCATAGAGTGGGTTTAAAATGCACCCAAAGTTACATTTCCCAAACTACAGAGCGTATTGCGAAGTCATACTATATTGCACTACATTTTCATGTTATACTTTGCTATACTCAGCAGTATCGAGATAGATCTTGGGTTGATCAGCAAGGACAAAAAAGCACTTCTGATGACAGAGATAGGAGAATACCAGTGCACATTGCGTGTCAGCAAATCTACATTATCAGTAGTGGATGCCTCAGTAGTTTAACCACATCATACAGAATTAAACCATATCAACCGTTTCTAGAAGCTATAGCCACATTAGCAAGTAAGCTAAATTGCTTTCCACTTTAATCTTGCATGCATAAAACACGAAACAACTCTCAAAACTGCTCAATTGCATGCCTCAGTCTAGTACAATCTAATGGAACACAATGACTTCAAGCTGACAAACAGTAAAGTCATAAAGACTAATGAAAATCATTGTATTTCTATTTTTACTCAGATAATCAGACATTTCAAATATTCTTTCATTTTCCATTTGTAAGTATAATTCAATCTATTTATCATGGAAAAAAGAACTAAATCATGTTGAACTTCTATGCAATCATGTGCAATTGATATGAAAAACAAAAGCCATACCATTAGACACTGTGTCATTCTTTTACACCCTGCATGATTCTAACACACTTACTATCCCCTTGGCTCTTTCAATATGTATTACCATGCTATGGACCTAAGACAGCTATGCCAAATCAAGGAAAGAACCCCCCCAACAGTTACTGGCTTATTCTAATCTCATCCAAAATATCATATTGTAGAGATAGAAAACTCCAAAAAGAAAAGTCACACACACCTTTGCACTCTAGTTAATTGAAACACTATTCCAACATTTTGCTACTGTCAGTAGCTTTCCATGGAACAGCATGCTGAGACATGGATATATCATGTATCAATAAACTTATGTGCGATAGTTCTAGTGACTTTCTCCGATGTGTTATCCATATAGTAGTTACATTAAGTCCTTACCATGTATTTAATATGGATAAGAAACATCTTAATTGGATTTTTGATTTTATGTTGCCATGAATTATATACAAAAATAAACAAATTAAACATTAAGGTAAACAAAGAGTACCATTTAATAAATAAAATAAAAAACATATTTATAAATGCATGGTACCAAAACATGGCACCTTATATGCATGCGTAATTTCAATCTTGAAAATAATTTAGATAGTGTGAGTTATAGGACAAATGTGTTAGAGATGGCATTGGCTACATACCTGTAACTCATTCAGCCTCTCAATGGACTGTTCATTAATGAGATATGATTATTCACAAGTACTCCAGAATGTATTGTATCTTCTAGTCTGTTCAAATTAGTATAAATAAGTTTGCACTGACAATGCATGGCTGGACAATACATACAGTATATATATATATACAATGTATATTATCTTTATGTGGAAACAGCAATAATTGCAATCGTGAAATGAGTTGGCAATAAGTTGGATGGTGACATCAGTTAGATACTGAGCATTCAGCACTTTACAAAAGTATTTATATAAACATGAATGTAATAAAGTTGTACAATATACAGCATATCTAATAATTACATATGTGCTATGTTTTATTTATCATATATTGAGTGCCTTTAATTAATTAAACATCTATACTCCTTATGTTTGAGTTTTGTTTCATTTTGTTTCCTAATCATTGACACCAGCTATGTAAGTTGTGGTATAGTATGAAATATATGGTACAGCACTATAAATGCTGATGGAAAGATATGAGTAAAATGTATCCTAAATGTATGAATTGTTGTCGTGGATATGTATTCATCTTATTTCTGTTCTGTTCTGTAATGTTGTTGTTGTTGTTGTTGTTGTTGTTGTTGTTGTTGTTGCAGATTTTTTTTCCATAGATTTCTTTCTCCACTACTTTTTGTCTAATTTTCTTTGGGTTTTTTTGTTTGTTTTCCTTTGCAGATGCAGCAAACTTTCCACTCCCAGTAATGGGGAAAGGTGGTGGGTGGGATGTGGGAAGGGAAGAGGGAGGGGGTGGAAGAGGAAGGGGTGGTGGGGAATTGTTGTTAAACCCAATAAAAATAATACAAAAGATAGTTTAAAGGGGCAATCTGGGAGTCCATAAATGGATGTACCAATCCCAGGTTGCCCCTTTCAACAACAGTAACTGTGCAGCCATGATTGATGATGACAGAGGGGGACTAGTCAGCAGCACGTGGTGTCGGTCAGACCTGTTTTCTCGTTAACACCCTACGTTAGCTGTCATTACCACCCTCTCACTGCAGCCTCAGTGCACCCATGTGGTGATGGCATTTCTCTCCCTCTCACTGAGCCACTTCAATATCAGGGCCTCCCTGGTGGCGGTCGCTCCCTGAGAATGTGTCATGTCACACAGTCACAGGAGGCAATGGGATTCATACTGAACACTACTGTATACAGTATGTGCCCTGAAACAAGCCTGTTTAAAATGGAGAAGTGAGTGGGATGACGATTGGTTGAAGGTTAGGGATTGCGCAGATAGAGATGGAGGGAGGGCCTTGTGCATTAATGTGAAAAGATCAGAGATATAAACTAGAAAATGGCTGCATTTGGAGTCACTGCTACAAGATATGGATATAAATAGTCCACACATTTGGTACAGATGATCCCATTCATGTACCCTGGTATAGCTAAATGCTAGCCCCAGAGCCAGCCAAAGAAAGCTCAAGAATGGAAATATGGAAAAGGAAAAAAGGGGTCTGAATGTGCCTATAACACTCCAAGTAAATGGAAAATGAGGTCTAACATAAAAAAAACCTGAACTATTCTTTAAACCATGTTCAACGTAGAATATACTGATGTGAACTTGACAATGTATTTCACTGAGACAGCTTTAAAAGTAAAAGCACTGAATTAAATATTCAAAACAAATGAATCTTTTATAAGATTATCTATCTTGGCTGCCTAAACTAAGAGCTTGGTGTTTCAGTTATATGACTGTTGCACAGCACACACACAGAATAGATACTGTATCTATTAATAGCCTTTTTGTGCTATTGTACACCACACCTTACGGGTTATATGCACACATTTGCCTCTGGTCTGGGTTTTTGTTTGTGAATTTGGATTCAACTGTCTTTCTCGCTGCTAGCTTACTTCATCTGACTTACTGCTTGAGTTCGGTCAATCATGTGAAAAAGAGTCAGTAGAGTCTATTCACAGTCTGTTCACATGTCTTTCACTCTCGTAACTGACTTAGTTAAAGCACAGCCAAACGGTCTGCTGCCCCTTGTGCCACACTAATCTCTGATTGTGTAGTGATATCTCAGACACACCATCCTGATACTATTTTGCCATTAAACAGACAGGTAGCAAACACAAGGTCAAAACACAAAGTGAGTCCAGCATAAATTATTCATCCGGTGTTCCGTGAAGGGATCAAATCCATCCTGTCTTGATACCAACCACTCAAGGAGAAAATCCATTCAAAACACTAACAAAATGGCCAACTGCTATGACACAGCATACTATAATGGAATGCAACCCCTAATGGAATCTATAATTATCACAGTTAGAATGTGCCAAATTCCATCCTTCCTCTGAGTTCCAGGTGACAAACTGTGTTCTGTTGCTTGAGGTAGGAGACAGTGGATGAGTCCCATGTCAAAGCACAGACAGTGAATCTCATATTGGAAGATCGGGTTACTGTTTTGTCAGCAGACGCAATAAGCCAATTTTAGAGCTGCTTTGCTGGCAGCTTGTGTACCGAAGTGTCCTCTGGAGGACACAGTCACTGGAGTTGAACAGAGTACAACACTACTGTCTGCATTAATCCATACAAAGTCTCCTCTTTCAGTTATAGCCTCTGAATGTAAAACATTGGAAAGAGGCAGTGGTATCAGGCTTGATCAAACCTTTCCCTTGACTTTGACTACAGGTTGCTCTTTGACCGCTATGCATGTGAAGCAGAGCTCTGCTTCTGTAATTCTGAGTGACAGGGACATTTTTTATGGATTTAACCTTTGATTAAAATTCATCATGCTAACCGACACCCATTACCTTGGTATTGATTGCATGTTTCAGACTTTGCTGACCAGAAACATTGTAACCTGAGTTTTGCATTACGGTTATTACTTTATTGACTGCCAGTTTAATATGATGAAATGAGAAACACTGATTTATAAAATGGCACATTATAACAAATCAACACATTGTATCACTGGATATGTTTTTGGGATTCGTTTAATCAACATAACCATTTCTACATTTTGGTTCTGAAATTGACTGTTCAGTGTCCACAGTAAAACTGTGCAGGCCACATACCAGGGAGGGATACTGTACAATCCCAATACTAAGTTTCTAATTGCTAATAGCAATAACATCCCTAGTCCTGTTGTTAAGAATTTAGAATGTGTCTTTCCTTTCAGACTGTCCTTTCAGATGTCCTCAAGTAAAAGATGCAGTTTGACCTAAAGTTTAGCATTCAGTCCCTTCAGCATAGTGTGTGTGTGTGTGTGTGTGTGTGTGTGTGTGTGTGTGTGTGTGTGTGTGTGTGTGTGTGTGTATGCGTGTGTGTGTGTGTGACATTCCATCTGCTTCTGCTGCATTAGCTGATATGAAGGACAGGTGGACACACCCTGCCTCTTGGTAGAGTTGGCAGACACTATGGAACAGCAACACAGTGTGACACGCACAAGAAGGCCTGTTCAGGAAGTCTCCCTCAGGTTAGGGAGGGCAGGCCATGTGTGTAACACACACAAAATCCCTGTCTCTCATACTGTTATAATTATGTTATCAGACGTTAGTCAGACTTCCTGAAAGGCCTCCTAAAGATTTTTCCTGATATACCTTGTTTTGCCTTCCTGCTGATAGAAACCCAACCCACCTGAGTTACAAGTGCTGAACCAGATAAGAGCTGTAAGAAACTAGATAAACTTTCCTGGTAAATACTATTGACACCTTCGACTTGAGTTGACTAATACATGCCCCAAGGTTAGATTAGATCAAATTAGAATCACTTTATTCATCCCCCAATGGGGAAACTGGGATAGCCAGTTAGTTCGTTTAGTTTAGGGTTTTGTGTGGGGTATTAGTGTTAAAACACTAAACAAATCCTATATTTTTACATATCAAATCCTATTTTTTTTTACATTCCATAGGTGAGGGTAATACGTTTGATACAGACAATGGATAAAGATCTTTGATTATCTAAAATGTAAAAAAAAAAACATCAAATTGGGAAAGAGTATATTTGTGAATGTGTGCATGCCCATTCAAAATCAAACCTTGGGTTTTCCATACAATGCTGTTTAAAAGGTGTGCTGAGTTTACATTTGTTCAACTGTGACGTAATCTGCGGGGGAGTCGGGGGGACTCCCCCGATCCTGACCTAGAATGCTCACAGACAGACTTTGTTACTGCATGCTCCTGAATAATTCAACTGACATTTTGGTCTTCTTTAATAATTCACAGTGGTTTAAGAGTAGTTTGTGTTGACCAGTCCTCCATCAGTAATAAGGCTTTATGATGACTCCCAAACTGGTGATTAAATTTTTGTGAGACTTAACAGGGAAACATGCAATCGCAATTCAAACAAAAACGTGTTGTGGAAATGACAGGTTCCGGAGACATGAGCAGCAAGTAATGATCCAAGGGGAATAAAGATGGATGACTGATAGTGGAGACACATCTACTGTGGTGTTCTGCTCCTCGAGGTCATTGCCCAGACCATGTGAGACGAAACGTGAGTCCCACATTTGTCCTGCTTAACGGCCATGAAAAATGGAGCAGGTGACCTGTGGATTCACCCTGGATCAGATGCTAGACTTAACAGCCTGGAGAGGGCTTGGAGTTGCACAGTACTATGCATCTGAGGCTAATGGAAGCAAGACTCTTCTTCTGAAGTAATTCAGCAAAGAATGTCATCTTAATATATCATTTCTTTATCAAATAAAAATGTATGTTGCTCTAAATCTGTGTAGTAACACTGTAATTACCGTGGTAACTACACTGGTCCAATCAAGTACTGTATCAAATAAATAAATAAGAATTTAGAATCAGATAATGAAAGTGACTGTGCAGTCCTGAACTGGCCAACCACAGACAAGATCAAAGGTCCATCAAGGGAGGCAGAAAAACAACAACGATGGAATTTAATTGCGGGAATAAATCAGCTAGGACAATAAATGAATAGGCCATCAGTCATGTGATGCTCTTTCTGTCCCTCTACTGGGGCCATATTGATAACTGATTAATCTCCTGACCCTTTCAACTACCCTTCAACGAAACTGACGATCATTACATCATCAGGATTTCTTCATTGAAAAATAATGAACGATGGTATCCATTCACACGTCATTTGGTTCAATGTGGACGTACTGGACATTTAAAAAAGGCCAAGCTAAGACCTAAGAGAATCCAATAACTGGCAGCCACATTCAAGAACCATACCATTTATTTCACAGTGAATGGACACAAAACAACTGATGGATTAGACTTGGTGTGTTACTGTGATTTGTGGAAACTTGCCTTGGGAGATTCTATCAATCTGTGGCCAAATTTCAAAAGTATTTCCTTGATTCTTCACATCCTCTATCCTCAACAGACTCTCAATGTTCATTTGAGAAGGTCTGACATTCCTCCCCTTAGACATTCTCCCCTTAGACATTGCATTTTGAGAAGGAGACGAGGAGAGAGGACATGAGGAATCAAGGAAATCATCTTGATATCCAGCTTGTGTGATCACAGAGCCACCATGATGAGAAACTGTTGAGTTCCACACCAGTGTTTGGTCTGACTGACACCCTGTGGCACTGCAGTGTTACTGTTTGTAACTGGTCAATTATTATTCTGAAATAGGCTGCAGTACAGTATTATTTTATCAGAAAGTCTGTCTATATCAATAAAACAGATACATAACAATTATCCATTTTAGATTGTTATCCACATTAGATTGTTTCAAATGAATCAATTACGGAGCATTGAGGATGAGGATGTAGAAATTAAAATAAAATAAAATAATGAAAATCAGATCTAAATAAATCTTATTATGAGAGGGCAAAACCCTTTTTAATCCCCAGGTTCTCACTAATGGAATATAATTAACAGATTAACAGGCCAGTGGAGGTCAAACAAAAGTGAACATTAATGCCACACTGTCTGCTGAACTGTATTTCCGGTTTGTACAGTATTAGAAAGAACTCTCTCACATGACAAAGAGCCAGCTGATGACTATACTGTAAGCTCTGCAACCCATATATAGTCACTAAGGATGGTGTAAAAGGAAAAGTCAATGAAGTGTTCTGGAAACTTTTTAAACATTTTTATCAATGACAAAATCATGGAAATTAGAATTTAGGCCTACACATTCACAAGCATGAAATATAAAACAAAATGCAACAACAAAGGCCTCATTACTTGAGAACATGTTCTTCTACACATTTTGTTCAATAAACAGAGCAATTTTATAACCTGAGATATATCTAATAATTTGTATGCATGGGGAACCGAAACCGAAGTTCAAATAGCAGGCCTTGCATATCTTCTGCAGTCATGAAACTCGTATCAGTGTTGTTTAGACTACATTATTATGATTTGATCAAACATTAACCTTTATAGCCTATTGGCGCAGCACAAATAAGATTTTCTATAAATGTTTAGGCCTTCTGTAGGTTGGCTATTGAAAGAAAAAGCTGGCCATTAAAAAATTGGAAATACACCGAGGGTGAGGTACTTGGAGCCATCATCCCCACCCCCCAGATTTGCCGGCATTATGAGTCAAATGAAGTCGGGCCATATTTTTTTATGTCACGCTACATTGTTAATTCGGGTGTGGGATGGCGTGCTCCCATAAACAGAAACTGTACCTTGAAACCGTAAACAAGGTAATAGAGAATCAGCTGACACGGCTTACCTGCAATATACGTGTTCTAGGTTACCTGCAGACACCCACGGGTCCCGCGTACGGTAAGAAGGCGGGAACAATACCGAGACAAGTCCAAACATGGGTTTGAAATGAGATCATTAAGTAGGCGTATCCTACCTTTGCTTTCCTACATACGGATACATTATCGACTGGATCACTTCATATTGAATGTTGAAAAGCAACGGAGTATAGGGAAATACACAGCTAGTGCAAGACACTGTGTTGGTGAGTAGGCCTATTCAATTGGCGTTAATCTGTTATTTGATGTTGTCGACTGACACCATAGACACAGGAAACAACTGTACCGGGAACATATGTAATTCATGGGAGGCTTGAGAGACGAGGAAACAGCAGTAGCCTACATGTTGAAAATGGTTGTGGCAATGGTTGGTTACGACATAGGTTGTGTAACGTAGTTTTGTGAGAAGTGAGTGGATGAACATCACTAATTGAAGAACATTTTGAAAATATGTTTTAGTATTTGTATTCAGCTGGTATGGTCCGGTCATAAGATTTCTATTGTCAGGCTTTTACTTTCCATAGCTGGCCATTTATTGAACTCATGTGTTGTGTGTTTGAGTACATGACGTTTATCATGCCGTACTGTCAACCCCTTTTTTCACTTCACTTTTCCAGATCCCTGCATGCTTATTGGCTCATTGATCTAGGCTTTATTGAACGAACCATAAGCATGGGAAAAATGCATCCCCTCCAAATAATATCATAGGTGTGAAAAGAGTGACAGTGAATACTGGAATAATAGGAAGTATCACCCAATACCTGAAAATATTTAACTGTCATTATCGATTTATTATAGGTTTGCATAATGGACGCGCCAGACAAGGGGATGCTCCAAAACACTCAGCTGATCTCTGTCAGTCGCCAGGACAGCTTCCGCCTTCTGGAAGTCTATGTGAAGCGTAGCATGAGCTTGAATGACGGGACATCAACAGATCCGAGGCCAAGGAGGACCAAAAGAAGATCTCGTAAGTGGGTGACATTGCCAGACGAAAAGGAAGAGGTCCGCAGACGCTCTAGTGACTTGGGGCCCCAGTATTATTATGTCAAGGAAGTTCCTACACCAAAGGTTGTGGATGACATCCCCGATGCCACTCTGGAAAGGTCCATTGAACAGGAGGATACACCCAAAGAGGGCAAGAAAAGCAAGAAGAAGAAGAAGCCCTCCATCTGGAAAAGTTTCCTGGGTTTGTTCTCCAGTAATGGGAGTGAAAAGAAAGACGTTGAGGAGCCGAGCCCAGTGGTCCAGCCTAAGACCACTGACTCCAAGGATGTCCAATGCCCCAATGATGCTTCCTGCCCGCCCCTCCCAGGGACACAGGCCACCTTTAGGAAGTCCATAAGGCACCGGTTTTCCAAAAGGAGGCTTTCCCTGCGAAGGGACAAAAACAAGGGAGGAGCCCATGGAGGGTCTGTGAAGAGGCCACCGTCTATGGTCTTTACAGACGCAACTGATATATCGGGAGTTGAGTGTAAGTTTGAGAGATTGGCATTGAAAACAATGTGTCATATTAGGTTCTCATTAGGTCTTCTTGTTCAAACATTAGATTTATAGATAATCAGAATGAGATTTACTCATGAGGATGCCCTACAATTTGCCTCTGGACCCACCAGGGTTCCCCTAGTGAATTAATTCCATCATCACCACTGATTCTAGTTATTCATAATTGGCTCATCTCTGTAGTTATACACAATATACAGCTATTGCATTTTACGGCTGAAAGTACAGTTGCACAGAACATTAATTCTTGTTTTTTTTTCATTTTGCAGCGGTTGTAAGTGTGGAGCCCACCCAAGCCTACTATGAGAAAGTGTCAGAGGAGCTTGAGAAGATTGTGCAGGAGAGGAAAGAGACAGAAACACCCACTACAGATGGTAAGAATGGTTTATTGTACCGTAAATCAATTTTCACAATCATAATCATTCCTTTGTTTGCTGTCATTACAACATATTTAGTAGAAGGTTAAAAGCACTTTATCATCAGGGACTATAAACAAACCCATTATTTATTACTATACAAATATATAATGCACATTTAATGTACAACAGATTTACAAATAAATAACTCTTTAAAGTGATAGTAATGTTCTGGTGAAAACGTGATTTAGCTCCCATGGTTGTCATTGCAAAGAAAACATGGTGAGATACATAGCTCTGCCAAATGTGGCCCCACCCTAGAAACAACCAACTAGCATTCCTCTGGGTTCTTACCCCTCTCTAGTCTTCACAAACATTCCAATTATATAATTCCTGACCTTTCTTAATGCTTTCAGCACTACACTGTCACACATCATTACACATAATAGTTATGAGAAAAGGGCCATGAAGGAAATTGAAATAATAATGAATGTATAGAAATCTTTATAATGGTGTTGACTTACATTTTCCTTTTCTGTCTCCATTTATTGTAGAGGAAGTAATCAAAAGGATCATTGAGTTGATGAAGCAGGAAGGGGATGCCATAAATGACAAGGTTTGTGTTCCTTTCACTTCACCTAAAAAATAGACAATATGCTGTAGGAGAATACAGTACTGTAGAAAATACCACATGAGGCTTCATCATCAAGTCAAAGTGTACTGGTCACGCTGTGTGCAGAGGATACAGGTTGGAAATTGTACAAATAAATCCTTACTTTGTAAGCTTCCTCTCAACAGTAAACATATCAGGATGTAAGAATAAAATACAATTATAACACAACAGGCAATAAGTGTAATAGGCATAAGTGAAAATAAGGTAATAAGTGTAAGATAAAGTGAGCAATACAATACAGTAATAAACTTAGAAGATAGAGATATCTCATGGTGCTTTATTACCAACATAATTATAGATTACAGAGGAGACAGAGATACCACAATGTTTATTACAACTTCCTCATGGCAGTATCTCCTCTCTCCACAGGTGAGGGAGAACACCAGTCTGAGTGCCTTCTTCCAGAGGGTCTCTTACAGCTCCTTCTCTCAGTTGGCTGACACCTACATGGAGACCGAGATACCGAGCCAGCAGACAACCACCGCAGGCGCTAGGCACACCACAGCCCCAGAGCTGGTCAAGTTGGCCTTCACTCTGGACTTCACCGCCAGGGTAGCAGGACTCTCCAGACAGGCTACAGGCCACATCATGGGGCTGGGGAACCGCTACTTACAGGATCGCTTCACCTACACCCAGGTAGGTAACAGATAGGACAGTACCTAGTGGTATATATATATATATATATATATATATATATATATATATATATATATATATATATATATATATATATATATATATATAATGTGGTTATATATATATATACCTATATAAATATATATACAGTTATAGTTATATAGTTATATATGTAGTTATATATATAGTTATATATAGTTATATAGTTAATATCACTAGCTGATTATTAAAAACATTAAAAATGTTTTTTTTACCTGTGCAACTGAGTACCTGTAAACACATAAACATAATTTCCAGAGAAAGCTAATGTGCTAAAAAAATTCTCCTTTGCAGGTTCAAACAGAACAACCGTCATATAACCTTGATGAGTGACAGAGTAAGAAGATGAAACTTAAACCAAAGATTGTCACAGTGATTGCACAGGGATCACATAGCCATTCCTAATGACTTAACATGTAGCTCAGTCAGGAGCTAGGCACACATGGAACATCTTTACATCTCTACTGTCAAGACTGGGGAAACAATCACCTATTAATAACAATTTAGTAAGTACTGTACACTATATTATAGAGTAGCACTTTAGCTCTTACCTGTTTGTGAACTACCAGTGGTACTGTATAATTTATCAATTCATGATGTCTTAAAATGTAGCCCAGTTGCTAGCACACAGGGAGCTTACTGTCAAGAAAAAGAAAGATGACACATTACAACCCTTTATATACTGTAGGTATTTTATGATAATGTGAATGTAATTACTTCATAACAATTTAGTAGGTACTGTGTATGATAATATGATGTAGCACTTTAAAGGTAGATTCTGGGATATGATGTCAATGGGAAAAGAGCAGGGTGACGCTACCAGAGATCATTTCAAAATGGAGACGATCAAGAAAGAGGAGACAATCGACTCTGGCACGCATATCATGACGGCGCGCATGTGCCAACGTCTAAAGAGTGCCTCCAAATATGTTTGCTAAAAGTTGCTCTGACTGAGTCTACCTTTAACTTTAACAGTTTGTTTTTACAAACAATACCATCTGATCTAGCAGTGGTACTGCAAGTACCATGTACTGCACTGTAAATCCCTATACTAAGCAAGCAGGTTCTTAAAATATAATAATGCCTTTGTAATGTGAAGTGTTGTCGAAAACCTACTTGTCGCATCACCTACACTTGATAATTAAGAGCCCTCAAGCTACAGTAGTGAACAAAACAACTAATCTTATTCACTTTATAGTGGTCATTGGTCATGTAATGAATGAATGCAACAGCACTTTACAGAGTGCAGTTCAAAGTAATATAATGGAAGCATATTATGTTCTTGGTGTTTGTATGCTGTATGTGAAAAAGCTTAATACAGTATGTCTATATTGACAACTGCTTATAAGAAATGTGACTATTAGATACTATATGTGTATGCAGGCATTCACATATTATGTTGTCTGTCAAAGTCTGTCAATAAAATATATTTTTCTTACACTGTACTTATTGACTGATTCTTCCCTTCACTTACCAGCTTCATTTTGTTACCATGGTTAAGTCTATGTGTAACTTATGGTTGGATGTCTGCCTGACCAAAACTGAAACCAAAACTGCCTTAATTCTTTAACAAACAAAGCCCAAGCCCTCTTTATTGCCTGGGTTTATTTACATCATCTAAGCCCCAATTCACCCCAGTAAAACAGTAGATCAAAATGAAAAGACAGGCCCAACATTGCTTATAGATGATGTTCATCTGTCTTGTTGACCAGAAACTGCATTACAGGTAGTAAAGTAATAAACTGTACAATGAAGTGATCTGATGTATGTCTGTCTGCTATAGAAATCATTATCATTCCTTCCAGAGAATGCAGATAATGTAAGAGAGTATCAGCAAAGGGTTAGGGTTTTGAAATTGGTTATTGGTTGAAATACTAGTTTTGTACAACACAGATTTTTACATTTAAAAGTACAAACAAATTTCCAATTGGAAAAAGGTACGCTTAGGTCTGCTACTTTTCCACAGGCCAGGAAGGGAGACCTTGTTACGCTATAAACGTCGGCGGAACCAAAAGACAGCGTTCAGGGGTATGATTCGCCCGAAGGAGTATTTAATAATAATAATAATAATAATAATAATAATAAGGGAAAGGGGTAGGGGAGAGAAGGAGGTCGGTCCAGGGTTCGGCAGGCAGGCGGGTAGTCAGACGAGCAGGGGTTCGGCAGGCAGGCGGGGAAACAGACGAGCAGGGGTTCGGCAGGCAGGCGGGTAAGTCAGACAAGCGGAGGTTCGGCAGGCAGGGAGATCAGAGACAGGGAATGGGGCTAGGTCTGTGGAAGGGGTCGGCGAGGAGGGAACACCAGGGAGGACGAGGAATCTGAGGGGGACACAATGACACACGGTGAAAACACAAACAAACACTGGGGACTCGGAGGAGAATAGTCTGGGCTGGAACGTAGGTGAAGCTCGAAGGGTTACCGTGGGACACAGTACGATGGAGAGAAGATCGGGCAGGGTTCTTATAGGCGGGTGATTGGCGATGGGTAGCAGGTGCGCTGATAGGCGATAGGGAACAAGTGCGCTGTCGACTGGGAAGACGCTCCAGTGCCAGAGGGTTGGTTGGGAGGGGAAACCGTAACAGACCTTTCACAAAATGGAAGATGCTACGTGCTAAGATAAGTGGTATTTTTGGGACGACCCAACCCCATGGGCATTTTAGAAAAACTGACATTGTATTAACATTGGTTTTTAGTTGTATCGTTATATATCGGTTAGGACAGAAAATGGTATGGTGCAGCAATGTTTAAATCCAAACATTGTCTAAACATATGTAAAATTCACTGCCTTTGACAACCATAGAGAGACAATGGAAAACAGCTGTGGGACAAAGTTAAAACCAAACGCTGCACAATAGAATGTGGTAACTATCATACTATGTTGGTTTATGGTTGTCATTTGATTGTCATCGTAGTCAACATGTGACTAACCAACAACCATCAAATAATAACGTCAATCTTTTTTGCAAAAGCTACAATACTCTCACAACCATTGTACAACATCAGTTTGGTTGGTTTTTGACTGTTGCACAACTGTGACACAATATAAAATGCCCATGTGGGTACAATCCTTACCCTAACCTTAACCCATTAACCTTACACTAACCTTAACCATAACCAAAATCCCTACATAACCCTACCCTTAACTGTTTAATATCTCAACTTCAATGGGGTGACATCAGAGTTGGTCCATCCCAAGCATCCCATTTAGCATTTACCATCCCATGATCCACCTCCTCATCCCCTCCCTGCGACATCCTCTCCTCTTCCTCCACTCCCATTGAAGAGATGTGTGGAGACCCCAGAGGGTCTCCTCTTCCTCTATGTTAGGTTCAAACTTCAGTGGCAGTGGTTTCTGGCTATGGGAGGCCCTTCAGGACTCTTAGACTCTGTCTGAAGCTCTTTGGCGGGGGCCAGAAACAGCAAGGGCAGGAACCTGTCAGGAACATAGAGAGGTGTATAATATGAGAGAGAGCACTGAGCTTATTAGACTGACTGTTATAACATGCTTGACACTAACATGCCTCAAGGTGGATGAAATCAACCAGTGTGGAAAAGATCAGAACTGTCAGATCACAATTTAAATAACAACAACAAAAGAAAGAGAAAGGAATTAAAAAAGAACTCTCAGATCAACATCCAATTTTGATTTGTTTTTATGGATGCCCACAAACATGAATTCAATTAGACATAAACAAACTTGACACCCTGTTACTGTTGCTGCTATTTGATGAACATCTGGGGGTCAATCGTCTTAACGTCTCAAACACATCTTACTTTCAATTCAATTAAGTACTGTAGCCATATTGATGCAGTGTGATTCATTTGTTGAAGTACAAAATAACAGGAAGACAATGCTGTCGCAACAGATGTTTGCCCCATGAGTATGCCCTTGCAAATAACAACCATGGTGTTATTCCCTACTGTTTCCTACTGTAGATGAGCAAGAAGAGATGTGCTCTGACAGCCAGTCAGGTACGTGAGTGAAGCATAAGGGAAGACACCATTCAAAGAAACCTGTTTAACATCCCAACACAACAACTGGGCCATTTCTGGAACCTGTCGTATCCAACAAAGAACCCTAAGGCATGTACAATGACAATGCATTCCACTCATTCAACATTGCACAACTGTCACCTGCTTTGCTTGTGGAAATACCCTGTGGAAATTCTCCTAAACCTTGAACTTAATCCATTCTGGTAAATTGTATGAGTAATGTTTTTGTTGTGCACATACAATGCAAATACTGATCATCACCTGTAGTTGACCTGGATGAAGATGGAGACAGGAAATATGTAGGGCAGAAGCAGGTATGATATCAGACGGGCAGGGAAGAAGGTGTCATAGAATATCCCAACGCCACATTTCACCATGAGGTTACACAGCAATGTTGAAATGAACACAAAACAAACAAGCTTTTTTACGTTATAAGTCTGCTAATAGTCTGACCTGCCAGACTATGTCATACTGCAAGGTGCCACTATTTATAGTGGACACTGTTGCAAGGAAATGTGGTTATGTATCTGCAAACATTAGGACAAGACAGGGTCTGCTAGTCAGTCACATGAGAACGCTCTGCTACAGGCAGTGACTGACAAAGCCCTTAGTCTATGACTTGGTTGCATGGCTATTGATAAACAGAACACAATGGGTTGCCTGGCTATTATAGGCAGGACCAACAACTTGATTACTTGATACTAACAAAGCCCTGTTGTAGTCCTTTCATAGACATGCACAGTCTACTGTTACTACCCTCCCTCCTATACCTTGATGGCTGCTTTTATGATATGGTTACATATTTGTTTTGCTTTTTATTATTTTTTTCTATTTTCTGCTCTTTGATATTATTCTTGAATAATGAAAAGTGCTTTATAAATGGAATAAATGCTGATTATTATTATTACTATTGACCTTGCCCCCTACTAGTGTTGACCACTGCCCACCTCCAAGGTAGCCACACCTTTGGGGTCTCTTGTATATAATGTGTCCCTCATGACCCTCAAACCAGACCAGACCAGTCCGGCTTGGTTTGTCTCTGTAGTGCAAAACAGGCTATGTAAATGGAATTGTGTCTGTGAGTCAACTCTGTTTTACGTCTTCTGAGAGAACATTGACACTATTTACCCATAGGGTGTCGCTATTGTGTCATCACTGGCAGTAAACAGTTTCTCCTTCCCCTACAAAGTAAAATGCAGCAAAAAATAATTGCTGTATTTCCAATTAGTTAGTGTGTTAGTTACGGTATGTTACCTTTCATGTGAATCAATCATTTGATCGTAAAGCAGCAGCAGACACAACTCCAGTGTGACTACAGCCTGTTAACTCCCAAGAAAGTTGTGCCTTGTCCTTAGCTGACTCCACAGAAAAGACACATTTTCCCATATCAAGAAAAGTAACAACAAACTATGTTCATCATTGGCTCAGCCCAGCCAATGGTCAGTTTCAGTAAACAGTAGTATATTTTATTATTTGTAATTATGTAATGTATTACATTAATTACAGATTTTTCATAATTTTCCCATTTCCTTTAGCAATTCTATATTAACATTGGTCAGTGTGACTCAAACAGATCATGGTATTAATGGTGACGAGTGTGGTGAAGAAAGAAAGCAAAAGCACAACAATGGCTTTCTGTAAACCTTTTCAATATTTATTGAATTTTCTCCTCACAAGAAAGACTAATCAAAGAGGCCGAAGCCCATGTCGTCGTCTGAACCCTCTTCAGATTCCTCTTTCTTCTCCTCCTTTTTCTCTTCCGCTGCAAAGACAGAAATAAACAATTCTTTAAAAGAAAGCATTCTATGTGACAATACTAATCTTCAATTAATGCAAGAGGCATATTACTTTATGGTTATGAGCTTTTCCACTATGTGAGCTACTATCCACTAACACACTGTGTGCCTCATGCATACTATGATTTTAAGAATGGATGCGCCAACTATCATATATAACATTAGTATGTACAACATGGGATAGTGACTTCATACATATGTTTATCAGTTTTGACGGACTGATTTACTCGAACAGAACAGAGTAAAAGTTGTCGCCACATGGCAGGAGGGGAGGGGTGAGAGGCTTACCAGCAGCAGCAGCAGGGGCAGCAGCTCCAGCCCCAGCCCCAGCAGCAGGAGCCACTGCAGAACCACCGGCTGGCACGGAGGCTAACTTGGAGAGGCCTGTGAAAGGAAAAGGATTACAGTGATGAATTTTAAGCTTTGTTAACAGTTTTGACGGTACACAATTGTTATCATTTGACAACGTAATAAAATCCCTAAACTATGACTTAAACTTGTGAAATGAATAATCACAAGGCAAACTAAAAAAGAAAAATGCCTCACCTGAGTTCATGACTTCATTGATGTCTTTTCCATTCAACTCATTGACAACCTGTAGAGACAGATGTACATTTTGTTACCAAGTGTGTAAATTAATTACTTAGTTATAAGTTGGCTAAGTATTGACTTAGAAATAGCTGGTGCAATTCACTTGTCACTAAACATTGGGAGGTTTCTTTTCTCAAAATAGAAGGCGAACAGTCTTTATAGATTAAGGTACCATACCTTGTCTAAGCGGTCATCTTCAGCCTCAATTCCAACACTCCCCAGGATGTTTTTGATGTCCTTGGCGGAGGGGCTGGTGTTGCCACCGAGCAGGGCCAGGAGGTAAGCGGCCACGTAACGCATTCTATGAGAAGGAACAGAAGGACAAATTGTCAGTATGAGGCGAGGGCGAGTTAACTGGTAGTTGGCAGGTACAATGGCTATAAGCAGGCCAACTCTAACCCAGACCTATTAAACCCACCAAAATCTAAGTTGACATTTCTAACATATACTGTCTTATTCCATAAACAAATATTAATAATGGTATCTACCTTTTGAAGTGTATACAAATATTAACTTAATGTGCCACGGTCTTACACATTATGGCACATATTATTCAGCATGTGGCATGAATATGAATAACGTTGTAAGTTGTGGTCTCAATGTTACTCTAAACCGTTGTGCTCAGAAACGTGTGTAGCATCAAAAACTGTATGCCTATCCCTCTCTGGTAATATCGAAATAATATTAAAATTGTACATGTGGCGAGTAGCCTGACGAAGGCCTAGTTCATGTTGGATAGGTTTAGGTACCCAGCCCAGTGATAGGCGTTAGTTACCTCTTCAATAGTTCGAAGTAATGTGACAATAATGCAATATCAGTATTATGTATCATACAGAGTATGTTAATATATTTGTTATATGGGCCTGCATGATTACCTAGCTATTCGCTAATCTAACCCGTAAGTAGCATTTATTGTCTAGCATTAGCCGTCTCCGATGTCCCGTTCGAACAAGCTAGAACCACGTGGTGCGTCTTTCTTTACATCGAGGAGAAGCGTATGAATAGAGCATACAATAAACACTTTACATCCACAACACCAACAATGAAATCACATTTATATCATATTAAACAATTGAACTTACTTTAAGTCTAAAGAGACACGAAACGACGGTCACGCTGAAGATTCCGGAAGAGGAAGAGCTCAGTTAGCGGAAGGAGTAATAGTGTTCCGTGCGTTTATATCATTGGTCAGTTTTTGTGTCATCATAATTCATGCCATAATAAATGGATTGCATTGCACATCATCTGTAAACAAATTGTCTGCATGTTGGATATGGTTTCAAAGACTGAGATTGAATACATGTTATGTTATGTGATTTCATGGACATCTAATCATCGATTATTCTTCGAGTGGTCTGCTTCAGTCTTCTGAAATGAAGATTAATCACTGTTCCAAAATATCTGAGGCCAAATTATTATTTGTTTTGATTAAAATGCCATTAGTTCAACAGTTTTAGTAAAACTGACCCGTAACCTGTTTGTAGCCTTAGTAGCCTAGTTGAACAGTGGGCCTTCAGTCAAGAATTGAGAGAGCAGATTTATCACACACACACCATTAATCTGAACTTCAATCAGTAAACACTTTTGTTTTGAATCAGTAATCGGCACATTGTGGTTCAGAAATCAGGATTGTGTTTCTCTCACATGTGTTTATTAACATACAAAGTCATATTCAAACAGACATACATCATATTTTATCATACACAGTGGAAATAATCCAGTCTAAACTCAGTATACAAACAGACAAATGATAATTGCAGAACTAGTAATCCACCAGTAGTGATGATGATGATGATGATGATGATGTTTTGGGCATCTCTTCCAATGTCTCAGTATCCATTAGGCCTACAACTCAATCAGCTGCTCTTCTTCCTCCTGTGTGAAGAGGTAGGACCCAATGTCTATCACAAATGCCATTATCTTCTTCCAGTTTGTCACCCACCAGAATTTATAGATAACCTCTCCAAACAGCACCAGAAGAAAGACAACCAGGAACACCAGGAACAGACGATCAAGGTAATAGCTGAGCTTCTCCCTGAAGGTCTTCTGCGACCATGGGAGGGCCTGCCGCGCCTCTGTGTAGCGCCCAAAGTGTAGCAGGGCTTCCTCGTCTTCATTGAGCTCCTCTGGTGCCTCCACCTCCTGCACCTGCTCCTGATCTCCCTCAACACTGTCGTCTCCCTCTGCCATCTTTGTCACGCTTCCTCTTAGTGGTTGATTTTACGAATCCTGTCACCTTAAATCATGTGTGTAATTGAGCATTTCAAGACAAAAGTTAACAATATCAAGTTGTATATAAAGATGCAGATTAACAGAGTAACAGAGAGGAATGTACAGTCTGGTGATGATGATAATAGGCCAATAATTACCAATAATTGAGTCCCTCCTGACGTGTTTCCGATAAAGGCTACTAGCACTCAGCTCTCCAGTAGCCCTCACTGTCACAAAAAAAATCCTCTTTCTTCTGTTGTTGTACAGTTGTTTTGCACTCTGAATGGTTCTTTTTAAAGACTATTTACAATCTCATACAGTCTTCTTCCACATGTTGTCTGTTGTCCCAGTCAGTGCCAGGACTCGTCTGGACAGCTTGCGTGTCAATGGCAAAGAAAGAAATTGCTACAGGCTCCGACTTAGTAGGGCACCTCACTAAGACGATGAGGGGATTAACACACACACTCAGCAGTTTCAAATCCTAGAGTAAGTGGCTCAAGGTGACAGATGGTAAAAGGTTTGATGTGTGTGTGTGTGTGTGTGTGTAACCTCGTCCCTAGGCTCATTGGGCAGAAGTGTCTGGTGAACAAGATTAGTGTGTGTATGTTTGTGTGTATGTGTGTGTGTGTGTGTGTGTGTGTGTGTGTGTGTGTGTGTGAGAAAGAGAGAGGGATAGAGAGAGGAGAGAGACAAACATACCAAGAGAGAGAGAGAGAGAGAGAGAGAGAGAGAGAGAGAGAGAGAGAGAATTGTAAGCCTGAGGAGACTGGCTTGTGTCAAGCTGATCAACATCGCTTTCCACAATAGGTCAGTTGGTCAGACTGACTCAGAGCAACATGCATATAACTGTCTGCTTGCTTCTTATACCATTCATCTTTTTACTTGGTCCATTTATCTGCTCTATTGTAGAAAGGGCACATGAAATAACTAGACTATTGCTAAAATGTTTCGATAATATCTCTAATGATTTGTATTTCCCTTCACTCACACGCAAGGAATATGAGCATACAATCTATCAGTACCGTGTGGGTGTGGGGGTCAGGTTGATGACAAAGCAGAAATCACCCAGGCATAATGCACTGAATGTAATTCACTCTGGAATGAAAATAGGCTCACTCAAATGCCCCGCAGCCGTTTCCACATCCTGTCACAGCTATGAAAATTATTGCTCAACCAAGCTCAATATGAAGTCCAGGTCTGTCTCCTATAAACAAATGATTGCTGAATTGTTTTCACCCTTTTAAGTGGCACATTTTGGAGATTTAGTATTGTTGAAATCTGGTAATTTGGTTTGATGGTCTTGTATGCCATTTCCATTGTAGGTCTTTCACATTTGCTGCACTTATTGAGTGGTCTTCTAGGGTTGAGTTCTAATGCATTGATGCATTGATCTTACTCTAATAAATAATTTGTTTGTGTTCCAAAGTCTTTCTTTCTCAACAAGTCACACGTAGACCTTACAGCTTTGCTGTATGTTTTCTATAATGTAACATCCAACAGAGTTTTAGATGTTTTTTTAAGAATTAAACCAAGTATTGTTTTCTGTTGTTATTTAACAATATGATTCAAATGTGAAGCCCAATACTGTAGATTTCGACCTTGGAGATGAAGCTGAAAGAGGATGAAAGGCAATTTCTGAGAAAAGGATGGTCCAAACAGCATATCACCACAGATAGAAGCCATATAGTACTGTACACATTTATTGTGTGATGTAAATTAACTGGCAAGCTTTTGTATAAGTGTGTGTGTGTGTGTGTGTGTGTGTGTGTGTGTGTGTGTGTGTGTGTGTGTGTGTGTGTGTGTGTGTGTGTGTGTGTGTGTGTGTGTGTGCATTACATTTGACAATGGTTTTAATCTTAAATTGAAAAGTTGATGATTCAATATGAATTAGACAGGACGATAGAGTAAAATGTAAACTATTGTGGGCTGGGCTGTACTTGCATTTAACGTCTTGTTTCCTAGCATTCATTCCTCAGGATATAGCTATGTTGTGAATGATGTGGGGTTCATGTCATTTCTGAAACTCTGAGTTAAAATTCCTGTAAGTTATTTTTGTAAAGCTTTCTACTTCGGAGTGGGAAACTCATATCTTTTTATATGTTTCCAAAACAGACATTTGAGCTTCCTACATCTGAGTGCACATTAATGATAAATGAGATATTCATTCCACTAATGGTTCATTACAACAGGCAGCATATGCTGATCGTCCTGCATCCTATCACATTGTTCAGTGTGAAACATTTTTAAATGAAATATGTCTCATGAGTCTCATGACTGCACTAATGCGCTGATAATCTTCTGACAAAACATTTGGCAGATGCACATAAACACGATTGTCTTCTTTGCTACAGGTTTACTGCGGTTTTCTCAGTCAGGAGGGGTGGGATGATCTGGCAGGGGCTTGCTTCCGTCGGTTTACATAACATACAGCGATGACCTATCCGGATCAGGGTGGCACGAAACCGCTGTATCCGGAAGGCGTAGACCAGCGGGTTCAGGGCTGAGTTGACATGGGACATGAATATGCCCACATACATGGCAGCTTTGGGCACACCACAGTCTGGGCAGAAGAAGTCGACACAGTTCATGATATGCAGTGGAAGCCAACACAGGACGAATAGGAAGACCACCAGCACCAGGGATTTGGCCAGCTTCAGCTCCTTGTGGTAGTACCTACTGGCATCGCAGGTGGCCTCCGCACGCAGGTTGAGCTGCCGTCGGATCAACTTGAAGATCTCGGCGTACAGAGCGATCATGATAGTGAGGGGTACAATGACCCAGCCGAAGAAGTTGAAGTAGACCATGTAGTCCATGCGCATGACGGTGGTAAACTTGCAGACTATGACGTTGCTGGTGGTGCTGAGGTTCCCTAGGGGGGCCTGGTTGTGCCAGCCGAACATGGGCACCAACCCTGTGAGCGTAGAGAGGAGCCAGCACAGGCACACAGCCACCCAGGCCCTCTGCTCAGTCACGATGGTGTGGTACCTGAAGAGGAAGAACAGAGGAATGAATAGAGGCTGTTTATAAATGTAACAGAGGGGACGCTTAAGATGTACTGCATAAATTCATAATAGGCATATATGCAATTATATAGGATGTTCTTAGGACCTGTTATACTGTTTTGCTATGAGTCTTTTATTAATGGGGTAAGAAAAGTTTTAAAGTGAGTTTAGTGAGTTTGTTTGTGAATAAGTCTGTGAACTGTAAACTATTCAACCAGTATTCTATAGTAACCTCTATCTATGGCGCCAATCTATTCAAACCTATTCAAAATGTATGTAAATATAAATTATCCAAATGTGTGCACCTTCTTGTGTTTTTAGTTGCTCTTCCCATGAATTTTCCTCAGACAAATACCTTCTGTCCTCATGACACTACTAATAAGTAAATGGTATAGGAACTCTGCCAGAGACGTTCAACAAACCAGTCTTAAAAATCATTCCTTTGGACAGACAGGAACATTCTAATTTACTTAAAAGCTTTCGACATCCAGCCCATTGATTTGTATTAAGCTGAGTAGAGATATATGGCTCTCCATCAGTCTGAGAGAAATTCAGCAAGACTAACCTCTACTCCCTTGGTATCAGTTGCACATTTAATACAGACAGCAGAAAAAGTCCTAGTAACAGTAACTAGAACACACATACATGAAGTATAAATATTCCAGATACAGCACAATCAATCTAATGATGGATGGATCTTCCATTGACAACACAACTCAAGCTATCCAACTACAGTACCAGAATTACTAGCAAACCAATAACTCTAATTTCTTTGTTTCATTAATCTAATTCAGTTAGTCTGTGTGGAGGGATAGAAGTTGGCAGTTGATTTTAAAAGTCAATTGACCCATACCGGATGAGGAAAGAAATCATTGTATTGAGGTGTTCAGGGTGGACTTACTCACTTGATGGGGATCTTGACCCTAAGGTAGCGGTCGATGGCAATGGCCAGCAGGGACAGGATGGAGCTCTGGGTGATGATGAGGAGCAGGCAGGAGAGGAAGAGGCAGGTGTAGAACTGAGTCTTCAGCCCCAGGCTCACAATCACAGCCAGGGGGATGACCAGAGCACCCACGGCGATGTCTGCGATCGCCAGAGACACGATAAAACAGAAGGTGGTGTCCCTCAAACTCCGGTTCACACACACCACCAGAACTACCAGGACATTCCCCAGCACTGAGGCCAGGGCTATAGCTGTCTCTACAGAGATGTACACCATGTCCACATGCTCCCTGGGCTTGATACCTGGGAAGGAAGACATCTTTTGTGTCCAGGGAGAACCCTTGCTTTGCCTCAGATAGTGTACGGTTCAAGAGGTTTTTTTTGTTAAAGCACGTCCTATGGCTCCAGCATTGTGTCCTCCTCTTCCTTTCTGTGTGCTCTATCTGAGTTGAGAGAAGTGGCGGTTGCCCCTTCCTCCCGTTGGCACTATATGTGGGCCATGTATCGATGGAGGGATCTTGAGAGATGAATGTTCACCACCCTCTTCTAGCTCCACGCCGACTGGGTGGCCCTGCTCCTCTCCTCTTTCCCTCGCTCGCTCTCACTTGGAAGGCAGCCACTAAACCGAAGGGGAGGGGCGTACATTACTTTTGCAGCACCCTGTAACACCTCCCATTACTCCCCTGAACAGACACAAGATCCTCATCCATGCCCAAGATCCATGCCTTCAGAGAAAGTGTGTGTATGTATGTGTGTGTGTGTGTGTGTGTGTGTGTGTGTGTGTGTGTGTGTGTGTGTGTGTGTGTGTGTGTGTGTGTGTGTGTGTGTGTGTGTATGAGTTATGGAGAGGAGCGGTGGTCTGGCAGGTGGGTCTTATAAAATCAGCATTTGGGAGATTGGATGTGTTTTGTCAGTGCCACTCAAGCTAACAGTGGGGTCAAATGAATAGGTGTTATTACTCTCTGAGTCACTTCAGACTTATGGCTGTTTGGACCTTGACACTGACTCTGGAACTCTAAGAAGCATTTCTAAAGATTCAAATCAATAGCCAGCCTCCCACTCGTGCTAACTTCATCCGCTGAGATTACATAGATTTATATGAATGATTGTCCCAATACACAGAACTGTATGGAACACTTCAGACATACCTGATTTGACACAGTAAATAATTTCGCTTGCATGCCTTGAATAACCCCATATAGTGAAGCTGTGGATAATAGAAGCTTAGCTACACTTCTAGATTAATGTTAGGTCCAGCCTTTTAGCCTTTAGCCTGGTTCATAAAGCTGAATGAATGAATCAATTCATCATCAATTAATTACACTTTAGTGTGACTGGAGTGGTTCCCAGCCTTAAGGATAATTCTACACTGCACTTATTGATTTTCCCTTAACCATGCAGCATCAATACATAGGAGACATCGGAGTAATTGGAGTTATGTATTGTGTGAATTATGATTTGCCACAATTCAGGGGCAGTTTATGATTTGTTGCTCATAATAAGATAATTAAGCAGTGATAAAGTTTGAAATGTTGGCAAGTATATGCTAATGAAATAACCAAATCATGAGGTTGAATGTGAACACAGATTTTACTCCTTCACTAATAAAATGAATTATGCTTTATGAAATGATGTATGCAATCAATTATGTATTCATGTAAACCTGTACATGTTAATCACTGCATAAAACACCATGAAGTGATTTTCAGTTTGCTACATTTAAAAAAAAAAAATGTTATTGCTCATTACATTAGCTAGCTTTCACATGACTTTTTACTTGAACTTCACATAGGCCTACAGTATGCATACTGTACAAATTGAAAGAAAATATATGCACAGCACAACCTCATACTTCCATTGTCTATCAGTACACTATCTTCTTCTCCTATAATAATCATCTTGGGCAAGTTCTTTGCAGGCAGTCGTGGAGCCAGAATTGGAGAGGCCGAATTCGCCAACTACCAACAGTTCTGACACTTTTAATTACTCTAAAACTCTGTTTTGTCCTGCTAGGTTTAATAAGGCAATGCTCATCCGTGAATCAAAATGACTTGGCAGCCGCTACAAAGGATGCAATCCCTGTGATGGCCCTCAATCCATTAAGGAGAGCACAAGTTTCAATGTCTGCCCGTAAACACATTGATTTTATTCTCCCGTTTTGGAGGAAAGTGATGACGCAGGGCATCGTTTTGGGACACTGGCTCCCGATAGTCGACTGTTCTCTGTCTGTGCATTAGTGTGTTGATGAGCAGCAGCATTAGGGTGTTGGTGAGCAGCAGCAGCATTAGGGTGTTGATGAGCAGCAGCATTAGTGTGTTGATGAGCAGCAGCATTAGGGTGTTGATGAGCAGCAGCTGCCTGTGCATTAGTGTATTCTTGAGCAGCAGCTGCCTGTGCATTAGTGTGTTGGTGAGCAACTCATCAGCATTCTCCACTCATGTCTTTGATCACATCAAACTGGACAGTGAGAGGGGGAATTATACTGCTTGACCTCCAGAAGGCATTTGACATAGTAGACCATGCCATATTGTTGCTGAAGTTGAGGACTATGGCACTAAAAGAAACAGCTGTGAAATGGTTCAGGGTTAATGGGACTCTGTCAGAGGCTCAGGAGATAATGTGTGGCATGCCACAGGGATCAATACTAGGGCCTCTTCTGTTCCTCATGTCAACGACATGCCAGCAGCAGTACAATGCAAACCACTACTGTACGCTGATGATTCTGCATTGCTGGTGTCAGGGAAGTATACCTGGCAGATTGAGGAGACACTTGCACATTTAGTAAGTAAGAAGGTAAAGTCTGTGAGGGAGTGGCTTACAGATAACAAACTGTCACTACACCCGGGAAAGACAAAATCAATACTTTTTTGGCACAAAACGGAGACTGCAAAAGGTAGACAGGATAAAAGTCTGTCTGTCACATATCTAGGCGTAACATTGAATCAGTCACTTTCAGGTGAGTCGAGTCCTGCCAGAGTTCTGTCTAAAGGTACCAACAAACGAAAATTCCTGTACCGCAGAACAAGGCACTTTAACCTAAACATTTAAAAACTACTTGTGTCAACCCTGATTCAGTGTCATTTTTATTATGTCTGTTCTGCATGGTACACTGGATTGGCAACCAAACTTGCAGGTTATGCAAAACAACACAATTTGGTACCTCCTCAGTGTATCCTCCAGAACACATGCTGGAGTGAATGACTTTAAAACAGTAGGCCTGTTACCAGTACAGCTCAGAGTGGAGCAGCTGAAGCTTAACCACATGCATAACATCATAAATGCTACTGCCCCAAACTATTTTTTTTCTCTTTAGGGCATTTCTGCTTTATTAGGAGAGAGACAGTGGAGATTGACAGGAAGAAATGGATGAGAGAGAGAGGAGGGAATCAAACCAGGAACCTTGCGATTATGTGGTATGTGCATTAGTGTACTACACCACTAAGAGTCCTGCTATTCAGCTTCCCATGTAGTTATGGTTCATACTCAGCATGGCCATAACACACAAGGTAGTGCGTTATGCAAGGTGCCAAAATTAAACAGTGCAGCATGGTGCTCTTTCTTTTATACAGATATTCTGCTGTGGAATAGCCTCCCATTGCCTATTAAACTGTCCCAGTCCTCTGGAGACAGTTAAACTCTTAGGAGAATGACAGCCAGGGCCAGTGCCCTGTAGCTATTGTTGATGTAGAGTTTTTAGTATTGTTGTTTGGGCCCATCATAGGATGATTGGATCAAGATAGGTTGGTTGTAGTGTTGTATTTTTGTATAATTGTGGTCTTTCGTTTTGATCTATTTTGGTTTGAGGTTTGTAAATTGGGCTGTTTTTATGGGATCTCATTGTTTGTGTTTTTGTCTGTCATGTGTGTTTTTCAATTAGGACCACAGTAAAAAATACATATTTCACGCCAACGTTTGGTCATTAAAAACACAACATGACAGATAGATTCCAGCAAATATCATGGGCAATCCAACATGGCGTCGTTCGATGGTTGAGTCTAAACAGTTCTCACCACCCGTGTAAAGAAAAGAAATGTGTAAAGTGTAAAGAAAGTGTACTTTATATGCCTTTGATAGGATAATAATCATAATCAGACTTAACAGGGAAGGCTGTAAAACATAGAGTAGGCAGACAGTAGACAGAAATAGTTTATAAAAAGTGGATGGAAAATGCATGGTGACAAGCTGATTGGATGAGCAGTGGACAATTCCACCAATAGGAACTAAATGTCACTTGTAAAGGTCTTGTCTATTGACCCATTTCCAACTAAGACAAGACAATCAATGTTATGTTAAGAGACTTATACTGTACCATTGGACCAATAAAACATGATTAAGGGTCTGAGTTTGTAGGGAACTGTTTCAGGCCAGTCAACACATTTTATCTGAAAGTCATTACTGCTAAACCAATTTATTGGCATGTACAGAGGGGATAAAGACACTTGAGTTCTGACCCTTTGGTAACATTTTGCAGAAAGCAACTGGCTGTTGACTACACCTCAGAGACACTCAAACTATGAATAGAAGTAATGAATTAGATTATGACTGGGCAGAGATCCGCTAGATCCATTGCCACTGGGAATATGTGGCTATGGTGAAGCTGCTAATTACCGGTACCAATTAAGAGCATTGTTCTAAACATCCTCACCAAACTTCCTATTGGATTGGAATACAAAGATGAAGGGTGCCTCATAGGCTATAAGAGCTAAATGCAACTCTGCAGCTACCCTATCAAATAATCACTGTTGTACTGCACAGCCAAACAGAGAAGAAGATTATATTCATGATGAATATTCTAATTGTGATCATAAAAGATAATGAGTCCTGGGGGTGCCATCGATAAAACAATAGGAGCAAGAGTCATGCTTTCTGAATTAAGAAAATGCAGAACTTTTGTTAAAGGGGCAATCTGGGATTGGTACAGTACATCAATGTTGGGACTTTTAAATTAATGATATATAGTCATTGATTATTGAAGAATATAACTGAGAAATGCCCCATGAGCTTAGGTAACTGTCTTCCCCATTCAGAACCCAAAATAGAAGCTTGTTTTACTCCATTGTTTGTAAACAATGGAATTGTAAATCAACACTGTATAACTTCAAGACAGGGTTAAAACTATCGTTTTGATCCAAATTTTGAATTCCCTCCGTTGTTTATCCCCCAAAAAATGGCGTGGGGTCTGTGTTGTTGTTGTTTGAATTTGTTGTTGTCCCTTTAAGGCCTATATGCTCTCTCTCTCATTTCCCCTTTGCTTTGTAAAGGGAAGTTGGAGCTACAGGGAGCTAAATTAGAGCTGGGGTGCATGTGATTGCTGATAAAAAAACTATGTTGAAAAAAACTGTTGTCGAGGTTGTCTAAGTGTCATTATCAGATGAAATAGTTAAATTGTTTAGATTTTTTGCTCTGTAAAATCACCATTCACTTGCTAGCCTTTACAATAAGCACCCATAGAAAAGCATGAATTGATGTTCTCAATGAAATGCATTAGAAGGGTCCATTCAGCAATGTGCCCAACACGTGAAGTGAAAGTCTTGATCTCCTTGTGACCCTCTTAGAATTGTGGATAATTAGCTAACTTTCTCCACCAGATCATGGTGGAAAATTACCCCAGCAAACTCAGATCACTGGTAATTCAATAGACAACCATTCAGCCAGTGTTGAAACAGGCAAGTAATTCAAATGAGTTTGTCATTTAGTATTTTCCTTGTTTCGGTTAGCAACCAAATATCTTTCCATCTCAGATATATTTCCCTAACAAATATGTTTTTTCTTATTACACTGTTGTTTTAGTTCCCTATTCCATGTGTGTCAAAGCAACGTACTGTCGGGTTTCACATGATTGTTGGAATTAATTGAGGGTAAGGATTCACATTAACTCATTCATACAGATCTATAAGCACATCATTTCTGTCAGATGTCACACTATTGTGTACTGTACTTATTGAAGTGTTATATACTGTAATACATACATTGGTTACATTGTAATGACATATTTCATCTGTTGTAGATGACTGAAATCAAGTCTACTTGATTTGTAAGGCTGTTTCCCTCTGAGATGCATTCTGCAAGGCTATCCTCATCAACAGAGCTCTTGCTTTGTATTAGCATTGTGGTTTCCTGATAAGGCCGTTTTCTCGGTAAACAGGATGAGAAAGACCCCTGTCTGATAAAATTATGTTGCAGCATAGTATCTAAGACATGATATCTAAGACATAAACTGGCAATAAAATAATTTGTGATAATAATTCAATGATAATTCATATGCATGTATGCATATTTCATAGTTAATGTCTCTGATCATGCATTTCATGCAAGTAATTTCATGCAAACTAACAACCCACTAACTGACAACATCGAAGTAAAGTTTCAAAGGGCGTATCTCTCTCATTCAAATTCAATGAGAGAGATACTTCCTCAAAAAGTCTATAGGTCCTGAAAATAGTACAGAATACTGCAGCAGTATAGCCACTAAAAACTTACAGTGGATGGCTGATATAATGGCTTTTGGGGAGATAGTCTACACGGGGCTGGAGGTGCTGATCGCTGTCGGCTGTTGTTTGGGTAATGTGCTGGTGGTCTGGGCAGTGTGGGCAGTCAGCAGTCTGCGACAGCCTACCTTCTGCTTCATGGTGTCTCTGGCTGTAGCTGATTTTCTCGTTGGTTGTGTGGCTATACCCATGGCTGTGGTGGTGGATGGGCGAGTTAAGACCACGTTCAACGTCTGCCTCTTCATCAGCTGTGTGGTCATCCTGTTGACTCTGGCCTCGGTCTTGTCTCTGTTGGCTATTGCTGTGGATCGCTACCTCCGTGTCTTCATCCCCCTCAGGTGAACTGTCTTCTGCACCAAATTACATTTACATTTATGGCATTTACCAGACGCCTTTATCCAAAGCGACTTACAGCAAATACATTTGTCTAAGTAAGTGAATCATCTATCCATCAGTCATCATAAGAAAAAGTAATCTATGCTAGGATCAGGGGCTATTGGCAGTCACAATGCTAGAAGAAAGGAAGAATTATTAATATTATTATTATTTTTGTAAATGTATTTACAGGAGAGAACTTGCACATGGGGGTAGTGGGAATGAAGAGGTCTTTAGGAGGGACAGTTAAGATCTGAAGGGTCTTCAATCTACGGCAGAAGATAGATTAAGTAATTTCATTAATTCTCAAGTAATTTCATGCAAACTAACAACCCACTAACCGACAACAACAAAGTTAAGTGGTTTCAAAGTCATTATTACTTATTGAAGTGTTATATACTGTAATACATACATTGGTTACATTGTAATGACAGCAGATGTGTACAGTATTTGACTGTATCAATCGACCATCAATCTAATGTTATTTATTAACCTTGTAGTGTTTTTTTTTTTAACAATTAATTTCTATCAATAATAATATTATTATTTATTTAATTTATTTTTTTATTTATTTTCAATTTGATCATATCAAGTGATAGCAGCTTGCACTTATGGCCGGATCAAGGTTAATAACTTTTTCTAGACACCCCTACCCCCCACCGCAACCCCCTTCAAAAACCAAGAACATTTCTTCATGACCCAACTCACAAGCGCACAACTCATCACTACAAAACAATTGTAACACACATTCATTCACATTTATTTTTTAAACAGTTTTTGACCAAGTATTTGTTTTTTAACCTCTTACTGCTACGCCACTGCCTGTGCATTCATCCAGGATTTACCATGTACCAATTGCAAATGACATTGTGCTCATATTTTTTCACATTTGTTTTTAGTGTTTTTACAACCTCTTGGGCCCCCTGCTCACCCGGGCCCCAGTAAACCTGTGCATTAATGCGGGGCTGCTTGTGCTATGACAGAGGATGACATGGCATCCTGCACAGAAGCAGATTAATCATGTCAGTGGTGGTACGCCAATGTAGCTAGATTACCTGTATATGTTACTAATCAAAACCTCTTTACTCCAACAGGTACAAGAAGACAGTTACAGAGAGGCGATCGTGGGTAGTGGTCACAGCATGCTGGCTTGTTGCCTTCGTACTGAGCTTCATACCTATGTTTGGATGGTACAACCGTGAAACCACGCCTCAATCCGCAAACTCATCCATCATCCTCTGTCAGTTCATTGACGTGATCCCCATGTCCTACCTGGTCTACTTCAACTTCTTCCTCTGCACCCTGACCCCTCTGCTCCTGATGGCTGTTCTCTACTGCTACATCTTCTGTACAATCCGGAGGAACCTGAGAGAGGGGGTGGGGAGCGGAGGGGCTCAGTCCCAGTCCCACACCTACTTCAGGAAGGAGAGGAGTCTGGCGCACTCCCTGGCTCTGGTCCTGGCGCTCTTCGCCCTCTGCTGGCTCCCCTTGCACATCATGAACTGTGTTGCCTACTTTAGCAGCCTGTCATACGTACCTCAAGCAGCTTTCTATGTGGGTATAATCTTGTCCCATGTCAATTCAGCTGTCAATCCGGTGGTGTATGCCCTCAAGATCCGTAAGATCAAGGTGGCCTACCTGAGGATCTGGAGGAGGTTGGTGGTGTGTGGGGACGACCAGCAGGGCTCTCAGAGCGACCCCACTACAGAGAACAATGTCAGCAGCAACCCAAACAGTGTAGCCAAAAACAACTGGCCTGGGGAACTGTCAACACTGAGTGAGGGACAGTTCACTTGATATTGTGTGTAAGTAGAACGTAAAAGAAAGAATTATACACATCACAAGGAGTGATCTTCACATGGTTGTATTTGCTCATAATGTGGTAATTGTAGGGAAGTAGAATGTAGAGTGATTTGAAATGTGGTCTGCACCACAAATATCACATTCTAGTTATATAGCGTATTCTGAAATACCACTGAAATACCATTTAAATCCAAGAGCCTATACAGTATATTTAAATTATCACAGGTATTGTCAGGTTATTTCATTTCAGCACTGCTCTTACTACATTAGTCTGACGCCATATGACATTAGTTTCGAGTCTCGAGGAGGAGACAGGAAGGCAATTTAAGAGAAAGGCAACATAGACTGAAGTGGGTCAGCTTTCAGCATCACTTCCCTTTTTAGAGTCCCCTTTCTAAGGGCCACTTGTTTTGGACTAGAAATCTGTAAACGCTATCCTCTCCATGTACAGTATCTATGAAAGTACACTTCCTGTTATCTAAACTATTCAATGGATATTTCAAGATTTGTGCAGATCTAAAACTGTTTACACTGAACTTTGCATTTACAATAATGGCTAATAAAAACCTGTACTGTACTGCTGTCGGAAATGCATGCATTCCATTCCATACTGTAGCACCTTTATAACATCAGGTGGCAGATACACCACACAAGTAGCTTTGATATTCTCACATCCTGGCTATCCTTTAGCTAGATCCTAAAGCCTTTTCTAAAGTTTATAGTGTATCACAATTTGTAAAACACTACTATGCTTCTGTAATATACATTATTCCACAAATATTGTTATACAGCATTTTCTTCGACAGGTTACCTACCTACTGTACTACCTCACAGTTGGGCGGCAGGTAGCCTGGAGGTTAAAGAGGCCGGTTCGATCCCCGCTCCAGGAGGGATCTGGATGTGAGCTGGTGACTGGAGGGTTGCTGGCATCATATCCAGGTCCCTACCACTGCCGTTGTGCCCTTGAGCAAGGCACTTAACCCCGAATTGCTCCAGGGGCGCTGACTTGGCTGACCCTGTGCCCAGAGCCCAGCGCTCTGTTCTCCCTGGGGGGGTGTGCAGTGCGTGTGTGTTGTCTCGGGGGGGTGTGTGTGCAAAAAGACCCATTCCCATTCCCAGACCCAACAATTGATGTGAATTGATTGCATGGCAAATAAACAGTCTTTCTTTCTTATGGAGCTCTTGTCGAGAGTATAGCACTGCAGTGTATCTAAAGCTAATGTTTATCTCTGACATTATTCCCCATGAATTCAGGAAGGACACAAAAGTGTTTGTGGGCGGCAAGAAATGTATTACTTTATTACAACTAATATTCCACTGTTACAGAGGATGGATGCATAGTGTTCTTGCTGTAGAGATAAGAGGATTAGGTACAGAACTCAGCTGATCGTACTGACAGTGGAGATCGAAATCGGACGTCAGGCTCATTGTAATGTATGGAATGTAATGAGGATTGGTATCAACATGAGCCGTCCTCCGATTTCTACCTCTACCAGCCTCCCCTGATACTGACAGTGGTATCCAAGTTGGTAGACCATGGCACTAAACACTTAGGTTGTGGGTTTGATTCCTGCTGGAACCATACAGTATAAACTGTGTGCATGTACTACAATGCATGCAAGTCACTTTGGATAAAAGTGAAAAGAGGCTATAGATCCCCATTTCCAGTGAATTACAAGAGGCCAGTTGAAAATTGACTTTTATTTGAAAAATATATACTGAACTTTATTTCCATCAAAAACACATCACAAGCTCAAGAGCACTTACAGTAAAACATTTGTTTTATCATGTTATCACATAGAGCTGTTATGATTAACAGATCCATATACAACTATGACAGTGTTGGTTCTAGTGCGAAAGATTATGTGACATCACCGTATCTGCAACTGAATATTTCCTTCCTGTGCTATTCTACATAATGAACCACCATATGAGGAGTGTCCTTCAGAAGTTCTCTGGAGTCCTGTTGGTGCTTATTGGCCACAAGGTGGCACAGTCTAAGCTACTAGCATGCCGGCTGCATCTTACCACATTGAGATTGTATCCAGTGCATGACGACTTTCAAAGAGCAGCTTTCTCTGTAGTTCCTCACTTCAAGCAGTCATTGTGCCTCTCAAGGAAGGCAATAGACTGTATAGTTATCACCTGAATAGGATTCGATGCCTCCCACAAACTATACAACCTACTACCTCACCTCGTCAGGACACGTTCCCCTGCTGAATCACTCAAACAAACACACCCTCAAGAATAAATACCTCAAACACGTACCCCAAGACACAAAAACACAAACACACTCACCCTTAATAAAACACACCATGTCCTCAAACACAATAGGCCACTTCAGAATAGGCACATCGCTGTAACACAAACCAACCATGTGGTCTAACAAAATGTCCTAATTTTGTCCTCAAACAGTCATAGGATGAGTTTATAATGAATTGATGTGATATGATAATTGCGTCATTTCCCTTCAGAGCACAGGTAGGTAGGTAGGTAGACAGGTGTCGATGGGACATCCTGGAGTGACCAGGAAGTCCTGAGACGTATAGATGATCAGTCTGTCTCCTTAGGAAAGACAGTAGATTGTATAGTTATCTCAGAGGGAGGACATATACCCCACAACTATTCAATCTACTACCTCAGCCTCAAAGACAGGAGCTTTTGATGTGTTGACCCGGACAGGAGTTTAGGAGTTCCACTGTGGAACTGTGTAAAAAAGAGAGAGAGAGAGACAATGTGTGCATGATCATTACTCTATCAACACGGGGACCCTCCATTAGCCATTGGCTGCTCTCACACACACACACACACACACACACACACACACACACACACACACACACACACACACACACACACACACACTATAGAAAATACTTTTGGCTAAATTCAATAATGAGGTCTAAACAGAACTCCACACAGATCCAGATTATTCAAATGACGCCCCCTGCAATGGACTGAGGAGGTGGTCTGGTAACAGTTTCATCCGGAATTACCTCCAAGGAGCAATTTCCTCTCTGTAAAACCTAAGCCTGGTTCAAATACAGCACTACAGAGAAAAGGCTGTGAACACTACTTTATGTTAGCTACAGCAGTATGCTACTGGACCCTGACATCTGACAATGTCCAGTTAGTTCCCTATGACAGGTGACAGGTGTGTAAAGCGTCATTATAACAGAGAAGCAGGCATGTGAAGGTAACAGAACTGTGAAGCCTTCTTGCCTCTAAAGATTAGCGAAATAAAGACGAAACACAATGCTGTCGCAATGGAAAGTGTGCTAATTTGTGCAAGCCCAAAGCATAACTCACTGGCATCCAGAAAGGTTGGCATGTAATAAAGGAAAGCCGCGCCAGAAATTAGTGCCCATTTTCTCAGAGACTTGGCTCTTTCCAGCCCTACAACCCCACGGAAGCTTGCTGTTTAACAGGCAGAAGTAAATAGCTGAATTTAAACATGGCCTCCCCCAGTTGCCTCCCCTTAGCCTGCTAAGAGCTGTGTGTATAGCCAGGAAGCAATGCAAAGGAAGAAAAAATGATGAAAACAAAATGGCAGCGCTTCGGCCATTTTAGGGAGTTGCTTGGCACTCGTAAGTGGCAACATCTGTGGGGCAAAAACCTGTGAACTTCTCCTTGCTTCTGTTAACCCATATCCTCGAACCTCAGCTGGATTTTTTTTGTTCTTGTTCAAATCAAAGGTAACAATGTTCTGCCAAACTAAGTCAGATACCGTAACTGCATAAATTCAATATCCTGCATTATTTTCAAAATGCATCCCATTTCAGATTATATTATTTCCCTCCAAAATAAATAATAATTTAATCAAGGTGAAAGCCACTTCAAGTTCTTCGAAAAGGAGCTCAGTGTGAACTGTGCCAACTACTGTAGAGTCTGAGGCACCAGCTGGGCAGTGCCAGTCTATGCCCCCACAGGGCCATGCTTTGGCTGGGGGAGGCGGGGTGGGGGCCAGTGTTATGGTAGACGATGGTCTGGTCAAACCATGCATAGATCCGCCCGCCGCTTTGCATAAATTAGCATGTGAACCATAGCCTCTGAAAGGCAACCAGGGCAGCTTCATTAACATTCTGAATTCCTCTTTGGCCTAATTAAGGCAGACAGTGATTGAAATGTTTTGGCAGGCCATGAGGCTGAGTGAGCGCCAGGGCATGCTCAGTGGGGCGGAATGAAAAGGCATAGGGGTGGGAGAGGCAGGGAGGGAGAGGCCTTAATTGAGATGTTGAATTAATTAGACGGCAAATGGTATCAAACTCCTCGGACTGGCCGTTGCATACAGATGGGGCAGGCTGAGAGAGGAAGGAAACTGATTTAACTTTGTCTATGTAAAAAAATAAATAATGGAAAAGTTTTAGCATGATTGATCTCAGTTACAGGCTCAAGGCCAAATCTGACGGTAACTTGGGATACAGATGTATCAATGCATAATCTATGCCATCGTTAGGACCCTATCCCTGCAAGTCTATATTTCTGCATGTCTGGCTATCATTTACAGAAAGTGTGTATAAGATTACTCAGGTGATCGGAGGGACTGTTTGAAAGAGAAGAGAATCCAAAGATGTTTTTGTTTCTATCATCAAAGAATGAGTGGGTTTGGAGTAAACCATGCATGTTGTGATGAACAGTATGTTCTGTGGAATCTGTGTATAATTAATGTATGGAACACCCACCGGCAGACTTGTTATGACTGAAGGTATTGAGAAATATGTATACAGACACAGTATGAATACCAAAATACAGAGACAAACCTAAACTTGCATATGAGAGACAAATCAAACATGAATTGTTCTATTCATCTTAATAGCTGGATGCGATCATCAAATGTACAATTCCCAGGCTGCTCTGTATAGCAAAAAAGGAAATGGCCGCTGTGTTAAGTAAGAGGAGTGCCCCCAGGTCCCCAAATCTCCGCCATACATGTTCCCTGACAATAACATTATCATCTGTACTCTACGCCCCCTCACAGACAGAAGCCTTGGCCAACTGTCGTCATCTCTGTGATACAAGTCAACATTGTTAACCCTGTCAATAATCGTCGCCAGTAGTCAGGTGTAAAACATTCGAGATGAGTATTTAGAGATGAACACGCGGGAAAAAAATACCTATGATGAGTTGGCGCTGGTCCACGGGTATCGGCAGAACACTGGGCTGGGCACGGTCGTGAAGGAGGGAAGAAGAGCTCTGGGGTAGAATCTTGTATGCTCCTCTCTTCAATATCTGGTGCCAAGAAATGGGCATTGTCTCCATGCCAAGCTGAATCTCAATGAACCAAAAAGGGGGTGATGTAGTGGAGGGAGCATGGCAATGCTCCCCACTGAGGTGGGAGGGGTGTATTGGCATCGGAGCAATGAGAGGCTGCCATGTAATAAAGTGTGGTATGTGACAGCACAATACTGTACTATGCCACTGCTTTGTTTACTCTGGGATGTACCATAGGGCTGTGTGATCGTATTTACTATCCGCAAAGAGGTCCATCTTAAGCTCATTGCTGCAGGTACAGTGTGTGTGTGTGTGTGTGTGTGTGTGTGTGTGTGTGTGTGTGTGTGTGTGTGTGTGTGTGTGTGTGTGTGTGTGTGTCACTTCTGTTGAAGCTCATCATCTCAATATCTGTGATGCATCCTGTTTACATTGCCTGCCTATAGTAACTAACTATACACACTTCCGCTTTTCTTCTGTTCTCATCGAGGTACCAATGATCGCCTGCTTCAGATCACAGTGAGAAGCGCCCATTATTGTCATCTTGAGCTTGCCCATTTACTACCTGTTCTAATGTTCTGTCCACATTTTGATAAAATAAGCTAGCTATCCAGTCAGTTATGAAGGGTGTTTTAATGTAAGTGAAAATCGTTGAAATGTTTTGTGTCTTATAGATTAATTCACTCGTCCATGTATAGTTCTGTAATTAATCAGAATATACTTCTTACCGCTTTAGATAAACCATATACCAGTCCCCTATGCTCGAGAGGATGAGCATTTGAAAGCTCTCAAACACAAATCTCATTTGCTCCCAATCTCAAAAAGTAGACACCAACCTGTGAAACCACACACGGGCCAGGTGTGCTGGACCATCAACCAGGGGCAACCATGGTTCAGTTTCCTAAAAGCTTAAGTAATACTTCATTTCTCCCAATGACCCAGCCGCAAAGCCGTGAGAGAGTAACAATTATCAAATCATTGTCTGCAGGTCAGTCTTCTGTGCTTGAAATAACAAAGCATGTTAAATTAAGAACTGTGCTGGTCTTGGGGAGGAGTGGAGAGGGACTGAATTATCAAAAGAGATCAAGTAAAACTCACCCCAAAAGAGTTCCTCTGACCCCCCATGTTCAGTGTTCAGAGCCTTCCATTTGTTCATGTTCAAACCCTCCACTCTACTCTCTCACCCAAGTCCAGTCTGTCCACATGGTCTCTTCTCAAAACTCAGTTTTCTTTTCAGCATCAGGAGGGGTAAGCAGAAAAATAGCTAAGTCCTCCATAAGTACAGGTACTGTACCTCCACGTAAAACCAGTGCATAAATGTACTTTAGTAGACCAAGTCTGTCTATTGACGGAGAGAAATCATTTAGAATGTCAATCGACTCCACTGGAGGAGAACGCCCTGGTTGCAGAAATAGCGTCGGGCTCAAACAGGAAGTCAGTCGAGTGTTGACCTTGTTTGACTTCATCCTGTGGCCTCAGGAGGAGTTGTTCCATCCCTTGTTTATGATAGCTGAGATAGAGTATCAGCGCCTCAGGCAGTCACACTCAAACAAACCTAGATGGCTGTTTAATGACTGCTAATTCTATGTTCATGCTGTATATCTCTGTCATAAAAGCCATACACATCAGATCACTTTTATTTACCACAGGCCTTTCATTCATATTGATACCAAATATATCTGAAAATGTCCATTAAACAGTATTTGAGTTTTACAATAACACAGTTTTTACACTGTTGTTGCTAAGCAAAAAGACAATGCATTGTTAGAAAAATACTCTCTTCTCCACTGACGACTTGCATAATTGAAAAGAATGAAATTGAAAAGAATCTAACAAATGTTGTCCTCATGATATCCACTATTGCAACAGAGCAATGAGAGCTATTTCTGTAAAGGGATCATTCAAATAAAACTTCAACCTCCAACGTTCTATTGTTTGAGCTATCATTAATACATATCAAAGTTAAATGGAGAGTTAAATGTAATCCAACGGTGCTCTTTTTGGTCTTGGTGGCCTTCAAGTGCTATCAAATAGGATTGTTTGAGTATGCTTATAGTGCCTGATAAAGGCAGAGAGACTTTGCTCCTGGTAACCACACATCCCTGTTACTGGGGGGAGGAGAGACATGCAAATAGCAGGGGATATGAATGGCCTCCAAAAAACATATCATCAAGCAACATGACAAGTTCATCTGAGGAGAGCGAGGAGAGGAGGAAATTATCTCATTTTCTGTCTCTTAACCCGCCTTCCCTGGCCTGTGCCCTCCCATTTTCTCTTCTTCTTACTTGGCCTAGCCTCTGTACTGTATGCCATGCTCTCTATCCAACACACACACATGCACACGCAGCCACACATGCGCACGCACCCACATGCGCACGCATCCACATGCACACGCGCATGGCATACACAAGCAAACACACACACATACACGCAGGCACACACACACACACAGACACACACATACACATGATTAACACTGCAATAGTGTGTTGTTCATGGAGTGTAATATGCGGTTCTAGATTGTATATGCCCCTTTGTTGAGAAGAGAATTACTGCTAAGATCTTGTGCCAGTTTGAGATGAGCCCATGTTTCATTTTCAATCATTCCATAAGTCTTCGTACTGAAGTCAACAAATAATTATGTGATTCTAATAATTATGCAAAGTATCAAAAAATTCAAACCTAAATTCTATGAACAGAAATGTTTCCCAAAAAAATTCAAAGCAAGCTCAATCTGAAAATTGAGACCTTGGAGTCGTACAATACAAGCCCCTTCATGCAAAGAACAATGCTTACATCAGAATGATCTGGTTCATACTGGTTTCTGCACAGGTCTATCAAACAGCAGCAACTCGACTGTTAGCTTCCAAAGAAGTACAGTAGACAGCAACTGTTAATCTCATCAGCTCTGTTTGACATCATCATTTCACCTTTAAACCTCTTTGTTAGTGACAACAGCTGTTATGATAACATGCTTTCAGGATTTACTAATTAGTTGATCCTTTAGATTATGAGACTAACTGTCGTTGTAAATCAGGTAAGAGGGGTATAGTACATCTGAGCCAATGTCTGGCTCTCTCATTTGAAAATAAATCACGTCTCCAAAACATCACCTCAAGAAATGATAATATTTACGTTTACCAGCATGTCATAACTGTTTACATCATTTCTACTGAGATAAATTTGTTGCATACACATCGCTCCCATAAGTGGGAGACCTTGAATGCAATGGCACAAGGAGGGATGAATTGCATATTTCTCAAGATCACTATAGTAAACAGCTGTTGTGTGGGTGTCTTCACTTGTGCAGTCTTTTAGTGATTCATGCACTAACAACTATATATGAGACTGATCGCAAAATGTTTCTGTGCTCTTCACTGTACCTTATGAGATATAATCGTGCAATGCATAGATATGCAAATGTATTTTATACATGTTTTTCCTCTTTAAACCTAGTTGTTTAGGGTATAATCTATTGCACAGTGGTGTGACTAGGCCCTCGTTGCCCCTTAATGATAGATTACAAGTTATTGTTCACTATAATTCTGATACACCAGAGGCAGCCACAAAACGGCCTCCATAAACAGGCTGTCTATCGAGTTTGACATAAAAGAATGCATCGCTTTTTGGGCAACTACTTCATGATCTAAACTAATGCCTTGAGATGAAATAGAAGCCATTAAAGTCATTACATTTTTTTCACTAAAGATCCTAAAGAAATTCTACTTAATTTCTATCGCACAGAAATGGAGGAGATTTCGGCGTTGCGACGAGGGCAAAGCAGACACGTGTACAGGAGGAAGGTGATAATGAAAAAGAGGAAAAATGCACAAGAAAGAAGTCAAATAGAGGAGAGGTAAATAAAAACTAGGAACAACAGGGCCCTAACATCAAAACAGTATCAAAAATGGAAATACCTGGAGGCGTATTTTGTAAAGGACAGAGCAGGGATCTCAGCAGAGATGACCCGAGGGAGAACAGGCCATGGTGGCGGCGAAAAAAAAGGGCGGGGAAGAAAGGAGAGGAGAACGCGTTTCCACATCCCTCTCTTTCGCCTGCAAGACGAGGGAAAGGCTGAGCAGCGTACTGGCGAGCAACCCCACTCGAACAGGGGCTGGGGCTTGAGAGCAGTCTCGGCCATGCCCTCCTCTCTCCCTGCCCACTTTGGCCCTGTTGCCAAGAGGGAGAAACACGGAGAGAAGAGAGGGAGAAAGAGAGAGACAGAGACAGACACACAGAGAGAGAGAGAGAGAGAGAGAAAGAGAGAGAGAGAGAGCATGTGGTCACAACAGCCAGCTTAAACAGACAATTGTACTTTAGAAAATAAACTTTTTTTTATTTGAACAGCACACAGTAGATAGCAAGAAAGTGAGGTCTTCCCTTCGAGATCCTCTCAAAAGAGTTGCTGCAAGGACACTCTCCTCACAAGGCCCCGAACAGCCTGGCATTGGCTGTCTACCATCATAAAGACATCTCACATAACCAGATTGAGGCAGAGAGAGAGAGAGAGAGAGAGAGAGAGAGAGCTAGAGAGAGAAAGAGAGAGAGCTAAAGAGAGAGAGATAAAGAGAGAGAGAGAAAGAGAGAGAGAGAGAGAGAAAGAGAGAGAGCTAGAGAGAGAGAGAGAGAGCAAGCAAGCAGAGAGAAGTATCCAAATGTAATACTTACATGATTTCTTGCACTTACGCCAAAAGCCTTGGCAGATTTCTCACAGTGAAACTAGTCAATGCCAGAGATTTCCGATGCATTCGGGAGAAAAGAGGGCAAGTTTAAAGACTTCTCTCAGAGCGTGCAGTGAAGCCTTTTGTCAGCAGTTGGCATCAGTCCCAGGTAGGACATGCCTCACGGTTCCCATTCTCTGTAGTCATTACAGACTTCTTTAGCTGTTCTGCACCTGCCTGTGTTTTTGTTTTGATTTGTTCCATTGTCACACTCTAAGCGAAGACAGTAAAATCATTTGATTGCGATTTGGATAATCATTGAGATTAGAGAAAATAAGCAATGAAGAAATCCCCCCCACCCCCCTTCTTTTTTGGGGGGTCAACATTGCACATGTTGGATGAGCTTCTATACTTCTGTATAGACTTGTCTGTCAGGAATGATCCTCTAGCAACAAGCTGTGCTGTTGAGAAAGTCTACCCAAGGGTGAGGAAAGGGTCAACTTCTGGGAACAGACGGCCGTGGTAAGATAAATCCACAGACAGACTCACAGAGTCCCGTAGGAGCCTTTGCCAAGAAAAGTTAAAAAGGAAAAGGCGCTAAATAATCCAACGTTACTGTGCCCAAAAGTGCATCTCGCCCTCCTCCCACGTCTGTCCGTCATTGACACAAGTCACATAAAGTAGACAAGTGCCACAGTACAGTCCAGTCCTCTCATCCTGGTCTTTTCTCAGGCATTATCCTGGGCAGCTTTCTCTGTGACGTCATCACCTCTTTTGTTATTTTCAAATGTATTTCTCTCCTTTAGTGTACTGTACCTTGCATCCCCTCATACATATTTCTCTCCAAAAGAAAAAAAATAGATCTTAGTGCTTCCATGTAGAATTTGCCCTTCTTAGAAACAATGAAAAATAACAGTAAAATTAGGTTGCCAATATTTTCCGGAGAGGGCAGAAAACTGGAGAGAAGAGGAGAGGAGCTGCAAATTCCCTTCACAAATCTCTCTCTGTGTCTTTCTCTTCCTGCTCGCGAGCAGTGAGCTTGTAAAAGTTTCAGCTGCAACGGCTTGGGCCAGCCTCCATTGGCAGCGGTTCAAAAGAGCGCTGCCTGTTTCTAAAGAGCTGGGGACACGTCTCTGTAAAGGAGCTCCGGCTGGCTCTCTACTCTCTCACTCCGCCCTCCCTCCCACTCACTCAGGGGCTCAGGGCAGTGCCCGCTCCCAGGGTTCTCCCTTCATGGCACAGCCAGCTCAGGCAGCAGGCAGGCACCTTCCCCTGGATGTGGTAGGATAGAGATCCTCCCTGTGTTCCTGTGAGACTCTGTGGGGTCACAGAGTGTGTGCTGTTATGCGCACATACTATACGCACTGTAATGCAGCCTTACTTCCTGAATGCCTTGCCCTCCATTTCAGATGTGTGTCAGCCTCTCACGAGGTTGAAGTCTGTTTGCGCCAGAGTTCATATGAGGTTTCTGGGCGGCTCAGGGCCGCATGGGCAGGGAATGTCTACCAATCTACTTCCCTGTTGAGTTTTGAAGTTAGCCTTGAAATGTTGTTGATTCGACTACAATGTCTGCTTGATACAGTACATGTTTAAAATCAAGCAGTGTTTTAGCAGTGCATTCCTTGTGTACAGTATGTGAGTCATCAAACTATAAAATGATTTCCTTGATCCAAACTATTCCTTTGATCTTTCACGTTAAATATTATAGATTATAAACCTATGATTTAGTTCATCACTGACTGTGCAGTTTCTGCCAGACTAAACTATGCAAAGGGACTGGATATGCAAAGTCTAGACTGAACTAAATGACACTGACTGACACTGTTGCTAGAAGGGACCAGTGACCCAAGTCAACCACCCCCACAGTGCATATGTTTTGCCTGCCTGTTCTCTCAGAGACTGCCCCTGGCATTATGCTCTGTTTGCACAACTGTGCCTCTCTCTGCAGGTGTCAGATCAGGACACTGTCCTCCAGTCAAGATGTCACCATGTCACGCCACTCAGGGAGAGAGACTCTCTGCTCGACCCGGCCCAGCCCAGCTCTGCTCTGCAAACAGCCTCAACCCTCGCCCAGTTATCTGCAGCGCAGCAACACATTGACCCTTCACACAGCTATCTGTGTCTGCGGAATGGAAAGTCAGACGTGTTTCACATCACTATGCAGCCCAGTTGGAAGAGAGATCAACAGTATAAGCTGTACGGTTTGACATATGAAAGTAGAACTGTGAGCAGTTATAATTATACAGTAATCCTAAAGTACTGTAACTCCAATAGCATACACAAAGTCTGGGGAGTGCAATGTATTGTAATGGTGTCTACAGTACATTTGAGAGTTAAGTGTACTGTACATTACAGTAGAACATGCTTTGTCTATTGTTCTAAGTTTGGTTAACTTTTGGACTTTTGGACTTACAGTTCAAAAGTTGTTGTCGTTAAAATAATGACTTGCAAATCATACCACTTCAAATAAACAGGTGGTCCCAGTGCCTAAATTATGCTTAATGACTGTGTGTGCTTGCGTGCGTGGGTGCATGGGTGTATGAGTGTGTGCGTGTGTGCGTGTGTGTGTATGCGTGTGTGTGTGGGTGGGTGTGTATATGTGTGTGTGTGTGTGTGTGTGTGTGTGTGTGTGTGTGTGTGCACGTGCGCGTGTTTGTGTGTGCATGCGATTATGTATGTGTCTATGTTTGTGTATTTAATGGAGAATCTATGGGCCTAATGGTCTTTGTGGCGCCAGTGTCAGAGGACACATACTCTCCACTGGGACCCCCCATTAGTGGCTGGCTGCAGGGCCAGAGCTAGGGGCTGCTCACACACACACACACACACACACACACACACACACACACACACACACACTCCTGGCCGTTGGCGGTGACATCATCCTCTGGCTGAAAACGTACTGTAAGTGTGCTGTCCTTTCTACAGAACTCCTTGCTTTATTCGCTCTTCTCTTTTGAGTCAATATTTTGAAAAGGGCAAAGCATTTGACCTTGACATGATCCTGTTTTTCTAGTTTGGGGAGTTTTGTTGGGAACATGGAGACACCAGAGAGACTGAAGAGAATTAGAGAGTGTTCTTGATTTGGATGGATGGGCCTGCTTTGCTAACCTTTGCCTCATTTCACCATTTGTCTCTTCTCTATGTACTGTGTGAGTATCGCGTGATGATGCCTGAGGGAGAGAACTGGTGTGCAAATCAAGAGTTGCAAGGCTGTTGTTACGGAAACATAATGTTCTGTATGGAAATATGATTCTGTGGTTCAGGGAACTGTGACATACCGAATTGCGTGGAAGTGCTTTCTTTTCAGTTACTGGTCACACTAGTGTAGCATGATCATTTTCCTTGTAATTTGCACACAGTATCTCAAACGAAGCCAACCCCATCCAAATAAAATTAACTGAGAAGACATGCCCCTAAAAACCCATTGCTCAGCAGCGAGGTTGGTGCGAGTTCCTTTTCGATTCCATAAATTCCGGTAGTGAATTGAATTCCAATTAGAGAATTGAAAAAAGGCCATTTATTTTCAAAGATTTTCAATAAATTGAGTATAAATTGACTATCTGGGTATATTGTATGTTCCAATAGTCAGCAACTCTACTCTTCTGCTGTAAATTGAAAATAAAAAGCTTTGGAATTTGGAATGGAGTTTTAAAATGCTCACCTCACCTCACCTCACCTCACCTCACCTCACCTCACCTCACCTCACCTCACCTCACCTCACCTCATCTCATCTCATCTCATCTCATCTCATCTCACATCATCTCATTTCATCAACAGGATCATGCGGATGGGATGTCCCTCTCTAATGGACACAGCCATTGGTTCAGCTGTCAGAAACCTCACAAAGTCAAGTACAGGTCCCACCAGACAGGCATAGCTTATGCAGGGGTGTTGAAGTTCTAGAGTTCACGAGAATAGGACCACCCCTCTGACCATGGCAATGATGCCGCAGAATCCACTAACACTGTACCATGCATAAAGGAAAACATTTTCATACCTTTATGGTACAATAGCTACTCATACTGGGGGACTAGTAGAGTAGAGTAGGCTAGAGTACAGTACAGTACTGTACTTTACAGTATAGTAGAGAAGACTGGAGTAGAGTAGAGTAAAGTAGAGTAGAGTAGAGTAAAGTAGAGTGCAGTAGGCTATGGTAGAGCAGAGCTGAGTACAGTAGACTAGAGTAGACTAGAGTAGAGTAGGGTGCAGTAAAGTAAGCTATAGCAGTATAGTATAGTATATTACAGTAGACAGGAGTAAAGTAGAGTAGAGTAGGGTAGAGTACCGTACAGTACAGTAGAGTACAGTACAGTAGAGTATACAGGAGTAAAGTAGAGTAGGGTGGAGTACAATACAGTACAGTAGAGAACAGTACAGTACAGTACAGTTTGTGACCTTGTGTAACCATGTTCATGCAAGGGAAGAGAGGCTAGTTTATCATTATTCCATTTGTGCCCCGGGAGCCTACTTCTGGTTCAGAACACCATGCCATTTATAGTCTTAAAAAGACCTCCTGCCATTGTTCCTCTCTTTAACTCTCTCTAAACAGCCCTCCCTGAGGGGGAAGCTACATTCATTTAACCCAGATTTTCCTGTTTCGTCTTCATTGTTTGCCTTTCCTGAAGTATGACTCTCTGTGTATGATTCACCAGGGTCTACACTGCACTGGGTTGATGTCCTCACAACCATGCTGCTTCAGCAGGAAAGACAGGGGAACTAAAACACAGTCGTTCCTCTGCTCAGGCTCAGGGAAGCTGCATCTGGAGCGCTCTACCTTTGTGTACTTAAACGTCATTTACCCCGTCCTAGTGTTTGCACAACCTTTTGAATAGTCTCCTCTTCTTCTTTTTTTGCCTATACTTTGAGCAACTTGTTTTCATTTCTGTCTGTTTTGTTGTTACAGTTGTTGATGTTGTAAGAGGTTGCTTTGATTCACAAGTTTGATATGTCTCGCCTATTTGTCATTTCCATAGCACTGTTTACCTCCCCCTCCTGTGATAAATTGTGTCGTTAACACATTCAGCATAAAACACTTTTGGAAATGCAAGCTGCAAACACACACACACACACACACACACACACACACACACACACACACACACACACACACACACACACACACACCCTCTCTCTCTCTCTCTCTCTCTCTCTCTCTCTCCCTCTCCCCATTCTAAGCTGGTTGTATATAGTCACTGTCTCTTTAAGATCTTGACACCCTCTCTCCGACTTCCCTGAGGTCATTGGCCTTCCTTAGGCCGTCTGCCAAGTGCCATGTTACTGTCAAGCGTTTACAGAAATGCCAGCAAAGCTATTAGTCTAGACTCTTTTCAACAGTCAACAGGCTGGCCAGTGTGAGAGGAACACAGAAGTGGAGAGAGGAGGGGTCCTTCAGTTACAAAACAACCCCTCAGTACTGATTTACAGTTTATTCTCAAACACAGGTGCAGATGTGCTGTAGCTCTATAGGCCGATACTGTCTGCTGTCTGACTGCTAGCCATGATCATTCTCCTGTTAGCACTGATGCTACATGCTACAGTACGTCTCCCTCTGCAGCTACTTCTACTACAGGAAGCTACGAAGCTACACCACGTTTACTTTGAATAATGATAATGAAAATGATGAAAATGAAAATAGAATAATCGTCATGTAGTTCCTCTATGGGAAGCAACATAGTCTGTATGATTATTACATTATCATAATAGACTATGCTGTCTGGCTCATAAATTTGCTTAAATAAACTCCAAAAAGCGCCTCCTTGTACTTGTATTTGCTCGTCATGCTTTTTTCTTGTCTGTTGATATATGGCACTATCTGGTGGTTGGTCATTGAAACTACAGTTTTAAAATGACACTTCTACACCACCTCTTTGCCCTCAAGAAACATGTAATCAATGGGATTGTGTTTTTGTTTTGTCATATTCCCAATATATTGAATCTGTGACTTTTCCTAACCTGACCAGATAAGAGAACCCTTTGAAGAGACACAATAGTAATATAACCATATAAAACAATACTTTTCCTGTCTAAAAGGATCTACTGTAAAATCCCACAGATGGTATGGAGCTGATTACACTAAGCCGTGTTGGGGGGTCGTCAGGGTGTCTGTGGGGGGGGGGGCTGTTGCTCTGTAGCCAATCCTATTAAGAGGGAGGTCATCTGATGGGCCAGGATAAGTATAGACCCTCGTGGGTAGTTACTCGTGGGGGTCATAACGTCACGGACGGGAGGCCTGAGGAGAGACCACGCTGGCCAGACAACACGCTCAATCAGCACTGACTGAGCAAGTCAAAAGTAAGTGGGCAAATTTAAACTACAGTACACAAAAGTGTAGGGTGTAGGGCATAGTGTGTGTGTGTGTGTGTGTGTGTGTGTGTGTGTGTGTGTGTGTGTGTGTGTGTGTGTGTGTGTGTGTGTGTGTGTGTGAGCGTGCATGTGAATGGGTTGGTGGGTGGGTGGGTGGGTGGGTGGGTGGGTTGCCTGTGCCTGTGTGTCAGTCTGATTCCATCCCTCTCCCCAGGACACTCATGCCTCTCCATATGGAAATCCTCCAGGAAGTCTGGACAGAGGACAGGTATGTGTCAAAGGTCTTGGTGCGTGTAATAACAGCTGCACAGATTCTTTCTGTGAGGCAAATCATACCAAACCCGAATCCCTGTTTACTATTCCTTGTCATATCATATTTGCAGACAGGTCAATATGTTATGCCTGCTACTTGACCCAATAGCTCCTCCTCAGATATCAGAGGCTCTGCTGGGGCATGCCGTGATGGAGCTCCTGCCTCTCCATCCCACTCAGTACCCAAGAACTCACTCTTTTCTCAATGGCTGTTAATACTGCTGTACCACCATGCCCCGTTTCCACAGGTGCTCGCCAAGTGGGGCTAAACCAATAAGCAGCGTGTAGGGGAAAGTTATACTGGTACAGCAGCAACCGGCACGATTTCTGTAGGCCCAGTTCCCACACACCATGTGATCTGCTTACGGCACTGTGACACACTGTCATTCAGCTGACTGACATGGGGCAGGGCTGGGTGGAGTGGAGACAGTCTCTAGTGAACTGCTGACCTGCCACACAGGGCTTCACCTACGATGCAGACACCTTGTGGGTAAATTAGAAGCAATGGCTTGACATGCTATTTGGACAATTTGAGAGTAGAGTGAAGAAGTCTGTAGAAAATCTAAATCTACAGACATACAGATTATTTTCTGTCTTCTCAGAGAAGAGTCTTTGTCAAAACAACTGTAAGTGACCTCATTGATGTTCAGTTAGTTCCCAAAGCACATTTCTAACATAATGCAGAGGATGCTATCACATGATAAAGATGGCAGACTGCAGTACCCAGCTCTGAATTCTTGCTGGTATAGAATGATTTCTGAAAAACATATATGTGTGCAAAAATGTCATACTATTCGAAAATGTATTCCCCAGGCTTCAGGATGATCAGGATTCACCCAACCAGCAGCAGGTAAAGATTTCCAATAATAACAATCCTTGCAATCCAATGATTTGCAGTCATGGGATGGCTAGGCAATCAGATTCTCCTATTCAACATTTGTAACAACAGTTGTTTAAATGAAAAGGTATTCTCAAGATGTCCATCTCTGTGTCTGTTTGTGTGAGATCTTTGAGAACATGTTTGTATGTCTGAGTCAACGTTAAGTTCTTTGAGTCCCATAGACGGTTACATTTGTGGGGGGTTTGACCACTCAGGAAAGTGGACCTGTGTGAGTGTGCTGCACATTCACATAACAGACTCCCCACCCTGCTCCTGTGTCACATTGGTTCTTCCTGGTGACGTGTGTTTGAAGAGCAGATGGTTGTACACATTAATCCTATTAGCAACTTTCTGCTGATGGCGTGTCATTGGGTACAAGGCTTCTCACTCTCTCATTACCAATATTAGAAGTAGTTTTTTGTGTCTTTTAACTCTTGGAAAAGAACTTGTCATACAGTAGTTTGTTGGAGCCCAAGTCACCGGCCAGACCATGTCTGCAGAGAAGGTAAATGTATGGAAATACTGTTTTGAAGAACCTTAGTTACAAAGGTGAAATTGTTGTCTAACACTGATAGAGATAGGATTGGAGGGATGTTGAGGGTAGTGGTTATTGTGATGTTATAGATGTCATGGATAAAGTGCAATGTCTTTATATTCTGTGCTGTATTTTTGTTTGATCATGATATCGTAAAAGTGTTATTCACAGTACAGTGTCAATACAGATATAGTGTTTTAGAAGCTGATGGATCAGCTGGAAAATTCTGTGAATTGAGGAAAATGTTGTCAGTTCACCTGTATAGTAATCAAATAATTTATTACAAATAATTTATTATTAACTTCTTATGTAATTTATCACACAGAGGTAGTGTTAGAATTGTAAAGCTGGTGATTTCCCTCAGTCTTCTGCTTGAGATGGAGTTCTATAGAATGCAGACCTTCTGAGGTCAAATAGGAGGTAGTTATTGTTTCCATTTGACTGCCAATGGTAGGAAAGAATTCAGAGAAAGTAGTGCAGGTTACTCAACAAGTGTGGTGGCGGAGGACCAACTACACTGCTGCCTGAAAATCAATGTGATATGGATTGTTAGAATGCCGTTATAAAGAGTCAAAACAGTTCATAATGACAGCCTACCGTGTAGCATGTCCTCAATACACCAGGGGAGGCTGGTGGAGGTGCTCGTTGTAATGGACGGGCTTGTTGTAATGCATGGAATGGTATAAGGAATGGTATTAAACATGTGTTAATGCATGGAACAGAATGAGGAACGGTAGTAAACACGTATGTTGTTTGATATATTAAATGGAGTAAAACAAGTCTATATTTTGGGTTCAGATGGGGTAAGACTGTTGAATTAAGCCCATGGGGCATAACAAAGTTATATTCTTCAAGAATCAATGGCTATATATCATTAATTTAAAAGTAAAAAAGTGATTACTATAGAACACATTGAATCATGTTGATCAGTGGCCTCTCCATACTGTATGCATGCTCCTGTCTGCCCTGCGCCATCACTCAGCTGAAGGATTGTCTGTGAGGTGAGGCCATAAATAGCTGGCCATGGCTGGCTGTGTTAATAGGCTTAGGCTCTTCACTCTGTCAGTGTTCAAATGGCCAGGATCACTGTGACCTCCTTCTTATTCTCCGTTTCTGGTGATGGTGAGAGTTGGTTCCACTCACTATAGAGGGATTGTTAGCCTGCTGGGACATAATTCTAGACATGATGTGCGTATTGGGCTGAGGCTGACTTCTGTGTGAGAAAGGAGTGACTGGGGCTGACTGGAAGAGGGGATGTATGTGTTTACAGTCCAGTATGTGTTTAGTTTGGCAATGACTGAAACCAGTTGATTACCTTAAACATCAAGCCCCTGGAGTGTGTTTCATTGGGAAAGTGTATTGAGTTTGACAATTTAATTAGAGTTTACATAATTGTGACAGGTCCTGGTACATCTGCCATTTTTTCAGCCATATCATGCCATTTTCCTTTTTTGGAGTTTCCCCCAAGCACTATAACTTGCACATTGACATGGCTCTGTTCACCCTCCTCTGTAATTCTACGAGTTTTTGTGATACAACATGTTGTGTTTGTGATTTAATATGACCATGATGCTCTTGGCCCTAACAAGTGAGTTAGTTCACTGTGTCATAAGAAGGGCAGGTTACATAATGGCTATAGTGTAGGGTTAACTGGAATTCTCTAATGATGAAAATCTACTCCAAAGTTAGAAAATAAATTACACTTTACACTAGCTTGCTCTATACCAGAGTAATAATGCTTACTCTAGTAACAACATTGCATTCAGATGTTTTTCCCTGGCACTGAAATTGCCTAGGGAACAGTGAGGTTTTTTTTTATCATAAAAATAAAGTAATACAGTCATAACAACATCTTAATACAATGCTATTGAGTTCCAACAGCATTACTATACAGAGCAACTATGGCATAACCACATCCAAGCTACAACAGATTGTAAAGTGTTTAACTTTCATTTGTTTCTTTATATCCTTCTGCTGGCATTTTCCACTGTATTTTTTATGGGTGAGTCACTGCAGTCACTGTACCTGATGTTCCTATAGTCTCTCCTTTACCTCTCTACCCTTCCAATAAATTAGCATCAGTAAATCAGTTACAATTACTCACACACACACACACACACACACACACACACACACACACACGCACGCACGCACGCACGCACGCACGCACGCACGCACGCACGCACGCACGCACGCACGCACGCACGCATGCACGCACGCACGCACGCACGCACGCACGCACACACGCACACACAAACACACACACACATTTCTTATTGTGTACTGTAGCTGTGTCAGATCTCAAATCTGACCCACTTTTCTCTCTGAGTTTCATCTCCTGATTCTTTCTCCTGTAGAACATGATCATTAGAAGCCAAGGAAGAAGAAGGCAGAGTCTGTCCCAGCCACCAATGGAACAGAGGCCAAGCCTAAAAAGACCAAGAGCAAGAAAACAGAAGAGCTGTCAGGAGAGGAGAGTCCTGCTGTTCAAAGTATGGGCTGCCCTGGACACTGCCTGTTGTAGAAGCAGTTTTAATCATTAGATGATGCTTATGATAACATAGTATGCTGGTGGAGGTAGAAATCAGACAGGCGCATGTGTTTGATACAATCCCTCATTCCCTTCCATGCATTACAATGAGCCCGTCCTCTGATTTCTACCTCCAGCAGCCTCCCCTGGGATACTGTATATGTCTCAGGTAGTAGCCTAGAGAATAATGACAAACACGATGCCTGAATCAAGAAAGATTAATCAATCCATTCTCATTCTACTGTATCCATGATTGTGTTCTCTCTTCTCGTTCTCTCCCTATAAGATGGAAAGAAGGTAAAGAAAAAGAAACCAGAGAAGGATAAAGAAGAACCAGAGAAAGAGAAAGCTGAGCCAAAGAAGAAGGAGAAAGCCAAAAGTGCTCCAAAGAAAAAGAAAAGTAAGTCATCTGTATAACTTGAAATTCAAGTTCAACTGTAACATTATTATTTAATTAATCCCAATTAAATTGTGCTCTATTTTTCTGCAGAAGATGATGATGATGATGACGATGATGACGATGATGAGGAAGAGACTCCACAAAAAAAGACTAAGAAAAAGACCACAAAGGAAAGTGATACCAAGGAGAAGAAAACTAAAGCTAAAGGTGAGCAGGTGTAGAAAAGCAATTTTCTTCAAGGAGTTACTAGAGAGAACAGGAGTTAATACCTGGCTTTTCTCTCAGTAAGAGGATTAGCTGGAAGATTTCATTGTGTAATGGTGAGTGAGAGGAACAGGGTGGTGGGGGGTTGGGGGGGTGGGGGGTGGGGCTGCATCTTATAACAAATCAGAGCCCCTACATAATAACTGATATTTCAAAGATGGTTAGATATTGTCTGTTTGTGACACATTGGTGGCAAAACAATATTTGTTCCTGTTGCACGTTTTTTAAGATGAGAAAGAATCTGACAGTAAAGGAAAATCCAAGACCAAGAAAGAGAAGAAGGAGCCTGCCTCCATGTTCCAGATAAATGGAGATAAAGACAAATCAGACTCAAAGAGCAAGAAGAAAGGTGAGAGCTCATGTGTTCAGCACTCAAATTAAAGATCTATTTTTAACTGCTGCAATTTCATGGATAAAATAATGATTAACATTGTGGTTGAAAATGTACTCTTGTAGTTCATTCAAAACCATTAGGAGAGGGTGTCCCAGTATGACAGAACTGAACTAATCTGAATATGATAAATGATATACAGGTGCAATGTAGCTGTAGAAAAGGATAATACTGTAGGTGGTGATGCACTATCATATGATTCTAACCTGTCATAACATCTCTATAACCAGCTATAATATGATTATAACCTGTTGTAACATCTCTATAACCAGTTGCCAAATCTGAGAGTGATGACAGCGAACCAGAGACCAAACCCAGCAAATCAAAGAAGAAGGCAAACGCCAACCCAGCATCCATGTTCCAGACCGGAGGAGACAAGGACAAGGACAAGAGCAAAGACAAGGACAAAGACAAAGACAAAGATAAAGACAAAGACAAAGACAAAGACAAAGACAAAGACAAAGACAAGAAGGGAAAAAAGAAAGGTAAGCGTTATGTACCTGTCTTTAAAACAGCTCAGGTGTTTGAGCCTCGTCCTCTGACAAAGTAAAAGCTAACTGTCTGGTATTGTTTTATTTTCAACCTCAGCCAAAGCAGAAGAAAGTGATGAGTCTGAAGAAGAGGTGACCACGAAGAAGAAGAAGGGCAAAGGGAAAAAGGGAAAAAAGGTGGGTTTGTGTAGGTATTCTCATTATGTTGTGTGTCCTTGTTATATGACTTTTGGTCATCACAGTATAAAACTGATAGCAACGGCGTAGTCGGGCCAACACCACTTTCATGATGAGATGCATCTGACTTATTCTTATTCATGAAGTATATCTATACAATTGTATTAGCGCAATGATGATGTTGGACACCATATGCTGAAAGTGATTATGGATTTCTCTGTTCCCTTGTCCAGGAGGAGAGGGTCCCCTCCCCTGACATTGAGTTTGACAACCTGGAGGAGTTTGTCCTGCAACCAGCCCAACAGGGAGTGACTGTCAAATGCAAGGTGACTCGGGACAAGAGGGGGATGGATAAAGGCTTCTACCCCACTTACTACCTCCACCTCGACAATGATAAAAAGGTATGAGGGTCCTAGAGGTCATGCTGGGTTCACTCTTCACTTTGTACATAGTATTGCAATTTCTTTTCATCTTAATTCTCATTTTTGTTGTAATGTGTGTCCTGACTTTCTATGTGAAATGCACTTTGAATACATTTTGAATTGACTGGACTTGACTTGTGGCAGAGGTTCTTGACTTTTGTGTGAGATATGCATCAGAGGAATGTTTCATTATGGAGATTCTTTCTTACTGTGTCTTTATAGGTCTTTCTATTGGCTGGAAGGAAAAGAAAGAAAAGCACCACCTCCAATTACCTAATCTCCATAGACCCCACAGATCTTTCTAGGGGTGGAGACAACTTCATTGGGAAGTTGAGGTAGGCCTATACTGTTAAATTCCTAGATCAATGTTGAAATACTAAATTATATTTAGTAAAACAATTGGGGCCACATAGTAAATGTAGCCCAAAAGTTGTATGATTATTTTTGGATAATTTTTTAGATAGATTTAGATTTCACTCTAGATTTTACTCTCCAGGTCCAACATGATGGGGACTAAGTTCACAGTGTTTGACAATGCTCTGCACCCAGACAGAGCTCTGCCAGACATGTCCAACGCTCGCCAGGAGCTAGCAGCCATCATCTACGTAAGACAGCAATTGAAACCTGGTGTTGTATACTCATGCAGTGCACCATAGAGACGTTGTAACACTTTACACTATGCTGCTGTTGTACCTGTGTAGTAATGCAGTAACTAATTCAAAGTAAATAAACTGTGTTATTACATAGTAAGTTTTTGTAATAACCTGTGTTATAATGCAGTGATTACAGTGGTATTATATAGCAACATAATGTAAAAAGTGACCAGGGATCTAAATTCTTTCCTTCTCTCCTTGTCTCTCTGATCGCTGGTTGTAGGAGACCAATGTCCTGGGGATGAAAGGGCCCAGGAGGATGACCGTGATCATCCCGGGAATGAACAAGGACAGTGACAGAGTAGCCCTACAACCTCGGAGTGTAAGCACCTGGACACCTGTTGTTACCAGGGGAGGCTGGTGGAGGTAGATCTGATCATCTGGATCAGATGACAGGCTTATTGTAATGCATGGAATGGAATGAGGAATGATATCAAGCACGTGGGTTTGCCTCCACCATCCTCCCCTGGTTGCCTCCACCAGCCATCCCTGGTTGTTACATACAGTAGTAATCCTTTTTTGTTAATAGTACAACCACATATATATGTTCCCATGTGATTTCAAGCCAAATGGACAATCTAAGAATCTAAATCACATCTTTGTAATGGAGCTTGCACACTGCTCATGCAAACGCCAACAAACACCAACAGTGCCCAACTTTCTAGGGTTACATATTGTATATTACATGCAGAAATGACCAGTAACGCAAGTTTGATTTGCTTTTGTCACATCACACACAGTGAACTACACACCTCCTCCCATAGAGCGTACTGTGATTGTAAGTGTGACCAGACTAATGTTAATCATTGTCCTCCACTCTTTATTAGGACAACGATGGTCTTCTCATCCGGTACCAGAACAGAAACTTGGATAATCTGATCGAACTTCACAACAAGACCCCCACGTGGAACGAGGACACATCCTCTCATGTGCTGAACTTCAACGGCAGGGTTACCCAGGCCTCCATCAAGAACTTCCAGATAGTCCACAGCAAAGACAGTGAGCAAGAGAGCACAAACCAAACACTACCCTCTCGTTCCTCATTGAGTAGTTAACATGATCTTGAGGTTGTGTATTTACAGTATGTATTTATGTACAGATGGACAAATGTAAAATGTGTTATTTGATCTAAGAGATATACATCTTCTCTTTTTTCCAGTTGAATACATCGTAATGCAGTTTGGAAGAGTAGCAGACGATGCTTTCACTCTGGACTATAACTACCCTATGTGTGCAGTGCAGGCCTTTGCCATCGCTCTGTCCAGCTTTGATGGCAAAATAGCCTGTGAATAACACAAGGTCCTGGGCACTGGAGCCTCCTCATGCTGCTGCAGCCACTCATTTCTTGCATATGTCAGATGCCCACAACCAGACAGAATAATTTCCTTGGCCAGCCTTTTTAACAATTCAGACTGCCATGCAAGATGAGTGGAAGAATGGAGTTCTTTACAGAGTCTTCTGTGACAAAAGTGATCCTCCTTGTCAGAGTGAGCACTGGAGCTCCCTGTGAGCTATAGGATGAAGCATTACACCACTCCAGGACTTTGGGGATGATAGAGAAAATTTAGGCATAACCCATTTACATCAGGAATCAAAATGATCCCTCTATTCTACCTTCCTACTCTCTATTCTACCTTCCTAGTGTGTATGAACATTTCATTTGTCGTGTACACGTAAAATAGTCATTCATTGTAACCCAATATTAGAGATCACAATTACTGTAGATAAAATTGCAGAAAGACTGGATCCTCCTTGACATGTAGGACAATATTTGCAAAAAGTATTTAAAGAGTTAGTTGCATTAAGTTTAAGAGTATTCTATGATTTGTGGCATCATGAAATGTACTTTCTTTGTAATCACAATGCATGCTCAGCAGACATTTATGCCCATATTAGTGATTTTGAATCACAAACATTATGGCCTCCTAAAACAATCGAGATTCACTTTTGCAATCAGTTGTATAAAGACATGTAACGTGTAACTATGAACATATATTCCTTTTTTTCTTTTTTTTAATTTCCTTTGCTGTTTTCATTCCACTTGTAAATTTTTGTTTTTGTTTTGGTAACTGCCTTTTTATATCTTCTATTAGACTCGTTGTAATCATGACTTTGTATGAAGCATGGTGATAATTGTAACCAGTAGCAGACCTGGGTCAAATAGTGTTGGAAATCCTTTCAAATATTCTGAGCATTTGCTTGAACCTGTCTGGAGTGCCAGATGGGCAGGGTTAGCACTTTTGGGACTATTCATTGGTTCATTTGCACCAGGCAAACGCAATTAAGCACACATAAGTATTTGAAATTATTTCAAATACCATTTGGACCCAGGTCTGGCCAGTAGTTACTGACCTCTTGGAAATATGTGTGGATTTGTATGATGGTGAAGTAAAGCAATGAATTTCAGTGTCTTGTAACCTTCTCTTGAATAAAAGTTTGAGTAGCATGCTTGAATGTATAGCACAACATGCTAAATTAAGAATAAATCTGCAAATAATCTGCAAAACAAGGATGGCATGTTCAGAATGATTTCTCACAGCATTAACTATTTGTAGCAAAAAAGAGATGAATATTTTATAGATTTATTAATATAGATAAACTACAATTGATAGTTTGAAATGTCTATTTGTAAGCACTATTTTAGATTCTAGTTAGTATCATTGGAAAGCTACATTGATCAGACTTCTTGGTTCTCGTTTTCTGAGATTTCAGACTATTGATGTTGGCTGACATGGAGATATTTGTCCCTAGAAAATAGGGTTTTGGGACAATGCCAACAGCTACAATATGAAAGAATGGTTGGTTACAAATGAAAAATAGTTTGGGTTTCTACTTCATGACACACACTGCTCTTCAATTTTTGTGGGTTGAGAGAGAAGCTTGCATTTAGGATGAAAAACCTGTTTGGGCTAAGGAGCCTGAGAGGGAGTGAAAGGTGTGTATTCTGCCTGAACCTGCTCCGGCAGTTGTCCAAACTCGCAGATGCAGTGAAGCTTGACACAGGCAAGGTTTCTGGACAGATGCTCATAGTTCCTCATAAATTTGTGTGCATACTGAAGTGTGCAACAGAGCAACTTATATCTATATGAAGTTGTTATTGATCACACCTTTGGGGCAACTTTTTGCATAAAACTACAATGTACAGTACAGTACATAATCTTGAAATAACAACAGTTGCAATCATGGGTTTGGCCAACAGAAGGAGCTATTGCCAGATTTAAAGATGTGCTTATGAAAGTTTATGTAAACTCTCAACAAATGATGCCCAAATGATCTTTATAATTCCAAGCTCTATAGCGAAAGAATGACATCCTATTGCAGAAGTTTCTGATTACATCATGGAGGTTGACACTGTTTGACCTTACCATAGAGATAAATTATACTGTTTGACCTTACCAGAGTGGAATGTGTACAATTCCTCAGGAATTCCTCTTGATTAAGATGGGTGATATACACATAGTTATAATGATAATGATAATGATAATGATAATTATTATTATTATTGTTGTTATTATTATTATTATTATTATTATTATTATTATTATTGATGTTGTTATTATAATTATTATTGTTATAGTTGGAGTAATAATCATATTGTAATAGCTATAATATATATAGGCTTATTGTATAATATAATATTGTATAATATAATATGTCAGGACTATTATATTATACAACAATAACATTATATAATATTAATATTGATATCTAAATCAGAGCTCTTTTTTACATGCCATTTAGCACAACCAGAGAAGACAAGCAACTTGTATTCATTGGAAAGAGGTCATATCTTACAGTATACTGTATTTTCAAAATTGTGGGGGTGGAGATTCGAGGTAAGTCACTGCCCCCGAGTATGTTGATTGACGGTCAACAGTGGCTCCTCCTTGAAAGTTTTTTCTTCGTTTTCCAGTGTAGTGCGTTGATTTCATACCAAAGTCATACTTAACATTCCACTTATACTGTCAAACCAGGAGAAATATTACTGAAAACAATAAGGCGCCAAAAAAATTAAAAAAGTATCAAAATTAATTGGTTGTTCTCGCTTTTGTCAGGAAAGGTGACTATCAAAAAAAGGTCAGTATCCATGAATTTGTTCTCTTTGTTTAAGAGCTTTCGCTGAAGTTTTCATGCTGCTCTCTCGCTGAAGTTTTCAGATCATTGTCATTTTTTGCATTTTTCCGTGGAACTCCCGTCGGGAGGGAAGAAAAGAATTGCGGGTTGATCGGCTTTATAATGTGCGACTTTCCCTGTGTGCAGGAAATTTTTGCTAAGCATTTCATTTATTAATTGTACTCGTAGCCCATTTATTGACTATTGTTATAATATTACATTAGTCCCCATCTTTGTTGATAGGACAACGAACATGTTTTCTTTATTTTTCGTACAGTTGCTTGGACCTGTGGATCACTTTCCCCCAAACTTGTTCTCGAGAAGAATCGAGTCATTATATACCCAAGGATTGACAGAAAGAGAAAAACAAATTGGAGGAACACATAACTTACAATTTCAAGCGCTGATTTGCTACATCCCATAGGTAAGTGGAGTCTCTGATTTGATAACATTGTGTCCTTCAAATAAGTCTGTCCCCCAATTAATATGTATCATTGAGATCTCTAGAAGTGTGCAGTTGTGTCTAGTAACCAAGAACATTATCATACACTCAAGACTAATGTCCAGAAGATTTGTATTCTGCAAGCAGCCAATTGACTTTAATGTAAAATTGGTGTTTTAATTTGTTCTGAGAAAATTAAATGGATTGACTTCAAAGTGTGTCATGCGTGCAGCATTACAAGGGGAATCTCAGTTTCTCATGGAACAAACTAACTGGTTGCTCTTGTTCTATATGATCATCATGCTTTATCACTGAAAAAATAAATGTAAAACTTACATAAAACACAATTTAAATGAAAAACCTAATAGGAATAGATAATTCTCTTGCAGAATGTTGATAAAAAGTTGGTACCAAAGTTCCAAAGTGTTACCCATAAGATCAGCCTGTCTCAAGCAGGCTCAGATTTACTTTCCATTTCAATCCTAATCTGCCTTTTCCATTCTAGGTTTGTATAATGCATAAGAGAGAACTTTAACGGGCAGATCCCACTTGATCTTTTCCATAGAGAACAGTGATGATGCACTGTTAAGTCTCACTAAGTATATAATTATGTGTGGATTTGAGATGCATAGATCTGTATGCACCTAACATAAGTACCTTGTCAAGCAACCCCTGTTCACGGTGTGCTATTGGTTAAGCTTGCTTAAACAAACTACTCTTGAGCCAAACACTTATGCTGATTAGAAGACAACATTTTTGTTTCCCGGTTTCATAAAAAATCTTGTAAACAGGCTTACACAATGGCACGGTGACTCAAATCACTGACTGCCATTCAACAGGTTCGGTTTGAACAATAGAATGTTGCCTTTCAGGTTCATCATAACGAAGACAACCAGAATAGCCTGTTAACTCCAAGGGTTGAAATTATACTCACGCACACACACACACACACACACACACACACTCTGTTCTCTTGTTTACTTTGATTTCCCACTGTAAAAACGGTTTAATTCTAATTGGGACCAGGAAATTAAAATGTTTCACTCTAAATAACCCAAGAAATATTTTCTCCATTCTCCAAGATTATTTCAATTATATTTTCAAACCATTTGGCCCAATACAATTGAATGACAATTTGAGGTTTGTTTGTTATTGGTCCATACATGGCCCTTGGTCCTCAGCACCCTTCGGGCTTTACTTATAAATCTCACTCGTGGACATAGTGTAACAAAGTCACTGAATCAGACACTCCCTGTTGCAGCTGCACATTCTCAGACTTTCAAATAGAGATGTACCAATCAAGTTTATACAGTAGTTGTCAGTAAGGATGGAAGCAGGTGTATACTGTAGTATGTGATTTGGTGACAGGGTGATTGACAAGTGTTGATTCTCGAAGCAACAGATGCATTTTCCTCCACTATTTCTCCCCAAATTCTAGAGTTTTTATGTATGCATTTCCATCTCTGTACTACTATATAGAATCAGTGAGCTTAAAATGTTAACTCTATGCCAATTGCATTGAAACATTGTTTGTTACAAGTCAGAAAATGAACATCAGCACTGTGGTCATAATTTTAATAGGGAAACTGAGGTGTAACAGGTAGACAGAAGTAACATGCAGACTTGCATTGTTTATAAACCAAGCTGCCTGAAAAGAAAATATACATTATGAAGGTGATGCTTCCTACTTTGCATATCAGCCTTTTTCAACTGAAAAACAAACAAAGCATTTAGATAACAGATTTTATCTAGGAGGTAAATATAGTGCAAGTGCAATATAGTACAAGAGACCTTTTACATCTGCAATCATTACTACACTTTATTAGCAAGAAAGGCCACTAACTAATGCTGCCACGGTTGTGAAATGGAACCAGGGATTTACAATGTTGTGTTTGATTGGATCTATATATTTTTTTATTGAACCTTCATTTATCCAGGTTAGTCTCATTGAGATAAAAACTCTTTTTCAAGAGAGACCTGGTTCAGATGCCCATTTTTAGCCGATGACCATCAGTGGGTAATTTGACGTTGTGCATGCTGTTGACATCTGTTTGGTTTATTGAAAGTGTTATGTGCTCCAGTAAAGTTTAGATCTAACATTGATCACCCTTAGTTTTAATGAATACAAACCTGAACCAATTCCATTTCTCTGAAAATGTGGAAACAGCATGCAGAAACAAAATAAAGAAGTGCATCCTTGGTTAGTTGGTAAGGGTAATAATCTGGGGAGGATTAACATACAACATGAATGTATAGTAGCACAAGCAGTTTTTTTTTCTCAAAGAACTCCATGACTTATGCTTGACGTATTTCAGCTTTACTTGTAAGGCAAAGGCCATAGTTACACTAATGCATGGGGGAATTATATTATCAGAACAATATCCTCTTAAAGTGGTCCTTTTCTCTCCTGTTCTCTCCAGCTGTACTTCCTTAGGCCATTGCCTGAAACAATAATTTACTTAACCTGTTCCCTCCTGAATTAGTGGGCAGGGTTTTTTATTACAGGACAAAGAGGGTAAGTGTTACAGTGAAGTATAGGCATATTGACATATTAAAGCCATGCTGCAAATAGCACTTGATTTTATTTTGCTATTTTTCTCAAAGTTATTAAGTTAGTTTGATGAAGAGTGTACAGTAAGCCATCACTCGAGGGTCTGTATGACTTAGATTTTAATATTGACTTTAATATTTACCTACAACACTGTGCTGGCATTCACAGAGTAGTGGAATAATGTGTTTCAATCCTTTGTTTTACAGTCCCTTATAATTACCTTGTAGTTACTTACAAACAACACAGTACAAGCTTTATAACATGGTGATTATTAACTCAGAATTACTTATCAGTAACTTTGGGATTCACTGAAGCAAATAAAAGTTACCAATTATCCTTATGTTTATTGTACGACTTAAACAGTTACACTTTGTGTGCTATCTGTTTCCTATTTTGAAGCTTATACCCACTTTGAAACTTATCGTCGATTGTTTGTTCTGGATGCAGCAGGTCTGTTGACTGTTAGACAGCGACTTCACCCGTTTGTGTTAAACCCACAGAAGAATGGCTAATGAGTCCTGGGCATTTGTGCAGACGATGGTTGCCTTTTAGCACCCTCCCCAGAAGTGGTCTTCCAAATGGTAGCCACTTACCCCTCTGTCAACAGAAGTCTGAACAAATACCACTAGTGTCTCTGGTGAAGACACAGAGGGCCTCAGAGAAGGGCCTTAGGTTCTCCATAGAGAGCATTTATGGGTAATGCTACAACTTGTAATTCCAGGAACTTGTAGTGAATCAATCATTATAGTATATTAAATATATTAAACTAAATATGACATATTTTGTCATTAGTTGCCATTTACAGGACTGCTGTTGAAAGAAATAAACAAATTAGTCAAATGCTCTGTGTCACAACAAAGATTAATAATGTCCTCCATTATTAAAAAAACATGAATCTGAATTGTATTCATGTTAATGCATTCAATACATACACTTGTTTACACATCCTCCATCGAAGGCTTTAACAGATAAGATTTCTGGCCTCCCGACAACTCAAGGGAGGAGTCTGGGAGTGGCCTAGAACAGTATAGGCTTTGTGTCCGTTGTCCGAAGTTACTAAACGTTTCAGTTGCTCTTGCGACCAACTGTTATACTGTGATACTTCTGATGAACCTCATAGCCATAGACCCACCCCAGCTGTATAGAAGTAGGCCCAACTGAATGAGGCCCAGGAAACTGATCACATGCTACAAGAGGATTGTAATATGAATTTTAGCATAGGGGAACGGTTGTTCTGTAAAAGTGTCTTTGACAAAGCAGTGAAAGTGTGTGTTGCCGGCAGCTTTCCCTCGTAGCTACTCCCATGTCCTTTATAGATGACCTATCTGTCCTGTGTGTGGACTCCTGTGTGTGGCCATTGTGTTGGAGTGGAGCTCCAATGACCTTAAGGGCACACTCTTATGAAGCCTTCTTAATCCCTGAGTCTAGGAGGCTGCTGTAAAAATTGGGAGGACGGGCGCATTGTAATGCATGGAATAGAATGAGGAATGGTATCTAACACACAACAATACGAAACATCATACTAAGACACAAGTGTTGTGTAAACCATCACAGGGCTTACTGTTTGCTTTGTCTGTTACATAGAAAATGTAGTAGGGAGGTAAAGTCCATTATGACAATGAACCAGTCATCTCAGGGTTTGGTTTGGATTAATTGTTCCTCTATGAAAAGCCATCCTCTGGCCTCCTTATTGTCTCTGTGATTCAAGTCCTAATACATATTAGGTGTTCTTTAACACCTAGTTCCATAGTTGATATGGTTAGAGGAGTCGTTGTGGGTCTGGGCATGGTCTGTTACTGCAGAGTTCTGCATGTCTTTAAGGTTTCACAGATTATGGCATCAAACCGCCCGCCTTGCCACAGAATGACCAATTCAGGCCAGGATGACTGCTCTGCAGCGTTCCCCTGGAAAATTTCCGATTAAACTGCTGAATCAGGCTGTAAAAGAAGCACTCTGCTGGCTCTCTTTCTGCTTTGTGTCAGTCTTTCCTCTGTCGGCCGGATTAAAGCTTAACTATGCGAAACCGTGACACTTTAAGGTAGGCTATGAGTAGAAACTACTGTCTCAGACTTACAGTAGAACATGGATCAGTGAATCAGCCTCTTCTCAGGCCCTGGGTACTTTAGATGTGTGAAATTGGTCAGCAGGAGAGGGAGAGTCAAGTTTTTTGCGTGAGTCATTGTAGACTGGGAAACCCATGACATCTCCTTGTCTTACTCAAACAAGAAGTAGACAAGACTAAGTTAAAAAGTCATCAGTGACTTGTGTTTTATGAACAAGATAATTCAGTAATATATAGAATACTTCTTCTACAGTAGTTATGTACTTGTCAGACTTGTACATAAGTCTGTTTATTTTCCAACTCACCCATTCCCATACAAAGCCCAGGCACCCACACTCACAAACAGAGTGGTCACGTGTTAGGTCTCTCAACGTTGGGTGTTTTTCTTAGGCATCCAAATGGTATCAAGCTGTAAGAGTGTGACTTACTGACAGTGTGAGTGAGCATGTGAGTGAGTGTGCATGTGTGTGTGTGTGTGTGTGTGTGTGTGTGTGTGTGTGTGTGTGAGCCCCTCTCACTCTCTGCCTCTTGCCGTGTGAGCTGTCGGTCGTCCAGCCCTCCTCTCACTCTGGGCTCTGATTGTTTCCTGAGCGCCGTGCCAGAGAGGAAGTAGGAGGAAGTTATTGGAGGAGCTGGAGAGAATTTATTAGAGCCAAACACAGACAGAGCAGGGGGAGGGGGAGGAAGGGGAGGGGAAGGCCTAGCTCTCAGAGATGGGGCTCATATAGACTTGAGGAGCTAAGAAGGAAGGGAGGGTTGGCAGTGTCTTGGCCATTGCTCCGCTCTCAGAGGCGAGATGGAAAGACTGATACCCTATAGGCTGCTGATCCCCTTCCTTGTCAACCATGCTTAATGCTATAAAGCTGCTTTTCAGTAATGTGTGTGTGTGTGTGTGTGGGGGGGGGCTCTGGTTAGGGGTTAGGGGTAAGCAGCAACCCTCCAGCTCTTGTCAGAGAACAGCTTTTCTGGCCTGAGCCTCTAAAATGTGTTCTTTATCTGTAATCTGACCTAAGAGAGCAGCTGCTCCTTCCATCGCCAAGTCCTGTTGTTCTCCTTGTCAAGTGTATGTTTGTGTGGCTGTGAGTGTGTGGGTGTCTTGAGTGAGAGAGGGAATGTGTGCATCTGTGGTGTGTATGACTGTGTATGCTCCATTAGACCATGAGAATGGGAGTTGTATTTATGTATGAGAGAGAGAGAGAGAGAAATACAAAATAAAGGGAGATATATTTCCATGTATGAGGTGCTCTTGTGTGTGTGTGTGTCTTAGAACAGGGTCTATGAGTGAAAGATGGGTGTGTGCAGGGCTTAGGACAGGGTAGGTGGGTAGTGTCTGTTGGGGGAGGGGTCTTGGCGCTGCCCTCAGGGTGGCTTCTCTCTGGGGGGTTGTTCCTGTCCCAGCTGCACAAGCAGTCCTAACAAAGACTGCCTTTTGACAGACATGAACAAGTTGAGAACTCATGATGAGAACACATGGGGATATATTATAACCAGGGGAAGCTGGTAGAGGAAAGGCTCATTGTAATGCATGGAATGGAATAGAACCAGGAATGGTATCAAACACGTTTGTTTGATACCATTCCGTGCTTTACATTGAGCACGCCCTTCAATTTCTACCTCTACCATCTTCCCCTGATTCTAACAGTATGCAGTGCATTGTAATCCTGACTTCAGAGTTCACTATAGTAGATGTGATACGATTGGATGTCATTTATCTCATTGTGTATGGGCAGGCTTTATTAGTCGTTGAGCAACTCTCATTATACTGCGTCATGTATCATTTACACTCGTTGGTGTGTAAGTGTGTCTTGTGTGACCTCAACCATGCTGTCAGCTGAGTTGGCGAAACAGACATGCAAACAAAAGGCAGGTTATGAGCCACTCTCCTGCTTCCCTGCTAATATTACCCCATCCCTGCCATGGACAATAGTCCACACTCCAGCACTCCCCCTCTGAGGCGCAGGGAGATTACACTGCACAGCTGGGTAGAGAATGAGGCTTACCGAAACAGCATGCTTCGGCTACTTTCATAATGCTGTTTCATAAACAGTACAATGCCTAGTTTTGCCACATTTTTGTGACTTCAGATTAAAAAGACCTCATCAATAGTCACAGCCTGGGTGCTGTCCAGGGCTACCTTGGAGGGCTCTGGCCTAAGCCAGATTCCCCTGCAGTTACACCATTGTCCGCAGTTCAACAGACTTGGCTGTCTTGGTATGTTTAGTCTCTCTATGAAGCTATGATTTGTTTCTGAAATCCATCCTGTTTGTTTCTGAAGTGAAAACTATGAATGAAATGTGACTTTCCCACCATGTTTGGAATGGTGAAGGATTGTCCCCATGTTGTCGTATTCTAGAATGTCACAGAGGAAACCTATTGTTTATCTATCTTTCTAGACCTCCGTATTTGCTCCTGACTCATCTGACTTTCCCCTACAAGAGATGGACGTATTACCCATCTTTTGAAAGAATCATGATCTCATGTTCCATGTGTACCGTGTGATTAAAAAACCACAACGTATAAATCTTACAACCCTCTTCCCCTCCAAGAACACACACCAACTACTATTTGTTTTCATGTCTGTGGCTGTTTGTTAGGGGTTTCCTATGTTGAATAGTACAGTGATACACAAGACTGTGATGGAATCCCTTCCTGTATTTATACCAGAAACTTCCCTAAGACGAAATGGAAGGGGACAGGAGAATGACTCACTAACATATCCTGAATCTGATGGGATGTACTAGTGTAAGCAATGCCGTCTAGGAGGGAAAAGGAGAAGACTTGTAAACCTGTGGCTTTTGCAGATTGGAGCTGGAGGAGCAAAGATAAGCCAAATGCTCAAATCCAAGTGCAATGTGATAGCTTCATAAGGCCTGGGAAAACATTGGGAAGGCAATTCTGGCCTGGGCTATGAATGGTGCAGTTTGAATGAATGTGTGAGGTGCATAGCTTTGCTGTGTTATTTACATTCCTGTTGCACATTGGAATTCTGTAGCATGATGGTCTCAGTGAGGTCCATGGCTGCACTCCCAGAAAGTGGGAGGCGAAGTTAGTGTGTCTCGCCTGGTTTTGTGTTAAAAATGTGAGCGCACCGTGTCATTCAATCAAATCCTCTTAATATCCCATCTGGCAACAGGCGAAAGGCGCTATTCATGGAGATTTGTGTGTATGTGTGTGTGTGTGTGTGTGTGTGTGTGTGTGTGTGTGTGTGTGTGGGTGGGTGTGCGTGTGCATGTGCGTCACAAGTTTGATGCTAAATGTGTGCTCTTTACTGTCATGTCTGACCCAAAAGCAGTCAAAGAACGTCTCAGGTTTCTGGGGAACAGCTGATTTAATAGACAGAATCTGTGAATGATCAGAACTGTTTTTCATTTTCCAACTATTTGCTCCTTCAGCTTGCGTGCTGAACCAAATGTTTCTATCACAGTGCACTTACAGTATTCTGTCTGTTTCTTGTGTTTGTATGTTCCTATTTTATGTCTTTTCTTATTGTTATGATGGTATACCACCCAGATCATAGTCCTCCTCTCTTTCCGCATAATCTACCTACTATAATGGTCATCTAGCCCCTTCTAAGATGTATGAGTTGGTTGGTAGTCTTATATCATGACCTCTGCCTGACATTTCTAATTATTGCGGTCAACACTGTAGCACTTTATTTTGTAATTCCATTAGTAAAGTACGCCTAAGTGGATAATATCTATCACTTTCGCACATAAGCAATTTTATTTTCTGCAGATTCAAATTGCGTAATTGCATTACACAACGTATTGTAGCTAGCCATAGGGAAGTTGCATTGACAATGCCCTCTGTCTGTCTATTCTGCTGGTAACCCTGATCGTCATGGAGCGGAGAGAGAGAGAGAGAGAGAGAGAGAGAGAGAAAGAGAGAGAGAAAGAGAGAGAGAGAGAGCGTGGCTGTGTGTGTCTGTCCCTTCGTGCTGATGTTGCATTCCAGCAGGAACAATCCCACTGTTTTCCAGACCCCGAAGTGGACGCCTAAATTGGACAATCCACCCCCCCTCCCTTCCCCTCTACTCTACCCCCCCCCCCCCCCCCCCCGCGCCCCCCCCACTGCTCTCCCTCCCACCCACCCACCCTACATGTATCCCCTGGTCTCCTGTCCTTATTTGGGCAGAGACGTTCTGAGCACTAGGCGGAGGGGTGGAGTGGGGGAGGGGGAGGGAGGGAGGGCGTTGGGTTGACACAAGGGAGGCAGGAGGAGAAACAGTGAGCGCTCACAGCCCTTTCTTAATAAGGACATGTCTGGAATTTAAGCCTCGCTCTCCATGAGAGCTGCTCTTTCATGGCACCCCGCTAAACTCCCAACTCTTTATGTACTCTCTGGGATCTTCATCTGTGTTGTCAAATCTTATGATGCATCGTTTAGAAACTCTCTCTTTATTTAATAACTTAGTTGCACCGTAGGAGGAGACCTACAGTACACCCATATTCCCCAGGAGAGAACACATTTAATATCCATTCTTTCATCACTCTCAATGTGTCTTTATACATGTTATACATGCTTACCATCCTGGCAGTGCTAAAGCAGTCAGGGTGTCCCACCTGTGCATTCACCCCCCTTCCCCCCGAAAACAATCCACACCATATGTTTGTAATACAATTGGATATCCTTTGAAATAACATTGCTGTTGTGGGCTCTATATAGACTATATGTTCACAGGACTTAATATGCACCCAAAAATGCAACAGAAAGTAGTGAGAGGCCCTTCACACTCACAGGTTCCCCCCTACGTTGCCCCTCACCCCAAAATTAACCACTTGGTGTGGGGATGTTTGCATCAGACTATGTGGGTTTGTGCCAGTCATTACCAACATGCAGCACTGTACTCTCTACATTAAGGGGCTGGTAAAAGTGAACTGGATGGTTTTCCATCAGGAGGTAGACCTCCTCTTCCTGCCTTTAATCCTCAGTAATTCCCTGTAAATGATGATGCAAATCGAAGTGAAGGAACTGTAATCCCTCACCTCTGGTCTCAGTGTGTGTAGTTTTAGTTCAATGTACAGTGACAAGGATGTTCACTTTGTGCATGGGGTTAGATGTCAAATGAATTGTTTCAAAGGTGTATTCATTGTCAATTCATTGTCAAACTGTTTTTTTTCCCAACGTTCAGATCCCTTTTCATAACGTTCTATGATGCTCACATGATTTTTCTTTTATTGTTGAACCTCAAAATGTTCTTGTAACTTGAGGATTTTAGTTTACCCATAGGACCATCACATTTGGCTTTCTCCATATTTATCCAATGTGTGTATTTTTGTCAACATCTGCAGAAATTCAAATTTAAAAACACAAGCATCCTGGAATAATGGTTACTTCAGGGACTCTCGTTTCAGAAACAATACAATACTGAAGAGGCAGCTTGAAAAATACTTAAGATCTCTGGCTGCTTTCAGCCATAAGCCAACCACATTGGGACGCAGTTTCCCAACCACAAGAATTCTTTGAGGCTAGTGCTGATTAGTGAGGTCTTTAAACTACATTTTATAGAATATCTTGAATTCATTTGGCAATTTCAGAGACATAAAGACTAGGAAATGATTACAATAATTAGGGTCTGTATTGTTTATTCATACAAATTTTATGATTTCAATAAAAAGAAGGCCAATACACACCAACTGTATACTTTATGTAACAGAATTTTAAGTGCCGATGTTTGACGAAGGTGGCACAATAAATACAAAGATGATCATTGTGATGGTGATAATGACAATGATGATGATGACGATGGCAATAAAGATGTGGATGAAGGTAATAACAATGCCGGTGGTTTATTCTTCCTCCTCCCTTTCTTGTTAACCAGATCCTCTGATAGTGGGGCTCGGGGTCGGGCCCAGGGAGAGCCGCCACCATTGCTTCCAACGAGTGGAGTGCTAATGGTAGCCCGGAGGATGGGCTGGACGAGGGGAGCGATGAGCTGGATAAGGCCATGGACGGGGACGCCGAGGGGGTGTGGAGTCCAGACATAGAACAGAGCTTCCAGGAGGCACTGGCCATCTACCCCCCCTGTGGCAGGAGGAAGATCATCCTCTCAGACGAGGGCAAGATGTACGGTGAGTAAGACAGTAATCACACACAGACAGAGGGACAGACACACCTAGCATACGGTATAAGCATATTAACTATAGTACCCTAACCCTAAGCCTTGTTATAGTACATACACACACACACACACACACACACACACACACACACACACACACACACACACACACACACACACACACACACACACACACACACACGTGATTCCTCTACCTTGCATCACTTTCTGGCTCATACTTTTAAGCACCTGTTGCTCAAAATGTTTTGGAGACATTCCTTAGCGTGGGAGGGAAACCGCTTCAGGTTAGAGAAAGAACAACATATCCGCTCTGTAATGTTAAAGATCACTTTTCTCTATTTTCTAATTGAATATTTTTTGCATCTTTCTAATTACCCAGGAATGTAAAGACTCAAGATGTCCTTACATAAAGAAAGAAGTCCTCCCTCCTCTCGTACAACTGTGTCAGGGCTTAGAAGTATTTTTTTTCTCAGTGTACTCCTCAGAACAAGTCTGTGCCTGTAGTCTTCTGACCCAGAGACTGGTTCCTCCAGTCACACTAGCTAGCACACTGGGGTTGACTCTGCTCAGAGGCAGATTCACCCAGGGAAAGTCAAGGCTCTCCTTCTGACCTTTCCCATCTGACTTTAAGAACTCTAAACTGGTTTTGTCATCAACATCTCTGTCTCTAGCTAGCTACCCATGGAACCTCTTCCGCCTGATTTTTCACCTGACTTTCCTAAGAACTCCAAACTGGTTTTGTCATCACCACCCCTCTCTAGCCAAGTGCTATCTGCCCACCATTTATAGCTGCTCTCTTCCTCTGCCTGTGAGTCGCTAAGTGGTAAAACCTGCTTTATGTTAGTGCAACAAAACCATGTGCCATTATTTCCTGCCAGCTCAAAGCTTTGCATACTCACACAAGGGTCTGCCCTGAGGGCACTGTGGCTCATCCAACGCCTCGAAAGTAGCTTCAGAGTTAATGCTTTATGAATCAGTTGGAGCAATGTTGCAGTAATTAGCTTAGCACGAATCCAACCTTTGAAACCATAACATTACATTGGTGTTTAGTTCGGTCAACCATTTTAAACCTCCAAAACAAAAGGTCCTTTAGGGGACTAAGCTATTTCCTCCAACTCCAGCATGTTCATTAAATCACAGGTGGAGAGTACTTAATGTCCTGACATTGTCTGCATCCAGATGGTTAAATTGGCAAGTCCGTCGTTAGGAGCATGAAACATCCAGGTGTTAGAAATGGCTGCATTTGTCTTAAGTTATTTTCATCTCCCACTCTCTCTCTCTCCCTCCCCCTCTAATGGGTGAGAAAACATTGACAGGCTCTGCCGCTGGTTTGAATTAGACAGGCAAGTTGGAAGACATTAAACAGATTGAAATGTGAATCGACAGGAAATGCATGGAGCAAAGTGGAGAGGGGTCTCTTCAGGGGTGTACTCCACAATGTCCTCAAAGAACCTCGTTTTTTCACCAGCAAGTTTATAGCTTCCTCAAGTCATGTTTTGTAAGAATTTCATATCCTTTCATTATTGTGTGTGCCTCTGTAACGTCAGTTTAATCTTTTACCAGTGTAACACACAAACCGATTGTGGGTCAAAAACAAGTTTAAAAAGTATTTGAAAAACTGCAATTTTTGTTTGTTTTCATGCCAGTGTGCGTTGCTCTAATCTAACTGCCCTTGCTGTAAGATGGAATGTTGGAGCATGACTCATCGAGGAATCTCATTCTTTGGGTTCTGAGACAGATTTGGATGTTGGTGGATATGTACATAACTCAGATGACTCAGCTACTGTAGCTGCCTCTGCTGTGTCTCTCTGGGCTGCCCTAGAGGACATACTGCAGGCTGGGACCTTAACAAGGCCAGGGGACTGGCTGGCTCTACTGTGTTTAGTCTACTTTATTCTGTCAATTATGTCATTATTGGATTATGATTTGGATAGATAGGATTTAATATAAACGTATTACATTAATAGATCTATGCTGTCTGAAAATCCCACTATATGCTATTACATAGTTGGATGCTATGATGTGATAATGCTTTGAGTACTGTTAAACTGTAGCACTGTACTTGCCATGATTTGCCGTTAGTCTGTTGACCCTTTCACATAGGCTATTGATGGGACTTTAATTTCATGGCCAAGTACCTGTTTCAAGGACTGTGTGGAGACCAAAGCTCAATATATTTTTCAGGAAGAGAGAACATCAACAAAGTGAACCTCAATCTGTTCCTCTGCAGGCAGCAAACTGTCAGGACCCCCAGTAGAGGTCAAGAAGAGCGCCTGCTTTTTTTTCCAGAGCTGTAAACACACTATCCATTTACACCAAGTCATCTGAGGCTCCGCTGGCACAGCCAAGCCACCCCCCCCCCCAAGCCCAGAAGAAGCCTTCTCACAAGGCAATGACCTCAGACGGCTAAATGCTGCCCTGACGTGAGGCTGGGGGAATTTTAACGATTGCGCTGTGTGTAATACTGTCTACTTCACAGTCTCTCAGACTTGGAGAGAGCTCAGAAACCAGTCAAGTCATCGTTCCCATTGGGAATTCTCCATTTTCCACAAGGAATTTGTCTGTGGGAAACCTGTGTGCGAATTTCCACTGCCGTCGTCTTGGTATGATTATTAGCCAACCTTGACTATAATATGATGCACAGAATGGACCAGGTCTCCTAAAAGGAATGTCAGGTGTCATATGGAAGACAAATCAAAAACGTAAAACACCAAGAAAAATGGTTGTAACATAGAGACCATGTATCCTCTGTAGGTATTGGGACCCCACCCTGCTGGGTTGAGGGGACAGGTTGACGAGAAGGAAGTTTGGAAGAGGTTGAATGTGAAGGTTGAATGTGGAGGAGGTTGGATGTGGAGGAGGTTGAATGTGGAGGAGGTTGAATGTGGAGGAGGTTGGATGTGGAGGAGGTTGAATGTGGAGGAGGTTGGATGTGGAGGAGGTTGAATGTGGAGGAGGTTGTATGTGGAGGAGGTTGGATGTGGAGGAGGTTGGATGTGGAGGAGGTTGTATGTTTGTCCAAAAATGCAGCCCGTCTAGTTTTTGTGGTGGAGCACTGCTGCCATGTTCCTCACCTGTGTTACTGGTATCTACCCCCTGGGAGGCATGCCAAAACCTTGAACACACCTCTGCCTCGCCCCAGCAGGGCCCCGGCCCCTTTCTCCGCAGCTGTCACAGCTGCAATGCACTCTGGGTAGGAAGAAACAGCAAAATGAGGCGCTGGAGGGAAGCACATGTTTGAGTGGTGACCTTTAAGAACTGGGTGAGGAATGAGATATGGGTTCATCTCATGCACATTGTTAGGAAAAGGACAGGCTAATAAATGGTTGAGTATACTTCAGTAAGTTTGACAGATGGACAGACAGACAGACAGAGAGACAGATGGGAGAGGGAGAGAGGGGGGGGGGGGGGGGCTGAGATGACTTAGCGGGCCTGGTTATGTTTCCCTGTCAGCCTCTTGCTGCTGAGATGTCAGGAATGTTCTCCTGTCGTGGCTGAGCTGTATGTTAGCAATTTAGGATTACCTCAATGTTGGAGGGAGAGAGAGAGAGAGGGAGGGATGGAGGGAGAGAGAAAGAGAGGGAGGGAGGGAGGGAGAGAGAGAGAGGGAGGGATGGAGGGAGAGAGACAGAGAGGGAGGAAGGGAGGGAGGGAGAGAGAGAGAGAGGGATGGAGGGAGAGAGAGACAGAGAAGGAGGGAGGGAGAGAGAGAGAGGGAGGAAGGGAGAGAGAGGGAGGGATGGAGGGAGAGATGAGGGAGGGAGGGAGAGAGAGAGGGAGGGAGGGAGAGAAAGAGAGAGAGCAAGAGAGAAAGAGAGACAGCAAAAGAGAAAGAGAGAGGGAGGGAGAGATTAAAAGAGAGGGAGGGAGAGCTAGAGAGAGAGCAAGAGATATCGTTTTTTGTGTACCATCTCACTGTGGAAGTGGAAAATTCCAGTGGACATGTAGTAAAAGAATAGGATAGGCGTGTCCTGGCAGGGAAGAGGTTAAGCACGGCAGAGTCAGCCTGCGGGGTTCTGCACTGCACTGAGTGGGTGTTGAGCAATCAAAGAGAGAGAGAACAAGAGAAAGGGAGAGAAGGATAGAGAAAAGCGTAGATGAAAAGAGGGAGATAACAAGTGGAGTGTGATCGAGTGAGAGAGTAGAAGGGAGACAGAAGGAGTCAGAAATAAGGGAGTGTGTGTGTTTGTTTGTGTGTGTGTGTGTGTGTGTGTGTGTGTATTACTGTGTATGTGTGTGTGTGTGTGTGTGTGTGTGTGTGTGTGTGTGTGTGTGTGTGTGTGTGTGTGTGTGTGTGTGTGTGTGTTTTATCCTGTATGTGTGCACCTGTTGTGTTCCTCTGCTGTGTGTACCAACCTGTCTACCACCTGATCTGGGGCCTGGGAGGTCATTCTGTCTTGCTGACCTCTGTGGTCTGTCTGTCAAGTCTGACAAAAAAAAAATATCTCAGACATCCAGATTCTCTTTCAAACTTTTAAAATCATTTTGTAATAAGTAACTACTGAACTTATAGCTTCTGTAAAAGAAGCACACGTTCAGAGATTCTTCTTTATGAAAGTAGTAACACAATACTTCACTGATACCTGTCTAAATGACTCAAATGAAGCAGGGCAACTCTACCTGCCTCTGCCTCTGAAACAGATCACCTGTGGCACATCCTCAGAGAGTTCTGTAATTGGACTGCAGAAAGCCTCATGACAAGAGTGGATCATTAGAGCGGTCTCCCCCGCTCCCTCCATCCAAGAGATTGAGAATACCAGCAGTTGGGGGGCGAGGGGGGGTCCTGTGGGGGTAGGGGGTGGTGGGGGGTTAGGAGGGGAGGGGGCGGCTGTAATTGTTCTCCTCTGCCACCTCGGGGACGATCAGTGGCAGGTGTTCCTGTCCGTTGGGTAAGGGGTCACACGAAGGGGTTGTTTTGGGAAGAGGGGCTGCCCTCATGCCAGGTGGCAGTTGTTGGCAAAGACAGTTATGGATTTGTGTCTCTCTTCCAAGAGTTATAGCCTCAGCTGCCCCTCTTTCCCCCCATCCCCCCGACCCCAGCCTATGCTCT
>NC_139658.1:6627744-6720244 GCF_951799395.1 Argentina silus | reverse complement strand
CTAAACTATGCATCAGTATTCTAAGGAACCAATAGACCAACATTTATTTCTGTTGGTTTTCATACCTTTTCATTTTATTTAAAGAGTGACACTTCTATTAGTAACTACTTCTATTCAGCGATCATATTTCATTTTAATAAACTAGTGGCCTACTGGCTGTACTTGTCCATTATTGCTGACTTAACAGTAGTGTGCACTGACAACCGGTAAACAAACCCATAGTTTATCTTAATATCCCTTTTAGAGTTTAGATGTGTACTAAATATGGTTTCTCTTTCCTTTGATTTAGGCCATGAATTTGGTAAGTGGATTTGACTTATGCGATTTGCTTCCCCCCGCCCCCTCCCCACCCTTGCTTGGCAGTGCCAGTGCACTGTCCCCTGTGCTTCTGCCCTCTGCTGGCATGGCCACGTCCTGCTTACTTTAGAAAACGTGTTTTTTTGTAGCCTATATGTCTTTTACTGTTAATGCCCTCAGGTTCTGCAGAACACTTGCTTGCACAGGGTGATGCTGTTTAACTGAGAGTCTTCTAAAATAGCCTTCCCTCTCACAAGTCAGACCTTGGTAAAATACGTATTATAAATAGTTTAAAATTAACTTGAGGTGTGCTTGATTTAACAATATTTCAGTTCAGGTCTGTCACAACTAGGCTGACCATAATAACGTAAGTTGAGTTATCATGTTGTATTCTCAGAGAGAGGATAAGTCTGTAATTTTGATTCGAAAAAGTGTAGTCTATCTCCCAAACGTATTTCTGAGGTAATGGTGAGGAAGCTACATTTGATTGCATGCCAAGGCTGATTTGTTATGTTGATATAAACCTGAGAGGGACCAATATCTGGATCAAATGCTCCGCTTCTGTAATTCTTAGTGACTATGATGACTACAGCAGGGGAGGCTGGTGGAGGCAGAAATCGGAGGACAGGCTCATTGTAATGCATAGAAATGAATAAGGAATGGTAACACTTGTTTGATACCATTCCTCATTCCATTCCATGCATTACACTGAGCCATCCTCCAAGTTCTACCTCCACCAACCTCCCCTGGACTACAGGTATGCTCTACTCTATGTCACTGGCTTGTAACCTTGATGTGACTTTTGATTACACAGAGGACTTGGTATTGTTTTTTAAGGTTCCTCAAGCTCATATGCACTTTAAAAAAAAAAAGCTTTCTCTTTATTCTCTCCCTTTGTTTCTGATAGGGGTCATTTTCTTATTTCATTACTCACTGTTTCGTACCTCACTAGATTTGTAAATATGGGGGTTGTGTCACTTAACTGTCCCCTCTCTGTGCTTTTTACTGCTTTGTACTGTGTGTTATTGACTTTATAGTGTGGGGATTGGGGGTGTAGCTTGGTGACAATTTCAATATTGTTTTGGTCGTAGACATACAGTAGAGACCTACTGTATGTCCAGGCGTAAACATGCCCAGCTTATTGTAAGCATGTATGCTTTTCTGCTCTGTCTCTGAAAATCTTAATCAGAAGAACATTCCATTCAAATCACATTCACTCCCTACACAAGACTGTTTCTCTGCATTGTTGTTTCAAAGTAACATTGGTTGTCAAGAGACAAATTCTCAGAGAGTTTAATTTCTGAAAGATGTTCATGGTTTTCCTCAAGGTTAAGACTAATTAGATGCATGTGACTCCAGGAATGTTCTGTTTGATTATGTAGCTCACAAAGCTGTTTTTCATCCAATCATTGTTGAAAGCTACAAATAGAATGTTTTCCTAATCCTCTTCTTTACCATGTCAAATGCCTTAATTTACATTAACAGTACTGTAAATTCTAGTTGCAGAAGCATTCAACTTTCTAATGCTCATATTAGCTATTTGATAACTTGCTCAATAGGCCCTAATGAAGATCAAATCTAATGAAGTGCAAACAATTGTTTTGAGAAATCAATACTGATTTTGTCATCAGAAAGTGTTAAAACAAACACTTGCAATAGGCCCTATAGTCCCATACAGGCCCTGTGATGATGATGATAGGTGTGGATTATCTGGCTCATCGCTCTCCCCTCGTCTACAGGATCAGGCCTCCAAAGACAAGGCTCTCCAGAACATGGCAGCGCTGTCGTCAGCACAGATCGTTTCCCCGAGCCTGATCAAGAGCCAGTTGCCCCCGCTGCCCCAGCCCCCTTACCCGCCCCCGCAGGCCAGGGTGAGCACTGTGGCCTTCTCAAATAGCTTGATCACAGAAGTAGAGTTTATATAGAATACACATTCATATATAGAATTCATAACATAAAGTATTTCTAATTCTATGGGTTTGTCCACATTGAATATTGTCTTTCGTTGCAATTACACTGTTTACTATTTTTTTTACTATTGTTAGTCTACATACAATAGACATTGTCATACAGCCATATAGGACTGAGTCTGAGCAACATTGGGGTTTTACACACTACAGGGCCAACCCGAACCATACTGTGCTGGCTCAGATATTTTCCTTTCACATTGTCTTTTCCAGCACTGTTTCAGCAACTATGGTGGATTCGTAACCAGGCCAGCCCAGTACAGCTCAGCTCAGCTCAGCTCGGTTTGGCTCTGTAGTGTATATTTGGGTTTAATGTAATGTAAAGTGTGAGTGATTTTGTGATTAGGTTAATTGATTAACTGTATTCTCTATCCTCCAGTTCTGGCCAGGCCCAATCCCAGGACAGCCTGGACCTTCTCAGGAGTGAGTACCCCCCTCCCCCTCCCTCAGTGTGACTAAATGGGTTATCTCTACAATATCTATCTGTGGCGTGTCATTCAGGTTATGTGTCTGTCTGTCTGGCTGCACCATGCGTTGGAGTGATTGACACTTGGTGGGAGAGGGGGTGTTGAGGTGTGTGGAGGATTGGGCGGGTGGCTTTGGCATGTTTAACGGATCGCATTTGTGCACATCAGGCTGGTTCTAGAGCTCAACCCGGGAAGGACTCCTGGGCTTGGCCGCACCAGCTATGCGTAAGTTCCCTCCCTAGTCCAGCTGTAGCTGTAGCACAAGGCAGCACTAACTCTGCTTCAGTCATGTTTCCTGCTGCTGCACTAACTTTACCACCAGGTCACAACCAGGCCAGCTTGAATAGTAGAAGAAAGAAGACGCTTTGAATTGGTTTGAAAACCAGTCTACTGCCCCCTACTGGCCGTTTGAGGTCATTTGGGACATAAAAAAAACATTTGATGAGGAACCAATTCTTGAGACATTGAGCCGCTTGTGCCCCAGTGTCCAATGTGGCATCATCAACCCCTACAGTGTCATCAAACAGCAGAGACATTGTTATAGTGATAACTTGTTCTCTCTCAAATAATGAAATTGCTAGTTTCACAGTCGCATGAGCAAAGTATGTAAAGCCACAATGTAGTACAATACATACAAGTGAAGCAGAGGTGGACTTACGCCTAGCTGGTGCAGCCACACACACAGCTCCCTAAATGCTTAGACACTAACAAATACAAAATCTGTCTGACATGCCAATAAAGCCCAAAGGCACATGCTGCAAGCATAGCAAGGTTTTACATTAGTTTTACTGTGTAGTACATGATATTTAATTTGATAATGACAGCTGTTTAGTGTGACTCTATCATTTAGCAGTGCAGAATGTTTATGATACGTAATGATGTAAGGCTACCATCCTACTGACAAAACCATTTTCTTTCAGTATCAAACCTTTTGCACAGACCCCATACACAAACCTATCAGGCCACGTACCCTCACCTATATCAAGTGAGTATGTACAGTCAAACATAGCTGGATCTAAACAAACGCTAAATAATAACTGATTGCATTTATATCGCACTTTTCCAGATGCTCAAAGTGCTTTACATTGTATTTGGGTAAAATGGAAGCCTTAGCAGGGGAGGTGAGGTCTTTGCCTGACTGTGTGTGTGTGTGTGTGTGTGTGTGTGTGTGTGTGTGTGTGTGTGTGTGTGTGTGTGTGTGTGTGTGTGTGTGTGTGTGTTTCTGTTGGTTAGCCTATGAGTCCCTGGCACCCCCCCTCCCGCCGGCCGCTACAGCGGTGCCCGTGTGGCAGGACCGCACCATTGCATCCTCCAAGCTGAGGATGCTGGAGTACTCAGCCTTCATGGAGGTACAGAGGGACCCTGACAACGTGAGTACAACCAGCCCTAGTGGATAAAGGAACGGCACAAGGGCCTTTCTTCCTGTCTTAATTTTTCTAATCTAATAGGGCTCATAGAAATAAATTCGAAAAAAAGTATAAAAATGATAAAATATGAATTGGCAGTTCTGATTATATTTCCTCTGTCTCTCTCTCCCTCTCTCTCTCTCCCCACTGCAGTACAGCAAACACCTGTTTGTCCACATCGGGCAGACCAACCCCTCCTACAGTGACCCGCTCCTGGAGGCGGTGGACATCCGACAGATCTACGACAAGTTTCCTGAGAAGAAGGGTGGACTCAAAGAGCTATATGAGAAAGGGCCACAGAACGCCTTCTTCCTAGTCAAATTCTGGGTAAGGACGTCTCCTTGGAACAATGTATTTGCTGATGATTTGACAGAGAATATATCCTAGTTTTAATTAAATCTTGCCTTCAATGTTTGTGATGGCAAAATAATGGATTTTACACACTTTTGAACACATAAATCACCTGTGCTGATATGAAAGACTTCATTGGAGTGTTTTATTTCCACACACCCCCCCCCCCCCCACCCCCCCCCCCCAACCCCCGACTAGGCGGACCTGAACAGTAGCGGGATGCAGGACGGTCCAGGCTCCTTCTACGGTGTGAGCAGCCAGTACAGCAGTGCTGAGAACATGACCATCACCGTCTCAACCAAAGTCTGCTCGTTCGGCAAACAGGTGGTCGAAAAAGTAGAGGTGAGGAAATTCAATTGAACAACAAATTTATTCATTCCAGAGGGGCAAATTGTAGCTTGGAGGAAGCATATATAGTAGGATACCAATCAAAGACAAACACACTTATTCAATACAACATACATACAAAAGAGTGCAAAGTACAATCCAGATTTTTTGGGGGGGAATTGTGCAAAACACAATTAAAAAAAACAAACACCTTTCTATATTATAATTGAACATTATAATAGTCCATCATCATCTCTTCAGATCTCAGAAGCAAAGCAGGGTCAGGCCTGGTTAGTACTTGGATGGGACATACAGTATCATGTAGATCATGTAGAGTTTCCGCAAAGTTTACATGAACTATTTTTGGGTGACAGCTTTAAAGTCTTTGCTGTTGTATTTCAGACGGAGTACGCACGTATGGAAGGAGGGAAGTGTGTCTACAGGATCCACCGCTCCCCCATGTGCGAGTATATGATCAACTTTATCCACAAGCTCAAACACCTGCCAGAGAAGTACATGATGAACAGTGTTCTGGAAAACTTCACTATCCTTCAGGTGATATATTCTACACAATATACTCTAATACAGTACCGGTTATTAACATATTTGGGAAATGTGTTACAGTTAGAAATACTGAAGTATAAGAATACATTGAAGGACTATAACCAGATTATAAACAGTGTTTTTGACGCGATTTTTGTTGTGCTTCATTAATCCTCCAGGTGGTGACAAACCGTGACACCCAGGAGACCTTGCTGTGTATAGCGTTTGTTTTCGAGGTCTCGACTAGTGAACACGGAGCACAGTACCACGTCTACAGGCTTGTCAAAGACTAACAGCTCTTCAGGGAGGTTTGGGAATCGGCTGACGAAGCCTGACACAATCTGTTGTCCTCAGACTGCTCAACTACCAAGAAACGTTCAAAAGACCTTAGTTCGAACAGACACAGACACATTTTATACTTCCATTAATTGCATTTTTTGTAAAATAGGATAAAGAATGAAGTTTCAACACAGACAAGAAAGGAAATGAGAAGAGTTTGTATTTTTGTTTAAAAGGCAATTTTACAACGTATATATTTAAATGTCCTAGGACAAAGTGGGTCACATTGGCAATGACAATAAATGTACCTTGGAATGTTTTCACTGAGGGAATGAGAAGGTGTTTATGGTTACGAGAGTATTCTCCAACTAAGGGAAATGTTAGAAATGTACAGTATAGATTGGAATGGAGCGGATACAAGGACCATGGAAGAGGAGCCAACGAAACAAGAATCCAAACCTATAACAACTGCCCTACCAAGTGGTGTTGATAGATCAGACAGAACGGCAAGTAGAGTAAGTGCCTTTCTCCAAAGACAAGTATCATTGCCAGCCACTCATCATTGCCTTGTTATTACTACCTCTTGTCTTTTAATAAACAGAAAGAAACCGGACAGAAACATGAATTGGAAACTTGAACATGACTATGCATGATTCCACCTCTTGGGTCGAGATCTCTTATACAGGCAGACAGAGAGATGAAATTAAAACGTTTTATTTGTTTGTTTTACTACAGTATGTACAGTATGTGTTATCATGAACGAATGGTTGCAAGTGTTGCAACAATCCAAGTGTACAGAAAGGGGATCATGTTATCAGATCATTCAGTTTCTTTTTCAAAGTGTTGTTATCCATACTGCAATTTAAGGTTTTACTAGTATGACCTAGTGATTTATGATACTTGGTATCACTGCCAGCCCAACACGTGATCAGGAACATCCTATTCTTACTGGATCCTGTGACTTGTATAGGTCTCTCAGACAGTGCTTTGGTGCACTTACAATATCAAGAAAGGGTGAAGCAAAAACAATGTTTATTTTCTGTATTTAGTCATGTAGCCTAATTGAAAAGAACCATTTCTGTACTGTGAGTCAGTGGATGCTACAGGAATATGTGTTACATAGGAGTATTTTGGGGACATATGTTTATATTTGTGATTAACTTAAACTCAGCACAGAGACCATAGCTGCTCTGCTACAGTGGAGGGGAATCAACACTGTTTACTTCATGAATCATGGCTTCCTTGAGGAGTCAATATCATAGGCAATTAATACCTTTGTATTAGCTTTTTAACTCCAGGTAACCAACAATCTCAAATTTCCCCATTTGAGAGATCAAATTGGTGAATTTATATGAAAATATGGTGTTGTACAAAGTTTCTCTTTTGTAAATTGAATTAATAATATCAACGGCTGCAATGTGTTTCCCCTCTCAATTCATGAATGCCATTGGCCAATGGAAAGCAGTGTGTCTGTTTTGAGGTGAGCTATCGTCTCTGTGCTATGGTGTGCGACCATTGACTGTTATTTATAGGGATTGAAAACAAATGGTGGGAGGGCAGGGCAGGGCAGGGCTGGGTTATGGGTGATGTGGTTATCCTTTGCCATTGCAATGGCCATGTTGCAACTAAGTATTGTTGAACTTTATACTAAAGACAAGATAACAGTCATCCAATGGATCTTGGTAGACAGGGGATCAGACTGGCAAATTGTAATGCATGGAATGGAAGTAGGATTGGTATCAATGTGTTTGATACCATTCCTCATTCTCTTCCATCCATTAAAATGAGCGTGTACTCTGATTTCACCCTCCAACAGCCTCCACTGAGGGGATGGTGTCTGCCTTTGATGGTTTACTGGACTTCTAACATAAGAATTCATACATCAGACTTGTACAGTGGATTACATGCACCAGGCTTTGAATGTCATACTTCAAGAAAAAAAAAAGCTAAACATTTTCAAGCTGATTTCTCAATTTTACCTTTTTTACAGGCCCTTGTTTTTTATTACCATTATCATAATTAATATTTGTTTGTTTGTTTTCTGTTTGTTTTTGACAGTCAGTGGAGGCCGTATGCATCCATTGAAAATGATGTGTGTTTGTGTTGACATTGATGATGAGATATTTTATGTATCATAATCTGAATGGTGTGGGCAGGTTTATTTGGTGAAAAGGTGGTTTATTGTGGCCTTGGTTACCAATTGTGCATTGCATTTTTGTATTTGCTGTTTTCTTCAAAGTGAGGGGATTGTATTATATATTCAAATCAAAATGTGTAATCTAACAATAAAAGACGCATGGTGCCTTTGGGGCCATTTTTCCCCAGAAAACTCATTAAAAATGTTTGTTAATTTGTTTTGTCAATGTTTTCTCTTTCACCATGATACCTCTTGAAGCACCTTGAACATATCTTCAGTAGCCTACGAATGATCATTCTTATTTCAAAGAACGTGCAATTGTGGCGGAGGTGATTTGGAACCACGCTCTTGTGATGAGTAGCCCTGTCTGAAACATTCAATGTCCTCGGCCGAATGCTTGGGTACCCCGCATGGGAGACGTAGGTTCAAATCACTTCTAACACATACATGTTTTAGGTTAACCCTTTTTTAGATTTGACTAGTTATTTAACCCTCGGTCACTTTTCCAACTTGCTTTAAATTATATCGTAGACGTGCTTAATAGGACAAACCCATATTACATTGTTAGAATATCAAGTCAAGACTCAGCTGCGGTGAAACGGCATTGGCGATGTAAAGGTGAGCATAATTGTAGGTGCGTTCGTTTAAGATCGTCGGGAGCAGCAATAAGAATGGTTATCACATGTGGGGAACCTTTGAAATGCCAGGATGCAAGATGCAATTCCCACCGACCAAGCTAAAACCAGAGGATATATAGTTGGCACCTTATTTGCTAAAAAGAAAAACTACCCACTAAAAATACTGCATTTCACCCGGCATAGCACCGCCCACGGGCAAATCGCCTGGAGTTTAGAGAGTCTTGTGCCCCTTGCCACATTGAGCCGAGACGAGTTGTAGACGGGGAGGGATGGAGACTCGGCTGTAGCGTAGGTAGATTTGACGCTGAATATAATAAAAGCTGAAGTGACGTTGCTAGATAGTTAGATAAGTTCCTATTTGCTTTCTTGTCTTGCCAGCACGCGATGTTTTTTTAAGTGTCATGTTTTTTAAGTGTCCTGACTCCTGCACACGGAACTTGACAGCTGCACAAGCGAGCTAGCTAGCCTTATTACACGGTAAGTTCATTTGAAATCCATTGGCTAAGTTAGCCATATAGCTAAATTATATAACGGGTATCATTTGTGACGATTAATGCACCACAAACGTATTTGTACGAAATCTCGTTCGTAGACACTTCCGCAAAATGCTCGAGGTGCGCAATAGCCTGGGGACGAGGTTAATTTGTACGTACCACTATCAATAATATATAGTTAGCAATGTAGCTAGAGTAGCTACAACCGCTATGCACTATCTATCTATGGAGCCCTAGGGGTTGCAATTTCGAGCCAGTCCCCGATGAGGGTTTCCCCCCGAGCTCACTGGCGCCTGGAAGACACACAGTTCCGTGGCTGGCTGTGTCTAACTTTAGGATTCTAAAGTCGATACTGTTCTGTTGCCAGCAGTAGGGATCTGTGTTTTACATATGTGTTTACAAACAAAAATGTGAATACAAATTTTAAGTTTTATACACTTGCACGCGCTACGTCACATGACATACCAACACACACACACACACACACACACACACAGGCTGGCCACAGCTTTGGTTCATCATCCCTTTGATTTTGACATTTGTAAATAGATTGTCATCCAGAACTATGCCTTTAGGAATGTGTAGTGTGTAGGCCTATTGATCTTGTTGACAGACCAGTGCAGAGTCAGAGTATTTACATAGGGCTAACCTATGCCTTTGCATTCAATGTAAGGCTTCAGTCTAACATTGACCCTCCCTACTCAATTCTCTTCTGTCCTGTGTCTCCTATGTCAGCACTGTGTTGACTTAGGGTCAGTCTATTGTGGCCCACTGAGAATGTGTGAATCTGTGAGGTGGCCTCCTGCATAGTCCCTGTGTATGGACAGTGGGTCCATTATTGTAGTGAATGGAGTGTCCTTCAAACGATAAGATAAGCTTTTACTGTCTATTTGCACAGGAATGTGCTTTGCGTTGTTAAACGGCTTATGTCAGGACTTAATGTACAGGTCAATGGTATCAAGTGCATGTAGCGTATCACTGCTGCTTTAAGGACTGATTAGGACACAAACTGATTTTAGTGGGAGAGATCTGTTTTTCACCTTGATGCTTGTACGCGCCGTGGGCAATTAGGATATGGTGTTATACTGTGTTGTTCATGCTGAGGTCAATGAACTAACGATCCCACACACATACTCACCCCCTGGTGTATACTGCACCCCCCTGATGTATACTGCACCCCCCTGGTGTATACTGCACCCCCCTGGTGTATCCTCCTGACCAAGTTGTTTTGTCACTGCTGCCTTTTCTGTACAGTACCTGCCATATAGTGTATAGCATATTTGTGAAGTAAAAAAAATAAATAAATCAACAGAGAACCCTTTGTTTAGGAGTTAGGCCTACAGTATATGACCTTGGTGTGTTGTCTTAGCCTTAACTCTACCATTAGCTTTTGTCTTCTACTGTGTTGTCATGCTGAGTGAGATGAACTAACAGTCCCACACACCATCATGCTGCTATTGACATTTCACATTGGACTTTTATTATCTACTGCTGCTATCTATAGCATACTTTGTACTGTGCAGAGTAGGTGACGATAAAGAACATTATTGTGAGAGGTTGTTCACATGAACATTTCTTGTGTTGGTTTCCCTATCCTTCCGCAGGTCCTTCAAAATGCTTAAATTGTCTTAAATCAATTTCCCAAAATTGTAGGCCCTTTGTCTTAATGCGGAATTTTACCCTGTGATCAAGTGGATTTGTTGTTTTCATTGTTCAATAGTAGACACATAAAAAAAATAAAAAAAAACATTTTAAAACGACATCGAGTCAAGATATCGAGCTTTGAATGCCCTCATCAGTCCTGGTGTACCAAATGGCCCATTTGATTCAATTCCTACAACTCCCAAGATTCCCCTCTCCCTCCCACGGTGTCTGTTGAACAGCGCTAGAGCTAGCGTGTGCTGCTTTCTGGGAATCACTGGCATAGTAGAATCGGAGTGCAAAAACTCTTGTCTTATGTTTACAAACCTTGCGTTTCAATAGCTATGATGCAGCTGCACGCGTATGATGATAGTTCGAAACAGTATGCGTTATTGATTGACCAGAAATACACATGAAAATGGATTTTGGGTAATCTTCCTCTTTTAAAATACTTTCCAGGATCATACCCAGACAGCCATCCCTGCTGATCTAACCCAGTCGTGGCTCCAGGCATCTACACTGAGGAACTAGTCTAACCTCTGACCCCTTCTGCTGTCATCACTGCTGATTCACTCTTCTACCACCATGGCAAGCAGCAACACTGTCAGCCTTCGGGTCTTCTCCCTCAACTGCTGGTGAGTAGCTAACTGTGGTGCTGTTTATTTAGAGAGTGCCGAGTAAACACATTTTTTGCATTGCACACAGCATGCTTTAGTGTGGTGCAGTAATGTTGTCCTTCCTCTTCTCAGGGGTATCCGATACCTCAGCAAGCACTGTCCCCAGCGCTATATCATGATCGGGGAAATGCTGAGCAGGGAGGAGCATGATATTGTCCTGCTGCAGGAGGTTGGTGAAACCTTTTTAGCATAATAAACCTTGAGGAATATATGCATTTGAACACACACACACACACATATGTTTGTGAAAGAGATGCAGTATGTAAGACACAGCACATTATCCCAGCTGTCACTACCGTTTGGGCATGCTGCCAAGCTATGGGGTCTACTGTCCCACCCTTAAAGTGACAGTTCACGCCATACGTTTTTCACATGCTGTCAGACAACAAAAGTGGTCTAACTTTGAGAGGAGTGAAGGTCCCATGTCAGGGTCTTTTAGATCCAGCTGTCTGTCTCAATTTCCAAATGAGTGAGAGTGATGGGTACCATCTGAAATTGTGAAATGTGGATGGTCCCACTGCCTATCTTTCCTATTCATTTGGGATTGAGGCATACTAATCTACACAAGAGTTAGTGTTTGTCATGGGATCAACTCTACATCAGACTTTTGATCTAGTAACTACAGCTTCAAAATAGAACTGCCAAAGTCCATGGCCTTCTGAATACTAGTGTGTTTAAATCTTAGATTTTTCTTTCAGGTATGGAGTGAAAGAGACTACCTGTTCTTGAAAAAGACACTTGCCTGTAGCCATCCTCACTCTCACTACTTCAAAAGGTATGTGTGTTTCCCTCAGCCCCAGAAGTTTTGTTATCTGTTAACAGCATCTCCTCATCAGCTCTCAAAGTACTAATTCTGAAAGTGGTACTTTAACAGCTCACTTCAGTGAAATAAGTATTGTTATGGACCATTTGCAATATTGTTACTATACTACAGTACCAAGTATGCAGTGATCCCTGTGCACTTTATTGCAATGCAGTCCAATGTCAGTCATAAGGAACATTACTCAATGTGTGAGGAGATTAAAATCAAAGCTGGAAGATTAGCTACTGCACAAAGGAATTTTCCCAAGTTTCACCTAATACTTGATTGACCTCCATATCAAGGCATGAGATTAAGATTATTCAAATGCCTTTCATTTCTAATCCCCTCTGTAATACAAATAAAAAAGGGACCTTGAAGGAAATATGTCTCAACAACAGTCAGGAGGTTTTGGTTCTTGTTCTTATAGTTTAGTCAGAGGTCACATGTTCTGCTGTTGGTAGACATGGTGTTTATTGTGTATCCTAAAGCTTGATATGTTGTGTTCTCTTTTTTGCCTTTCAGTGGGGTCATAGGAAGCGGACTGGCCATATTCTCCAGACACAGAATCCACGATGCGTTTCTTTATCGCTATTCATTAAATGGATATCCATACATGGTAAGTCATCAAACCCTGAGATATGGGATTCGTTTCTCCAATGAGTTTTTGTCTGGTAGCAGAATATACCATGCAGACAGAACACAGACACTTGGTTATGATCTTTTGTTTACATACAATAATGTAACCCCATCCTCAATGTTGTGGTGTCGCTATTGCTCCTTTTTCTAAACTTGTTTCTAGTCTTAAGAGCCTGTGTCCTGTCCCCTCAGGCCCACCATGGAGACTGGTTTGGAGGGAAAGCTGTGGGGATGGTCATCTTAAAAATAGGCGGACTGACAGCAAACGTCTACGTCACACATGTACGTTTTTCTGTCCACACTTCTTATTCATACATGCGCATACTAGGGTTGCGTCCCAATACTTCTCAAAACACATCGGAGGAGAAGATCTAAGGTTCCTCCCTTTAGATACTTTCCACCAATGCTTTTTGAGAAGGAAGACAGGATGCGAGGAATACAGGAAAGACTATCGGTACGTAACCAGTGTGTGGCGTTCACTGATATGTCCATATATATCCTGTTTGTGGTGTCCAGCTGCATGCCGAGTACTGCAGGGAGAAGGACTCCTACCTACCTCACAGAGTGGTACAGGCCTGGGAGCTACAGCAGTTTATCCGGTAGGTAGGGCCAAGTGTCTGGAGCTCATTACACAGTTCCATACGCTGGAAATGCTTTGATAATTTCTTTAAAATTTTAGTAAAATATGTGCTGAAAGTCAAGCACGATCATTCTGATGTGTTAAATTGATAACATAAGAGGCTGTTTTAATATTGCTTTAATGCAGCTTTTGTCTTTGTGTATGTTTTTGTGGACCTCGCTGTGAAGTGATGAGGTTATTCTTTTTGAACCATTTGTTGGTATCCATTGGTTGTTTAGCCATACCTCCAGTGGAGCAGACCTGGTGATTCTAGGTGGGGATCTGAACATGCATCCCCAGGACCTTGGCAACCGCCTGCTCAGGACTTACACTGGCCTCCGCGACTGTTTCACGGAGACAGCCAAGTTCGATGTAAGTCCAGTGATGTAGTGAAGGGTAAATGCTGTTTATGCACTTTTTGGGGGGGATGAATAGCTTTTACCCACCTTAAAGGAAGGGTTTGTCATTTTCTCCAGTATTTTACCCACCTTGTGTTCTACCATTACTTACTGTGTAAGTTCATATAACTGCCAACCCTGAGTTGGATGCCTATGCAGTGATCCAGGAGGCGAATAAGCACAAAGCAATTGTTATTTTCATGATGATGTTTAACCTGAATGCTCTCTTGGCAGGGCTGTGAGGATGGCATCACTCTCATAGCAGATAACCCTTACATCAATAAGAAAGAGCTGGGCCCATTCGAGAAGGGTATCCGGATAGACTACATTCTGTTCAAGGTGAGAGGGGTGCTCTATTCTCTCAATTTGTAACTCATACATTGGACATTGTCTAATGCATAAAAAAACGATTTCTGCTGTACTATAAATAACATTTTATAGTGTTGTTGGGGGGGGGGGGGGAGCGCTGCATACAGCATTAATTATATAATTTGCTGCAAAAGAATATCCCTTCAGCAACAAAAGATAAAATTCTGGTTCCATTCTAATTCTTTCGTTTTTCAGGGGACAACTCGGGTGGCCATCCAATGTGAGTCCATGTCCACGACCAAGGGCTCCGTCCCAGACCACGCCTTTCCTTACTCTGACCATGAGGCCCTAAGTGCTGACCTTCATCTGGACACACAGACTCAGACCACACAGGCTGCTGGAGATGGAGCGAGAAAGGGAGGGGAGCAGGACTCCGCTGCAGGTACACATTCATTCCAAATGTGTTGGCTGTCATTCATGATCATTTGAAACTTTCAGATTCTTTTGTTTTGGTATTATTACTTTGACTGCAAGATCTGCCAGCAACCTCATTGTTGAATCATGAATTCCATATGCACGACATAAGCCAGACCACCGTGAGGGTTAGCGACACATTTAGTCCTAACACTCTTGATCTTCCAAGGTTTGACTCACTCACTCTTCACATTTCTCCCTCCCTCAGGTAAGCTGGCTGAGTTAGTTGACATTGTGACCGAGGCCCGTACAGAGGTCAAAGTGGGTTTGCACTGTGCTGAGCGGATGCGATACACAGCTGCCCGTACAGGAGTCATGGGCCTGGCCCTTCTTCTCCTAGAGCTGGCCATCGCGGCTGTGCCCTGGCTGGCCCTGGGTGCCGACAAACCCTTTCCCCGCGCCTCCTTCTACCTCCTGGGGGCGCTGTGCTTCGCCATCCTGCTGACCATGGCGCTGCTGTACCTCTTCTACACCATGGAGGTGAAGTCTCTGCAGGGAGCTGAGGACCAGATGAGGCTGGCTGTGGGCAGCCTGCAGGAGAGGCTGAGGGGCTTCCCCCTGGCCCAGACACACAACCCCCCCAGGAGACCCTCCCCAGAAGGCCTGGAGCCCAGTGCATTGGAGAAAGAGGAGTAGGGGAGAAGGGGCAGGAGTCATGGGGTTTATAGAAGGAACTGTTCTTTAGATGAATGAAAAAAGGTCCTTGGATTGGAATCGCCACTTCTCTGAATGTGTTTTATCTGCCAGTGAGATTTCACTGCAGCTTGCAGTGTCGATCTTTGACTTGATGGATGTAGCCTAGCACATTTGCTCAGCTACTACATTTGTTTGTTTTTGACCTCTGTGAAACCATAATTCCACTCAGCAGCAATCCTCGGAGTGAACTGCAGTTATCGTTACTCATGTTTCCTTTCAAGCAATGATGACAGCTTCTCATCACAATTTGCCCGTGATATGATGAGCAATAATGCATTCTCAAAAGAATGCACACTTAATGTAATTCATGTGTAAGCTGTTTTATTTCATTGTCCAGACCAGAAGGTATTGCATGGGTACTATCATTGTACTGCTATGAGGCCTTTCAGGTTTGGCTACCATTCCACCACTCCACAGGTTGTAGGTGGGACCAATTACTTCCTACTTCCTGTGTCTCATCATGACCTCTGACCTTCCTGTATATAGAGCAGCTGATAGCCAAGTTAAGTGGAGATTTTGTTGTATTGTTGCAGCTTTTGGGAGGACATCAGTGTTGCATGATGCAACCTCAAATTCCAGACAGCCTTGATGTGTACTCCTTACGCTTGCTATTCCCAGCCACAGCAATCACTGCATACCTCATCCATCCTCCTATAGTAAGGCTATTGTTGGATACTGTAGAAACAGTTATAGACAGCTATGTACCCACCTCCCCTCTCCTCCCCTCCATCCCTACCTCAGGGACGATGCATGTACTCGGTTGTTGTTAGTTGAATCAGTTGTGATACTGAGGCTCTGGCTGGAGTTGAACCCCAGTATGCCCTGCAGGATGAGGGCTTCTCATGTAGACTTGCTAGCACCACAGTTATGCAGCAGTGAAGAAAACAGATGAAAGAAACCCTGCACATCTTCTCAAGCCTCAAAGGCAACTCTGACTCACATGGCCAGTAACTAATGGACAAAACCAGCAAGAGACTGTTCATCTTTGCTAAGCCTAATGGCTTTAGTTCCGGAATGTTGGAGGAGACAATCAGCACCGATGCAGACATGTGTTCCAAAGCAGAGAGATTGGAATGCACTTTAATGAATTTAGAAAACATTATTTATGGGTAACATTCTAATAATTATAGAAAGATGAATTTAGGAGATTGTAGATTAACCAATGCTCACCTAATTTGAACTGGACACGCTGCATCCTATCAAATGAAAACATCCTATAAAAAATAACTAACATTAAACCTAGGGTCAAGATGTTACATACACTTGTCTATCAAGATAAAGCTTTTCCCAAACCTTTTAATGGTCTTATGTACTGTAAAATGAAGGTCAGGGCAGCAATTGCTGCTGCTGCATATGCACAGCTTTGTTCATTGTAATGCGCAAAGGCATGGAACTGTTCAACCATATAACATTTTTCCAATGGTTTGGGAAAATTGCTTAATTTCATGTTTTGTTTTTCATATTAAACTCATACTGTACATGTGTTCTCACAAATATATAGTTAATAATGAAGCCTTTAGTCACACTGTCTTAGTCATCTAGGTTTAAGTGTGTGTAGTGTAGGCTACTGTAGCAAACAGCAATTCATAACCATCCAGTATAGAACATTTCAACTTTCACATGATTTCTAATTCTGTTGACAAATCAAGAAAATGATTGTAAAAAGGCAATAATAAAGAATGTATACGGTTTATGCATTTGGATCTGGTCTTTTTTTAATTTCTTTTCTTTTCAAACATGGGTTTTAATTGGAAATAAAGAAGCGAGAAGAAAATGGCAGTGGCACACATTATATGATAATAAAGTTTATCCCACAAGGCTAAAATACCACTTGTGTTTGTGATTATGAGTGTGTTCACCACTAGAGAGCAGTGTTGCGTAGCTGCCTGGGAAACTGATGACCTGTTGATATGGTGAGCAACTACTGTCAGCATGTAACAACAAGAAACAACTAGAATGAATAGAAAGGGTCGAGGCTCTGAGTGTCTGTATGATGCCGCCTGTCGTAAGACAATGGGTTAGAGTTAAGATTCATGATTTGCAGACCCAGCTTGTCCCCTTGGTCACTGCCAATTATGATCAATTTCTCCTATGATATATAGTGTATGCCATAATAGGAACGGTCTTGTTTGCTATATCAACATTGCATGAGATCTGAATATGGAAGTTGACCAGAAAATATGGTGTGATGTGGAAGTATTTGTGAAAAGTAGTTTAATCATAATTCGTTAATAGGGAGCTGATTGGCAAGACTAGAATAGCTGTGACTTAAGTATGAAAGTAAGCTTCTGCCTTTATATCACTAACATGCCTCAACACTGGCACCATTGAAGGGAACAATGATGAGGTGCAGACTGCTAGGGTTGGCACCATTTCAAACCACAGTAACTCCACTGTCATTACTTCTTGAGGGCACCGAGCTGTGCCCATGGGTGTGGCTCTTGTTTTGGCTCTGTTTGCATCATAGCATTTTGCCAGTGAATACAATTGGCGTTGGCTCAATGACATGCCTTTTTAATCTTGCCATGCCAAAATAGGCCTACATTTTGTTCCATGAACAGATTATTTAGCATTTTTTACAGGCTGCATAATCTTTTGTCCTGCGATTTGACTATTTGATTTAACAGCATGGGGTGTTTCCCAGAGTAGGACAATATAATAATCACTGCTTGATTTGTTCTTCAGAAATTGATGTTTTGATTTAGAGAGCCACATCAGTGCAATCAAATATGAGGGTGGTCTGACTGTAACTCCCTCCAATAAATGGGTTCATTAATGACTAGATACCAGACTCGATAACAGAAAGAGTGCTTGTTCAAAAGGCTTTCAGTGAAAGCCAGAGGTGTACAAAAAACAATGTTTAACTAGAAAAAGAAGTTCCAGAAGAAACTTTGTGGGCTTGCAAAGTGTTATTTTGGTAGTGGAAACGGTTTAAAGATGTTTCGATCGATAGATTGATTTCCTGGGTAGTTGAAAGAAAGTGAGATTCTTATTAAGGTAAGAGATAAAGTTAGAGATGGTTTGGTTGGTTGGTTGATAGAAAAAATAGAATGTTAGATAGATAAATAAATAGACAGGATGAGCCTGGGGTACTTCAGTGGAGTGGGTAGAGAGTTGGTTGATCGAGTGATAGAGAGTGGTAGAGTTTGTTGGTTAACCGGATGAGAGTTTTTGGAGTTAAAAAAACCTTAATTGTTAACTGAAAAGTTGAATAGGTATCAGAAAGCTTTTCATCAGGCTTGATGAAGATTTTCTGGGCAGTTGAAAGAAAGTGAGATAGGTTGGTTGGTTGGTTGATTGGATGGATGGATGAAAGGATGGATGAAAGAGAGGATGGATAGATGGGAGAGGGGAGGTATAGAAATATCAAAACAATTAAGAGGTTAACCAGTATGGGTTATACTGAGTGAAGCAGTAGTGACTGGTGATAGGATGATGGCCAGGTAGTTGAAAGGTCAGAAAGATATAAGGTTGGAACGATAGAACATTAGATAGATAGAATGTTAGAATGAGAATAAGTATGAGCAATAACAATAGTTGGACTTGCTGAAGCAAGCCCACTAATAATAATAAGGCATTTATTTTGTATAGCGCTTTTCTCAGTACTCAAAGACATTAAATTCCATGGAGAACAAGGATATAGATAAATAAAAAGTAAAACAAAAGCACAGTCAGTAAAAACAACAATAAAAATAGTTAAAGATTAAAAGCAAGTTTAAAAAGATGGGTTTTGAGTACACAGTATGTCAATATGTCAATATTGACCAACATTCAATAGGCAGGGTTGGCTTATAGAACTTGATATACAGTTGGTTTACAGTTTAGAGAACTCAATAGACAATGTTGGTAATGGAAACCCTGGAGGCCTCTCTGTCCTGCCTAAGAAAACATCTGAGGGAACCACTGATCCAGACTGAGATGATTCAGCTGTCTATGAATGCAGCAACTTGACTTTTTAATGAAAGCAGTGCTTGGTGTAGCTGAACCTCTCATGAGGATGTTTTATTATGTTTTATGATGCAATGGTTTACATGTTTATACAATATTTTCCAATTATGCAATGTTTTGTAATAGTATTATTACGCAAACGGCTATCATGCTAAATGTGTTATTATGATACATATTATATTCATAAGGCAGTTTATTTTTCTCCTTTCGAGACTAAGCAAATACAATACATAGTAACAGAGGACACAGTCAAATATTACGCCGGAATGAGGCAATGTTAGTTTTTTAGGTATAGGTTAATGTTTTTGCTGTTTACCACGCATCTTGGATCTTGCCCTGCTGGTAGGCTCTAGGGCAGCCATCCGCGACAGTGAGCTTTTACTTGTTAATCACATTGGCAGGTAATGCACCATGGATTGACAGATACGCACACGCGATGCCTCAACTGTTGCCAATGCAAACCCACACCTCACCTAAAACTCACTTTCACCATTGCTTTCAACCTCCTGTTGTATTGAGGGCGTGGTCCATATCGCTTAGGGCAAGGGGGCAGGGCGGGGCAGGGCAGGGCAGGGCACGGAACGGTGCTTTCATACTAGATTACTTCCAAAAACGACACTAGTCACCTGTGCAGAGCGGAGTCAGCAGCAGACAGTGCAGTGTGGGAAACAGCTCCGAAAGAAGAATTTCCATCATGACGCTTGACCCGCTGAAGTCTGCCATGTCCATTGGTAATGTTGAGGACACAACGCTTGGTCTGAACAAGTTTCATTCCGGTCGCCAGCGTGTTTTGGAGCAGGTACAAACCATCAAGAGGACGAGGTCGAAGTACATTAAAAATGGATCTGGAACACTGCCCTCTACGAGTAAGTCAACTATATAAATATGTAAATGTATGATTAGATAAATAAAGCTACTAATTTAAAGGGGCAATCTGGGATTGGTCGATCATGTTTTTTACTTTTAAATTAATTATAGCCATTGATTCTTGAAGAATATAAGTTTATTTACATTGTTTTATTTCTACTGCCGATTAATCAGTTCTGTAATCATAATGGAATTGTAAACAAACACTGTATAGCTTCAAAACACGCTTAACACTATAATGTTTATATCGTGGAGATGCATCCATAGCTCAATCTATGAATTTTAGAGTGGTTACATTTCTCCAGCTCCATTCCTCAGCTGTTTACCAAAAACTGCCCTTTAATGTTTGATCATGTTAGGAAATATGTTCAATAATGTTACACAGAATAAATTGTATTTTCATTTTTATTTACATTTTATTTACATTTTTAGTTACAAGCCTTCTTCATGAACAAATGTTATAGCCCATCAATTGAACCAGTCTATTTATTTTAGCAAACATTCAAATAACACACAAATAAACATGAAAGTAATAATAACTGTATAATAATGTAAAGCCAATCAGATCACATATTTCTCTTAACCCAATTTATAAAGGGCATTAGTCTGTATGGTATTCCTCCACCATTGCATTCTTGATGATTGATTGGAGAAAATAAGATTCTAGTACTACATCACGGTAGATTTCAAATTGTAGACCTGCCACCACAAGCCCTTAATTCCAGTCATATCCAAGAAAGCGTAGCATGTGGGAATGAAGAACAACTGCACACCCAACGTTTTACAGTGTAAAGAAACTCAAAATAGGCTAAACAGTATAACCGCAGAGTTCGAGTCACCACCTCTCACTTTTCTCTCTATAGGTCCTCAATACACCAGTGTGTTCACGGATTCGTTCTCATCTCTACCAGCCAATTTCAATGGAAGTGCCTTCACATTAGGCTTTAATGGAAATGGCCACTCCAAAACGGTATGGAGTGTTTCATATTATGTACTCTCTCCCATATTATATTCATCTTCAAAGAAGCAATACTGTTCTTTGAGCTTTTGACCACTGTGAAGGTTTATCAGCTGTAAACACTTTTGGCATTAATTGAGAATCAATGGCGATTTAATTAAATGGTTTTCCTACAGCATCACTTGGCTACCTCAGCCTAGAGTAGATGGTTCATGAAAGAAGCATCGCTCTGAAGAACCCATTTTGGTTCCGACTGGCATCTTATAGCTTAGTCTGAGGGGGTAGTTAGTCTGAGACCAGGGCAGGTGTTGTAGATGACTCTTTACCCGCAGCAGGGTGTTGCCATCTGAGGTGTCCAGTCATCATAGCACCAGATGTCTATCTAGGGAGTGTTTTCATAGAAATTCTATGGTTGTTAAGTCCAAGCCACTCACCCATGAGCACGATCTTGAGAACTTCCCATACTCACCCCTGACTCATTGCCATGACGCATCTTAATATTGTTCTTTCTCATAACACACAAAGGTACTCCAAATCGTCTTCATGTTTTTGACCACAGTGAAGGTTTATCAACAGTATAAACTCCTGGAACTAATTGAGAATCAATGGGCTTTTTCATTAAATGGTTTTTCTTCAGCATCAGCTGGTGAGAAAAACAGTCACATTCATGACACTATGTACCCACCTGTCCTCCTGATGATGCATGATTGCAAGTGAAAGTATTACAGTGACCCTACTTGTAATGTAACTTTATCATTCATTGGTTCTCCAGCTCAGCCAGGAGAAGAACCTTAACCGGAGGGTTCTCACTTCTAAAGGTCCCGTCGTCCAGAGGAACATGAGCAGCTCCAGCCAATGGGACCGTCGCTTTGTCCCCATCAGCCCTCCGGGAGCAACAACTGGCCAACGCAACACCAGCCGCAGCGAGCCTGATCTGGGCCAGTTTACCATGGGACAGCCCTCAGCTCGTGCCCGGCGCCTCCAGTCCAACAGGTCCAACAACAACGTCTTTGTGGTTGAGCGCAGCTCCAAACCAGCACAGTTTCTCTCCAGCCCCCCCTCTCAGATCACCATGAATGGCGCAAGTCAGACAAAAAGGAACAGCCAGTTTGTCACCAGCCAGTTTGTCCCATCTAACCACTCCATTAATGAGTCCAAGATATCTATACCCAAGAGCAAGGGTGAAGCACGGTGAGTGAAATGATCTGTGTTTATATATATATCGATATCATAATCATATTCTCAAAGTGATAAGATGTTGATATTTGGTTTTCCTAATAGGACACATAGCACTGGCCAGATGGCTGATATCACTTTGAAGGTGGCTGTGGAGTTCCTCTCCAGTGAAGATGAGAACTACCAGAACTGTGGTGCCTCCTTCATCCAGCACAACACTTACTCAGATGACAAGACCAAAAATGAGGTAAACAGGAAGTAACCTCCTGAGGACCTCTCTTGCTCTCTCTCTACTGAGGAACCTTGTTCCTTGACACTTTTACACTGTGCTTCTGCTTGCTACTTGGGCCATTTCGATTCTGGTCACATTTGATCAATTTCTATCGATTGATTGATGTTGGCTAGATGATTGATGAGTCCTGTTGGCTTGTTTAACTCTAAGCTGATCCTCTATATGCCTACCCTAGTGATGCTGACCCCACCTGTATGGTCTGTCTTCCCAGGTGTTCAAGCTCAAAGGGATCCCTCCTCTGGTGAGGCTCCTCCAGAGCCCCTACTCCCAGGTCCAACAGACAGCCTCTGCTGCCCTCAGGAACCTGGCCTTTAAAAATGAAGCCAACAAAGAGGAGGTGCTGCGTTGTGGAGGCATCACAGATGCTCTCACCCTGCTCAGGGACACCGACTCCTCCGAGACCCAGAAACAGCTGACAGGTACAGTGCAGATCTGCTGTTAGCCTGCTGAGCTGAAGCCCTAAGCGTTGGGAGCTATTGCACTTTTTCAGGGTTTAGGCAAAGTTACTCATCATAAGAGCATGGTGCATTGCACCACCTCTGTGACACAGACACTAGCTACTCCCATCTTAATCCTGCTGTCAATCACACTGATACACTCTCAAGTGCTTGTGTCTGAGTATGTGGTAGTGTCTTTCTGCATTTGCCATTGTTCTTCTTTTCAATAAATGCTGTGTTAAATAAATGTTCACTTATGTTATCAAATATTGGGGCACATCCGGTATAGACTGAAGCACCTCCATGTCAAGATATCAATCTTATACATTCACTTATATAAAAGTATATATAGAAGTAATATAGAAGTATATTTTGATGGTATTAAAAAAAATATATATACTTAACACATTCTGACTGGTACTGAGAGTTCTGTAAACAGTGTGCTCAAATATGTTGAATTGATCTCATGCCAGTTTTGATCAATATACTGTCCATTGCGATGGTTTGAGTTAATGATTATGCCACAAGTATCTGATATTTACTTTCCCTCCAGGTCTGCTGTGGAATCTGTCGTCTGCAGACAGCCTGAAGCCAGAGCTGGTGAGTGCCCTGCCCGTCCTCATGGGGACGGTGGTTGTGCCTTTCACAGGTGGACCAGACCACATTGCCAATGACAACATGGACCCTGAGATCTTCTACCATGCCACAGGATGTCTGCGGTGAGGAACATCACTTTGTGTGTCTGTGTGTCTGTGTGCGTTCACAGTATTTAGTTCATGTGTGTTGTGTTTGAAAGAAAGAAAGAAAAACTCCACCTAATGCTACAGGCTTGGTCCTGTCCTTCACTGACACACTCAAACTTTCCTGCCATGAACCTACCTGAATCTGGGACAAGACAAAGCAGGCATTTTCCTTTGACTGTCCTAATAGAGAAACCTGATCTTCCTATCCACTCCAACAGAAACCTGAGCTGTGCTAAGCAAGCCAACAGGCAGGCCATGCGAAAGTGCCGCGGCCTCATCGACTCTCTGGTCAGCTATGTTCAGGACTGTGTAGCTGCAGGCAGGCCAGATGACAAGGTGAGCATTTTATTGTACTTTCATATGTAATAACACTGTAATTACTCTTGTAACATTGTATTAACATGTTATTACATAGTAATTAGGCAATTGCATGGTATATGGAGTTTAGTGCTTATACAGCTGGAATAAGGAACATGGAACCTAATATGACATGAGTTGTATGAATTATACTATGCACATGCACCATGTGTGTTACATCATGCCAATTAAAGTGTGTGTGTGTGCGCGTGTGTGTGTGTGTGTGTGTGTGTGTGCGCGTGTGTGTGTGTGTGTGTCTTGCACTACCTCACCTCTATCAATGCCAAACTAACCAAACCTGTTCTGTCCCTGACCGCCAGTCTGTGGAGAACTGCGTGTGTGTCCTACACAACCTGACCTTCCAGCTGGAGGCCGAAGCACCTGCCCTCTTCAGCAGGATCACGGCCCTGGCCCAGACCCCCTCCAGGGCTAACGCCCACACAGAGACTGGTCCTATCGGCTGCTTCAGCCAACAGAGCAAACAGGTGGAACAGGAGGTAAGATCAAATAAATTATAAAGCCCACAAGGCCCAAATACAGCAGAAAGAAGAAAATAAATATAGTAGATGGATTCGTACTGTGCACAGTATACAAAGTAACAACAGATTTTTCAAAATCTATGATACTATGCACAAACATTTTTCAAAATCTCGATATTGCTGAACACTGAATTGATATGAAATGTAATCTCCTCCACTGAATTGTTATTTGCTCTCCTTTCTCTCTGTTGTGTAGAGTCACTTTGACTACCCAGTGATAGAGGAGCAGCACCCTAAAGGAGCAGGCTTGCTCTTCCACTCCAAGACCTTACAGAGCTACCTGTCTCTGCTGGGCTCCAGCCAGAGAGACGACACACTGGAGGCCTGCTGTGGAGCCCTGCAGAACCTCACTGCTGGCCACGGCATAGTAGGAGCACCATTCTGTCCCTCACTCCTTTATGTAACGCACAAGATCCGTGTCAGACTTTAGATCTAAACCTTTCATTTTTCTCTTGAGTGTTGTGAAAGGCTTTAATGATTTTGTAGGACAAGTACACCAATAAATACAATAATATTATACATTGTATTTTTTGTAAAACTACATTTGTATGATTACTTTTATCCTAAATGCATTGTAAACATCTAATGGGACAGGTAATGACGTATCTCTCCTCCTGATCGTATCTCTCTGTGTCTACAGGTATCTAGTGTGATGAGCCAGAACATTGTGCAGAAGCTGAATGGCCTCCATTACATCTCTCCCCTGCTGAAGTCTCCTAAGCCTAACCTGCAGAAGAGTGCTGTGGCCCTGTTGGGAAACCTGGCCAAGAACCAGAGACTACAGAGTTCCATGGGTGAGCTTGAAGAGTCCAAGTCCTGTTGCATGTGGCAGACCATCTTATGATTTGGTTTGAGCAGGGTCAGATGTACTTGTGGAACATGGAATGTAGAATGTTATTTTCACAGGGGAATACTAACCAAAACTAGACACAAACATTTTGGTGTTTTAAAACTGTTAAGATATTTTATTATTCACAGATTATAGGCAAAATACTACTTTGAATCAAGAACACTTAATAACATGTTGCATTTTGATTAGTTAGCCACACTTTACTGTATATACTCATTTCTGGAGATTAACATGTATGACCTGATGAAATGTATGTGTGTTCTCATTGAAGCCCGGCAGAGTCTCCCAGACTTGGCTAGTATCCTGAGCTCAGGGACCACGGCCGGGAAGGAGTCTGATGAAACAGTGGCTATGGCCTGCCAGACAGCCAACAGCCTGCTGCTGAAGGAGCCTGCTCTGGGGAAGAGACTGCTTACCAACAGCATGGTCAACTCACTCAGTGACCTGAGCAGAAACAGGTGAGACTAGAAGTTAGAGGCTAGGGGGCAGATTATTTGCTAGATGTGGCTAGTTAGACTGGGGCCTGGTGTTCAGATGTCAGGCTGTATCAAATAACATTTCAACAGAGAGATTGAAGGTCATTATTTATATGAATATGAATACTCATGAATTGAAAGGGATTATTATTTTTCTCCTGATAGGAACCTCCCGAAAGCCAGCAAAGCTGCAGGTCTGCTCCTTTACAGCCTCTGGTCAGAGAAGGATATTCAAAGTTTTCTCAAAAAGGTAAATTAGATGCAAATGCAAATGTCCTTCCTGCACATACTGGGATATTTCCCCTTCGATTGGAAAAATGTCTGTTTTTGACTATTGCTTCATGATGTCAGTAGGCAGGCTAAACCTACTGAATGCTAACTATTATTTCAGATGGGTCCCATACTCTGCTGTACTGTCTTTGTTTATGACTCATTTGGGCATCCCATAGTATGACTCAGCTTGTCTGAGAGAGTGATACGACTATAATGAACCTCTCTATGGTGGAAAAGATCTGTCTGTAGTCTGTCTATCTGGGAGGGTGTGTCAAGACGTGTTGTATATCTCACCTCAGGACAAAAGTCCCTTATTTCTTCTCTCACCACAAAAGCCAACACCTCACTGAGGTATTTGTAGAACAGAGAGGAAGAGAGGATATGGTTGAAGGATTAGCTATGTTGTGTTCATTGGGAGGATAAACATATGGTGTGTTTAGACATAGTAGGCACAGAAGATGTGCTGAAATTGCACTGTACAACCAAGGAATCTAGTGATACAGGTTCTTGTTCACTCACCAGTGACACTAGGGTCTTATCTGTAGCACTGGCACATTGTAACTTTCACTTTACTTTGCTTTACTTTATTGATCCCACATGGCAGCAAAATATATCACTGACATGCATGGACATTTACAACAATAAAATACATAAGACACATATTTAAAACACATTAATAAAAAGACACAGTGACATATGAAACACAGTACAAATGGCTATTATCCAGTAATGAGTGTGCCTCTTCTTGTCCTACTGACCATGTAACTCTCTCAGACCTGTTCTGCCGCAATCTCTTCTCTTCATTTTGTTGCTACAGTAGATGTTTCAGTTTTATTTCACAAGCATTTACTGAAAAACCAGCCATGAGATAAGCACTGTTGTCATTGTTGTATAAAGTATCTTTATTCTTTGACGGGTATCGAGGGTAAATGTCTAATGTCTATTTAATATTTTGTGTTACAGCAAGGAATGAATAAGGATTCTTTTGTGAATGCCATCACCACGGCCGTACACAAGTCTGTTCAGGTCATAACCTAATGAGATGGCTGATGCAGTCCATGGCACATCCTCTAGATTCGCTCTGCTAGAAATGCACTCTACAACTATCATAACACATCAAAAGGAGTCTAGATTTCAAAACCCAAATTCAAAGTTTGTGATATTGCCTGTCCATTACGTTTAGCTGAGTCATTATTTGTAGATCACTTTAATATGTTTAGTTTATTCCAGCATTCATCAATATTAAAAAATAATAATAATAATAATTAAAAAGTGTTTTATATATTTTATATGTTTAAGTGTTTTGTATTGTCTGAGAGTTAGAAAGTTTGATATGAATGTAGGTTTGTCATGTTTTTGTTATTTTCTCATTATATACACTGCTACAGTACTGTATGTGTTAAAGGGAACCATTATTGCTTGTAGTACATTAATTCCTTTTGTCTCTGCCTGCATGGTTTAGGTTAAATTTGTCCCATGACCTTTAATCATTACCGTATATATTTAAATTCTGATGGGATATTTTGCAGTATGATTATTGTATGTCTCTTGTATCTAAGAAGTTATTTGCTCATTTACTATTTCTACTATCTCAATGGATAGCTTTTTTGCACTTCTGGTTAGACGCTAACTGCATTTCGTTGTCTCCGTACTTGTACTCTGCACAATGACAACAACGTTGAATCTAATCTAATCTAATCTAATCTTATTGTTTGAGTGACTTTATTTCATTGTCATGAATTGTCCGCAGTGAAGCTTCAATAAAACTGACCTAGCGCTTTGCCTTCAAAAGAGTTTCTAAGACTGAATCTTATTCTCCGTTTTTTTCCCCTTTAACATTACTGATGACGCATGAGGGAAAGGATTACGTTCTGAAATGATCTCGTCACCATTAGCATTATAAGGAATCTACATACACCTACAGTACATAAGCAGCTTGTAATGCAGCAGACACACCCCTGGTTTCCTTTTATTATTTTTTAAAATATGTTTTTAGGGCATTTCTGCTGCATTGGGATAGAGACAGTAGAGACTGACAGGAAGTATGGGAGAGAGAGGAGGGATGACATGCAAGACGTGTCGAGGGACGGAATCAAACCAGGAACCTTGCGGTTTCATGGTATGTGCATTACGCCACTAAGCGCCCCACCCCTGGCTTCCTTTTAAGCTTACCTTGTGCCGTATAGCACTTCTCTCAGGTGTTGTCTTGTCACGCTCTAGTATGTTGGGGCATATACACTCGTGTATGTCTTGTGGGCAGATTGCCAGCCCGTCACACTCAGTACTCCACCCTGTTGATTTATGTTGTGGGATTACAAGCCAGAGCTATTAGTACAATAGCATGATGTGGTTAGGTTGAATGTATGGATTTGTGGTTGGGTAAGGCCTAGCTTTTATTCAATGATTTTGGTTTTTGGCTTTTATTAATTCATCTAGTGACAGAAACATGTTTGAGCTACAGTATTAGCTGTAAATATACGGTTAGCTTTAATGTATACCAAAGAAGGCACACTCACCAAAGAACAATTGCTACATTGTCACAATGTTGTACTTGTCAAACTGTAACCCTTCAAGATGGCATCCAATTAAAGATGTTTCCTGGCAATAAAACCAAACCAACATATCACGACTTTGGCACCAACATCTACAATAAAGCAAGGTGTGGTTAATCTTTTAATGAATCTAATGTAATATTTTGCCAGGTTCCCACCAATTCAGAGAGAGAGAGAGAGAGAGAGAGAGAAAACAATATTCTAAGCACCATCACACACACACCACTTAACCAACCAACTCTCGACCCACTCCACTGAACTATCCAAAGCTATCTATCTACTGTATCTATCTGTATGAGTAGACTGACTCCACTTAAAAAATGTCTATTTAGATTGTTGATACTATTTACACTTTTTGAGCTTGACTCAAATTTGCATTAAATCCTATTCATGTCTATACCACCGCGTGCACAACCTAAACCGCTTAACCTATTAACTTCAAATCAACTTTTAAATGCCCAGACTTGTGTATCTTGAAAAAACATTTTCATACCATTTATATTTTTTGAGCTGTACTCGAATTTGCCTGAAATCCTATTTATTCCTATGACCATTCGCTCTGAATGGGAATATTTCAAAACGTATCCCCTTTTTCATATTTTAAGCTTGACATCTCAACACAATTCAACTACCAACATAAGACTTTGCAAGCCCATGAAGTTTCTTTCTTCAGGAACTTCTTTTTCGAGTTGAATTGTCTTCTTCAACATCAGACCGGCCAACCCAGAATATCATGACAGTTACAGTGCAATATTCAGTTTCAGACCTTGTAGTCAGATGATGATGCACCACAAATACCTACATGTAATACAAACAAACAAGAGCCAACATTTTCCTCCTAACTTACAAACACCTCACCTTAACCAGCACATTGCTGCAGCATAGTTGTCACTGCTAAGAATGTGCCCTACTGTCAGGTGAGTGACTTTGTTTTGCATCAAAGGATACAGGTTGTGTTCAGAATTGTGTCCAAATAATGTCGCTGAAAATATCCTCTTTCCCAGCCATATGTGCTGATTCAGCCAGAGAGACTTTGAAACTCAGATTTTTTCATGTTTATTTTATTCTCATTTGTTTCTTGATAACCAACCAAATTATCATACAGTAAATATTTTTGATATGAACGTTTCATCTGTCACACAAGTGTTTCTTGTCTCTAGCATGGTGAGGGTGTCCTAGGGTCAAAGTGGCATGGTGGTGTGTTTGTCCCAGGGTCCTTTTGGATACATTACTTCCTAAGGCCTCGTTTGATCTTAGCACCCTTCGTACTGAGAGGAGAGAGAAGGTGAACAGGGCTTGGTCAACCAAACTACAAGCTCACAATAATCCATACTGAACCCACATAATTAGTACATTTGAAAGACTAGAACCGCAAGGTATGAGTGGGTAACCCAACACCTTATAGGTACAGTACTGAAAACCAATGATTCCTAAAATAAACAAAAAGATTGTTTATTTTCGTAATCCTTGTGTGTGTGTGTGCATGGGTGGGTGCCACTGCTGAAGAGCAACTTGTCACTGTAGACTCTTGGTGTGAATCCCAACTACAGTCTACTCCTGTGCCTGCTTTGCCCTCTGATCCTAATCTTCAGTATAATGTAATTATATGCCACAGAGCCTCTTGAGTGCTTGTGCTTGAGTGCTTGTATCCCGCTGGCATTTTATAGGCCTAGTGTTTCTTTGCCACTGGCATTTTTAGCCAGCAGCTAGATGTTCCTTTGGCTGGGTGTTTGAATGTGATGCCTCTTAGGGAATAGCTAGTAAAAGCTGTTAAAATTTGCCTGCCATGAGATAGGGATTTACAATGGCATAGAGCTTGAGAGTTAGTGCCCAGCCATTTTATGTAGCCACTCTGGTGAGTAATCCTGTCGTAGCCTAATGCTGATAATACCATCCCTATTACAAAACTGTAGGCTACAACAGTGAGAAATTCCCAGATCCCAGATTCCTGATACATCTGGTACACAATGTTTAGATTAGGAATGCAGTTATAGAAGTACTGGTAGTGCACATTCAAGCTGTTGCAAGTCTGAAACTAGCTACTTCAACTCCAATAAAGTTGATATACTGTGGGACCATGCAGGGCCTATTCTCTCATGATATCTGATTTCATACAGTTCATACAATTTGTCTGCTTGCTGCATTCATTACTGACATGCTCAGGCTAGTGAATATAAAGGTAATTTAATTATTTTTCATCAGAGCTTGAGGGCTACAATGGCAGATCAAACCCTTCAACATTCAGCCTACATGAGCTATTTGGGGCGCTCCATCCCCCATGATGTGTGTGGGGTAGTTGATAGTGTGTGTGTGTGTGTGTGTGTGTATGTGTGTGTGTGTGTGTGTGTGTGTGTGTGTGTGTGTGTGTGTGTGTGTGTGTGTGTGTGTGTGTGTGTGTATGGCTTTGCATTTATTGTTCAGGTGCCCCAGCCTGCCCTGCTCTGAGATACCTTTCTTTCCCTGCCATTTGTTGTTCTAACCCTGGTGTGATGGGTGTGACCAGCAAGCTCCAACCCATCTGAGGGTCAGCTGCTGCCAGCTGTCATTGGAGCCGGAGACACTTCAAATGACTGGGAGCAGCACAGGGAGTGGAGAGATGGGAGGGACAAGGTGGAAACTTGATGAGGCACAAGGTGAGCCTCTTCATCGGGACAGGCTTATCAGTCTTAGTAGGGTATTATCGACAGCTGTCTCACTGCTGAAAGGACACTAGGCCAAATATTTGGGTTTTATAGAGAAGAAATGCTACATTCACTATTTCTGTTCACACTGAAGACTCACAGTACATTGAATATTCACTAAATTGTCACTAAAATATATAAAATAGTTTTCGAAAATAATTAGAAAATAATTCTGACTATACTGATGGGAAACTAATGGGGAAAAAAACAAATGTATAGTCTTGAAAACAAAAAACGTGTGTGTTTGTGTGTGTGCGTGTCACTTCAATTATACTTACTTTTTCTGATGATCGCTGACTCTGTTCCTCAGCACAGTGACCTGTGAAAGGCATAGTTTTGAACGTAAACAGAATGTCTTTGGCATGTTTTCCCTGCACTACTTCATGTTTGGGTGAGCTCCAATTGTGGGTGAGGCTTGTGTTAACTAAGTATGTGTGTGTCAGAGGAGGCGGGTGGATATAGAAATTGGAGGACGGGCCTCCATCCCCTGGTGCGTATTATGCACTGTGTGTGAATTTCTTCAGATCTCACAATACTAGATCTTAGCTTTTCTCCTCATAAGCTTCTTTCAGTTGGATAGACAATGTCTTGATTGAAAAGACGTTCAGTGATCTCACCTCATATTTTTGGTGTGAGTATCGGTACTGAAGCTCAAATTTCTCCGCTTCCAGTTGATGTAACCACTTAAACATTTCAGTCGCCTTATCTCTGGGGGAGAGGGATAAGAAAAGTAATTTTCAATGGTTAACTGGACATCGGAAGCATTATGCAAGGCCAGTCATTGATCTGGTCTGGAGTAGTGTAACATTTGAATACGAACACAACAGTAGCTGGTTGGAGAATGTTCTAGTAAATGTAACAGTATACTAGTGCCATGTTCTTCTCAGTCTTTACCTGAGTTTGTCCTCTTTCAGGTGATCAATACTCAGCTCCTTACGTCGATCATTTAAGATCTTCCTCTTCTTCTCTCTCTCTGTCTGCATTTTCATCCCACCCCGTTTCTCTGACTGTGGTTGTCATGAGAAGTACATGTATTAGTGTTGATTATTAGTCATTTAACTACCAGTATATTATTATATGACTTGTCTTTTAAGTACGGCCATTTTTGGTACCTTTTGTATGTATCCAAAGCTGGTGAGGACCTTCTTTTTCTTGGCGTCGTCAATGGCTTTCTTCTTTGCTTCTTCTTCCTCCTTCCGTGCCTTCTCCTCCTGGTTATAGTGAAAGAAATGGGCCAATAAATTGGCCAATAAATACCACAGCTGTCATATTCTCTATTCATGTACAGTTCTCCATGCTGCCCAGTGACTACCCACACAGACACAACATACTGTTGGCCTCTTGAACATGTGATGGTTGTGTATTTATATTGGGCAGGTGCTATATGGGCAGTGATTAGGCACAACAGGATTTAAATTCTATGTCAGGCTCCCTTTAAATGTGTACTGTTTGTTGTGTAAGAAGACCAATGATGACGATGGTTTTATATTTCATGTAACCGGCGGTGATGCCAAATAAAAACTTCCATCCCTGGATGAACAATGAAGTTGTATCTAATCTCATATAATCTAATCTAATATACAGTATAAAATACTATTCTTATATTTCTGCATTCACCCGTCTCTGTGTGTTCTTATGGCAATACTCACATTGATTTTATTCTGGCGTTCCTTCTCTCTCTCCGTTCGTATTCTCAGCTGCTCTGCTCTCTCAGACCTGCGCTTCTCCTGAGATCCACAGGTGCATTGGGAATATAGTATCATTTTAGTAGCCAGCTCTCTCTCATCCCAACCAAGCATTCAACCAGTATGTGAACTTAACACAACAGCACAACGGCAGAGGTTCAATACTGTATCTCACAATCCTATCAGTGAGGTTGGTGAGCTCCTCTTCTTCCTTCTTGCGGCTCTCGAAATGGGCCTCGATCAGAGTCTGGAGCTCAGTCAGGTCCTTATCCATACGCTTGCGGTGGATGTCCTGTAGAGAGGGAGGGAGGAAGGGAGGACAGGCATGGGCAGGCACGGTTAAGGCCAGGTCAGCTCCTCCAACCAAAAGGGACACTCATATGTTACCATTGGGGTTGGAACCCGGGTCTGCTGGTCCACACCCAATACCATGTTAGCCCACTAAGCTAAAGCCTAGGCAAGGTTACTCTTCATGCCAGCACGGACTCTGAACCACCATCTCTGTTACACATACTCACATCAAAGTCCACTTTATCTCCATCTGGGATTTTGGGAGGCACTAGGCTGGGCATGAAGACTGATCTGAAGAGGATATAACAATCAATACTTTGATCTGAGCTCCTAAAACTCTTTGGGTTTGAGTTATGTTTTTTTTTTAATTTCCATTCAGTTAACTTACTTAGTTTTTTTCTTTGCTTCCTCTGTATCCCCAGTGATTGAGAAAGGGAGCAAAATGACACAATGAAATATCAAAATATCACTTTTTCTCTTTCACACCAACAAACTCCTCTCAGATCCAAGTATTGCTATACTCCCTTCCATACCTCCTTCATGTTCCTCTCCAGCATCTGGTAAAAGAGGACATTCAGGGTCAATACAAGGTCGACTATGACAGCCATGTGAAAAGGTGCAGCGAAAAGAGACTGAAATAGAGCTGTGCCTACGGAAGCCCAGAGGGGACAGCGCTGAATCACCCTTCAGAATCACACACACACACGCATGCACGCACGCACGCACACACGCACACGCACACGCACACGCACACGCACACGCACACGCACACGCACACACACACACACACACACTCGGCTAGCCACAAGGTCTCCCCTGGGTCTGGGTGTGCTGGCTGCTTCTTATTCAGATCAGCCAGATCAGACCAAATACATGTCAGTAGCACTTTACGGTATTTAGCTGGCTTGTACTGGGTAATCAAAGAGACAGTGATGTAATTCATAGGTTATTATTGAATCTATACATGGTCATTTATGAACCATGAGGTCAGGTCCTACCCAAAGGCCTAAGTTAGACACAAATTTATTTTGATTTAGTTTACAGTATAATGTAACCAATAGCCATGCTGCAAAAGAAAAAGTCCAAGCTCAACCAAGCACACCCCAAATAATAATAAAGTATTAATAAGTATTAATATAATAAGTATTTGTGGTAATGTCTGTGGTAATGTCTGTGGCCCAGCAGGTCTGATCCATATCGAACTTCTCTGCACTCAACAAGTCCCTTCACGTAAGTAAACCAGTAGCTGGATTGGATGAAGCCATAGAGGTATTTAGCCTGTGGGTCATAGACTTATGACCAGCATATCAGGCTTTAGATCTTCTAGTTTAGTCTGTAAAAGTTGTCAAAACAGGTGTGTCCATGTGTGTTCATACCTGGCTCATTGCTTTCCTCCTGATCCCCTATAGAGAGAGAGAGAGAGTCAGTCAGCCATGAGTGCAATCATTCTCTCTTTCTCTCTTTCACCCCAGGGCGGAGAAGATTAGTACAAGGACCCACCCAATTCACTGAACACTCAAGCTTTTAACACTTAACCACTGTACTATATCTTAATTTTGTTTATAAAATAATCCCAAGTAATCCCACTAGGGGAGACTATGTACAGTATACAGTAAATCAGTGGAGGTTGGTGGAGACAGAAATCGGAGGACGGGCCCATTGTACAGTAAAGCATGGAGTGAAATGAGGAATGGTATCAAACACATATGATACCATTCCTCATTCCATTTCATTCATTACAATGGGCCTGTCCTCCAATTTCTACCTCCAGCAGCCTCCATCGATGCTCACATTGTTACTGTATGTTTGTTACTGATAATGTTTCACTAGTCCCAGCGTGTGTGTGTGTGTGTGTGTGTGTGTGTGTGTGTGTGTGTGTGTGTGTGTGTGTGTGTGTGTGTGTGTGAGCCAATAGAGGTTCATGAAGCGTGTAGTATACCAGCATCTGTACAATTATCAGTGTTACCATGCTGGCGTGCAAGCCTGAGCTTAAGCAGTAGTATCTGCCACCTCCATCTCCTCTACCTCCTCTGCTTCCACCTCCTCCTCCAACTCCTCCTCCTCTCCCTCCTCCAATTCCTCTGTCCAAAGCAAGTGGATACGGTGAGCAAGCAGTCATTCTCCAGCCAAGAAATGGACATGATAAGACCATAGCAAACTGCTACTGCAGCTACAAAGTAATAATTCTAGATGGCATTCTATTATTGTATCAAAACAATGAGTTCTGCCAGTTTGTCCACCCTTTGTCGCACTATTGTTTCACATTTGATATGGGTATTTAATACAACAACAGAACAGACTATTCTCATTCTCAGCATCTGTGTCCTCAACAATGAAAGACACTCCAGGGAGAGTGATACTGTCCTCTCATCATTACAGCCAGTGTATTTCTTGCCTCATGACAAATGTCACCACTAGCACTCATGGCGGCAGGCAGGCAGGCAAGCATGCAGCAGTTGGAAAAACAACTCTGTGCTCTGCTGAGGAGCGAAACCTGAACCATATCCCCAGTAGTTTCAATTGGCACAAAAACATTGTGCTCCTCTCTCACCAGCATCTTCCCCCAAGGTCCCCCTATTGAGAACAACCTGACCCACTTTACACACTTTAACACTGACTCTACAGTACTCCACACTGTGGGGAAACAGGTGCTGGTTAATGTCAGGGACAGCCGAGCCTCTGCCGTCCCACCACAGCACAACAGAACAGTGATACCAGTGGAGGCTGGCGGAGGTAGAAATTGGAGGATGGGCTCATTGTAATGGAATGAGGAATGGTACTGCATCAAACACACGTTTTGTGTGCACCACCAATGTGGCACTGCGTGGGTCTAGTGGGTCCAGAGAGGCTGTCCAGTTTAAACAGGAAGCAACAGTGTGTCGACTGGGTGACATGGCAGAACTAATACAATGTAAATGCCTCGGTTTTAGAGGTACAGTATGATTCTATACTGGTTCTGGTTTTAGAGGTACAGTATGATTCTATACTGGTTCTGGTTTTAGAGGTACAGTATGATTCTATACTGGTTCTGTAAGATATTGTTTGTAATACATACCTACAATATCCTCCTCTCCTTCTCAGCACATGCACAGAGAAGGAAGATGTTTAAAGTCACCAGACACATGTCAAAGAAGGCACTACAGTACATGCATACACTCAGCAACATTCTGATATGCAATATACTATATCAGAATGTACAGTATGTACTGAAGCGTTCAAATTCACATTCACAAGATTACGCTGTTATGCTTTGATTTTTTTTTTAAGATTACTGTGTTTTAATAATAGATGCAATAAAGCTTTTTTGCGGTTTTTACCATTCCCTCCAGACATGAATCCCCCATAATAACACTCCTGCATACCTGTACCTGACTCTGACTCCTTACCAGACCTGGGTCAAATAGTATTTGAAATCCTTTCAAATACTTTGAGCGTTTGCCTGAGCCTACCTGGAGTGCCAGATGGGCAGGGTTAGCACTTTTGGGACTATTCCATTGGTTCAACTGCACCAGGCAAACACAATCAAGCACACTTAAGGTATTTTAAATCATTTAAATTCTAAATAGTTAGTACTTTTTAAATACTATTTGAACCCAATTCTGCTCCTTACAAAGATGTACTTACTTAACAAAATACTTGAGGACATCTTCTCAAGATTGTGTAATAGTCTAAGCATGTTATCACAGTTTTCGTTAGAACATGTGAAATGGTGTAATTACTTACTTTCTGGATCCCTGAAAGAATGAGGAACCAAATATATTTTGTTATGAAGCTATATCCATTTGGAATCACTCACAATACAACCATGTTTCAGCTTTCATTAAAATTAGATGGACACAATACAGCTTATTCAATTGATGAATGTACTCACTCATATCCCACTTCTTCTGTGTCAGACATGTTTACAATACAACCTGAATGTAAATGAGATAGTGTAGTAAAACCATACACCAATACTATCTAGAATTAAACATGCAAACTTAGCAAATATCATACCTACGGTATACCTATAGTATAAGCATTGTTGAAAAACTTACCCAGATAGGTCTATGGGCTTGGGATAGCGAGACAATGTGGGATTGTGTTGGATGCCCCTCTCTCTTGGAGCCATAAGCTTTTAAACCCTGTAGTGGATCACATGGCAGCTCTCTGGCTGTGTCTACAATTGGTAGGCAGATACCCGCTAACAGATGGTAGCCAGCATCAGATACAATGGGTACACACGCATTCTCCATGGACTTCCATTCTGTCTATTTTTAACATGTAGAACATGAATGTAGACTGGTGGAGGCTAATGCTCCCAACAAGGCCTGATTCCCAGGTTGGCAGGGCAAGGAAAGGATTGAGCTGAATGTTGATGAACAATGACATGCAAACATGCACACACACACACACACACACACACACACACACACACACACACACACACATACATACACACACACACACACACACACACACACACACACACACACACACACACACACACACACACACACACACACACACACACACACACACACACACACACACACACACACACACTTGGGTTTGTCCATCATAGGTTGATGAATAACACATTTAAATTACGATGTGTCAGGAGTCCGGTGAGTGTGCATATGGCTGCTGAGGCCAATCTGGGCCCAGAACACTCTGTGACAAACTGGACAGGATATGATGGTAGGAATGCCTTTAGAGGAAGTGTTGTTGGTTTTAGTCTTGCACTGCTGTCTCTTCAACATGGTATTGCTGACCTTCTTGGCTTCTGAGATGGTTGCACCGTCCCGAATGAAGTTACACCAGGTGGGACGCTCTAGAGCAAGACTTTCCCAAGACTTCAGCTCTATCTTGAAGCTCATAGACACACACACACACACACACACACACACACACACACCACACACGCACACACACACACACACACACTATTGTGACTATTCTATTGAAACATCCAGTTTGATGGTTCTACTGCAGTACAGTAAATGACCTCTGACCAGTGGTTAGGCCAACTCACTCCCTCACTGGGGTCATGTGATACCCCAGTCATCATCAGATGAGATGATACACCATGACACATCTTAAGACACAACATGACACATCTTAAGACACAACATGACACATCTTAAGATAGGCAACACCTTGAGAAGTGTCATGAGAATAATTTTTAAGACGTCTTGAAGTGTCTCAATACATCTTTGAGTATGAAGACAAAGATGACAGCTGGGCATGTCCATCAGCACAAGGAATTCAGTGCAGAACACTTACAGTACAATCAAATCAAATGTAAATAGACTTAGATAATTTCATTTTCTTGCAAAAACAGTTAAACTATGACCTAATTTGATAGATAATTGTTGGAATAGTTCATTTGTTAATCAGTCATTTATTGCAAATACTATATATATATATATATATATATATATATATATATATATATAAAATATACTACTTTTATGTGGACTAAGCAGCTGTTGAATTGAGGGTCAGGGTGGAAGGTTATTGTGGAGACAAAAGTCACACAATATTCCCATTTGATCTGAGTGTTGTTTTCACAGTCAAAGGGTATTTTTAGTCTTCACACCATTTGATTGTTGCATCCTCAGCACCTTTCCATTGTTCTGTGTCTTCTTTTTCTGTCCTCACTTGCAACAACATGTTAGTAGCACTCTTTATCGCCATGTCAAATCTATTAATATGTGACCCCACACGTATCGGGTCTAATGTGGTGTTATGATTCAGCACATGCCTCACAATGTCCAAATGCCAGAGACTTTCAAAAGCTTTTTCCAGGTACTCATGTTGCCCAAATATTTATAGTGTGTGATTTTGTTGTTTTCAGGTTGTATTCAGGAGATATTTCTGACACACTTTTGGGACTTTGGTGGCCTGTTAGTGGATCTCTTTGAAAAGACTGAGACGGATCAGCTCAGTCTCACTGTCTTGAGCTACTGGAGGACCTTAAGTCAGCCCAGGGTTACGCTCTCCTCCTACGCTCTTCAAAACAGGACTAAAAACTCACCTCTTCAGACAGGCATTCCTGTAGTCTTCTTTTTTGTTCATAGCGTATTGTTTGTTTTTATTTTTTTTTCTGATTTAGTTTAATTTTAAGTGCAAAATGTTCCAATGAAACTACAAATAAAATATATTATTATTATTATTATTATTATTATTATTATTATTATTATTACCGACATCCTGGAGATGACAGTTTGCTACCTGAGAGGGATGGTGGAGTCCATGTCCAAGGATGAGGTGAAGGCACAGTCCCAGAGAAGACTTCTGAACCACTTCCAGAGCCTGCAGCCATCCTCTGATAACAGGAGGGACAGTGACCTGCCTCAGCTGAGCTCCCCAGGCCAGCACAGCATCAGTAAAGAGAAGAGTCCAGTCAACAGCGTCCTCTGGAGGCCCTGGTAGAGTCCTACAGACTGGAGCTCCACTCTCAGACAAACAGATCTGACCATGTTGGTCTACTACAGTCAGAGACTTTAATGAGAATAGGAAGAATTCTTCCTCCACTCCTGCTTTGGCAGGAGCCTCATATTGGGGGTTTTTTATGATTGAGACTTCAGTTGTCTTGAATAAGTTCAGGTCCATTTTCTAAGAAAATGATCTTATTTCTCAGCACTACACTTTTTAAGTGTATAATAATCTTAATATGGTAACACAATTTTGAGATATTTGTGAAACATGTTTTGATTATATGTTTATTATGGATCAACATGATTTAATAGGTTTTTATTGTCCTCCATGAGGACTTTTTACCCAAAATGGGTATCATACTGTACCTTTAATCTCTCAGATTTTCTATTACTGGTCAACCTTTATAAGAAAAAATCTAATTAGTACTACATTGTTATTATTATTACATACATGAGATATTATCAACAGAGATGCAGTTGTTGCTGTAGATGTAGATGCTGTAGTTCAGATGCTGTAGTTTGTTAACAATTTGAGCATGTATATGTCAAGAGTAGACATAGGGGCCTATCGAAGTAAGGTGTGTCCCACTGTTCATTTTTAAGAACAATTCTATTAATTATCTTCTTTCTATCAAGTCCTTTTGAAGAATGCATTGCTCAGTTGAGACATGTATTTGAGTGATACACAAACTCAAGTAACTATTTAATGTATTCTCTCTAGTGAGTCTTTGTTAGTTTCTAAACTGAAATATTTAAGTAATGATCTTTCCCATTGGGGGTTTGTTGGGAACTGCTTGTGTATAACTAAATTAGCATATTAAAAGGCACACTTCTATTGTTTGGTTGAAGGTCTCTCAATGGGCAAAGTGTGGGAAAGCTCTGGAGAGCAGAGTCACAGTTCAGTGTCATTAGCATCCTCAATCTCACCAGCACCTGACTGTCTCAATGGGGAATTGGCACACTTTAGGAAGGAGACACAATATTTGTAAGTAAAGAAAACTCAGGTTTATCCATGCTGTTGGGAGGTATTTTTCTTTCTTTCTGCCTGCAATTTTGCCCAAACTATTGGGCAAATAAACAGGGGAAAACACATTTTTAAAGACATTTTAAGATTTTGTTAGAACTTATATTTCATCAACCTTTTTTTATCAACAATTCAATGTGTATGATGAACATTATTTCTTAAATGTGTCTTGTCAGTGTGCAAGTCTGAACAAGTCTTTCCCTCCAGATGGTCAATGAGCCAATAGCTGTCACTCATAGTCCATTCAGTGTCCTGAGGAGCTTTTGTAGTGCATTGATCACAGCACACAGGACTCAGTGTGGGAAACTCAGATCAGCTCTCTACTCACACTGACTACCAGCCACTAGACAGAGAACACATCTGCTACATCTGCTACATCTGCTACATCTGTAGACCGCTGTGTACCACATCACTGCTTGACCAAAACCTGTAGAAACTGAATTCAGAGTTATTTTGCCACTGATATTGGTTAACCTTAAAATAATATCAAAACCAGGTTGAACTAATCATTCTTCAGATATTTATTCACCTCTAGTTCAGACAAAGATGCTGAACATGAATACATTCTGTTTCTTTTTTTCTGAATCAACAAAGCAAAGAAACTAATATATTACAGTTTGTAACTAAGAATGAATAGATGATAAATTCTTTGGATGGAAAATGATAAAGTTATGCATTATTGTCAGAAGTCAAACCCACCGTGAGGGTATACAATGTGACTGAATCAGTAATAAAAGGTATGTCCACTATTCATGCAACAATATTATATGATTAAATTCCACTGTACATTTTGACATAACCGATCTGTGTCCACACGTGTATGATGCGTGTGTGCTCCGTCTGTGTCATTGATCACAACATCTGACAGCGTGTGTCTGTGAGTCTCCCTTCATCACCCCACCCTTCCACCTGTTCCCCTGAGATGTGGCCATTGTACCCCAGCAATAAGAGCACTGAGCATGTGGCAGCTCCAGATTCCTCATTGTCCCTCAAAACTCACACATTGGCTACAGACTGTGAGAAACTCCAACAAGACCAAGACCCACACATTCATATGCAAATCTGGGACCATATATAGGAGGGATGAAGCAAGTAGAGATCAGATTCTCTCTACACAGAGACCTATACAGCACAGAGACTCATCCAGCCATGGCACCTACAAGCACTTCAGCAATGATATACTCTAACCCTGACTCTGACCAACAAGGTAAATTGAGATAACAATCATTCAAGGATTGTCTGTATTTAGTAGCTAATATCTATTTAAATGAGAGCTGATATATGCCAGAATATGTTATTAATGACTCCTCTTTTTTCTATTTGCAGTTAAGAAAGCCAGTGGTGGAAAAGTTAGGCCGAGATCGTATCAACAGCAGCATTGAGCAGCTAAAGTCTCTCCCAGGTCCAGAGATCCTCAGCCAGCAGTCTGACTCCAAGCTGGAAAAAGCTGGCATCCTGGAGATGACAGTTTGCTACCTGAGATGACAGCAGCAGTACAAGCCAGTGAGCTCCTCCTCCTCCTGCTCACCATCTGCCAATCAGGGTTACTCCACGTGTGTCCAGGAGATAGTACACTTCCTGTCCAAGGATGAGGTGAACCCCAGAGAAGACTTCTGAGCCTCTTCCAGAGCCTGCAATCATCCTCTCATAACAAGAGGGAGAATGACCTGCCCAACCCAGCACAGCATCAGTAAAGAGAAGAGTCCAGTCAACAGCGCCCTCTGGAGGTCCTGGTAGAGTCCTACAGGCTGGAGCTCCACTCTTTGGCCAACAGATCTGACCATGTGGGTCTCCTACTGTCAGAGACTTTAATGAGAATAGGAAGAATTCTTCCTCCACTTCTGCTTTTGCAGGAGCCTCTTATTGTCCTGATATGATTGAGACTTCAGTTGTCTTGAAAAAATTCAGATACATTTTCTAAGAAAATGGTCATATCCATCAACCATTCACTTTTTAAAGTGTTATTATGGTAACATGTATTTGAAATATTTGTAAAACATGTTTTGATTATATGTTTATTATTGATCAATATGATCAATTACTTTCTTGGGTTTTTATCGTCCTCCATGAGGACTTTTTTGCCCATATTGGGTATCATATCATTAATTTCTCTGAAATGTTCTATGACTGATCTGTTAAGGTCAACATTTACAAGAAAATATCTAATTAGTACAAAATTGTTGAGTGATAAAGTCATATTGACATTATATTAAGTATCTTTTATGATACATGTATCAGCAGACTGATCAATTTGAGCTATACTGTATAGCTGTTGTTCCTCCGTGAGAATTAACTACCCAAACTGGGTATCATATCTGTTATCATCATTCTGTGATTACCTATTAACTGATCTGTTTTAGGATCAAAATGGTTCATTTTGATTGTGGTATGTTCGTGTGAAAATTGTTTTCACTTCATTTCATTCATCAAACAATGTATTCTGTGGAAGGGAGAAAACGTTTATTTCTCAATGTTGGATTCTCAAATGATTGTTCTCAACATTTCTATGTGTCTTTTATAAAGACAGTAAATGTGTATTCTGTACTCGGTTAGAGTATCATGTCTTGGAGATGTCTCCAAGTTCTGGTTGTGATGTTTCATCACTGTATTTGCCTTGAATCATTCACCTTAAATTAAGGTGTTCAAATGTGACTCATTAAGTCAGTTGCAATAAATAGAAAAAACAATCAATTGAAATCATGTCGTATTGATCTTTACTTTACCATCCCTTTGCTTCGATACATGTTCAACACTAATGCACATCTGAATATAAGCCAAAGATAATTATGGCTGAAGTGAAAGACATCTACTAAGAGCCAAGAGTATAGAAAATCCAGCTAATTCTGTAAATCAAACAATGTGTTTACCTCTTTGCACCTTGCTCATGATGGGGTTTATACTGTATATTGCCACTAGGCAACAAACACATCCAGAATATGAGATATGCCAGACTATAATATTTTGAGGTAAGCAAGCATCTTCAGTTACACAGGCTTGTTAGATACAATTAATTCTTATCATGAAATCACATCAAACTTCATAACATTCCTTCAAATGAGATGCTATGCTACACATTTTCAACAAGTAAATAGATACTTGCTTGTTGAACACATATTTTCACCTACAGAATTATACAGCGTTATGATGATCAATTAATTTGAACTTTAAAGACGAAAATCTGTATTGTGTTCATTGAAGCATCTGTTTTAGAAAAAATTATTTGTCTGCATGTGTGTACCTATTAAAACACATTCTTCCCATTTTAGTCTGGATAAGGTGTGTCTCACTAATAATTTTGAAGCACAAATCTATTAATTTTCTTCTCTCTATCAAGTCCTGCTGAAGAATGCATTGCTCAGTTGAGAGATGTATTTTGTTTGAGTGATACCACAGCTCTTTCTCTGGTGGTACACAAACTCATGTACATTTTGAATGTATTCTCTGTGAGTTTTTTTTGTTTCTAAACAGAGATATTTAGGTGATGATCTTTACCATTGGGGACTTGCTGGAAACTACTTGTGTAGAGATGAATTAGCATTTAACAAGGTACACTTCTATTGTTTGGTTGAAGGTCTCTCAATCGACAAAGTGTGGGAAAGCTCTGGAGAGCAGAGTCACAGTTCAGTGTCATTAGCATCCTCAATCTCACCAGCACCTGACTGTCTCAATGGGGAATTGGCACACTTTAATAAGGGGACACAATATTATTAAATAGAGGAAACTCAAGTTTACCCAAGTCATTGGGAGGCAGTTTTTCTCTCTCCCTCTGTGTTATGGTGAGAGTCGTTTTTAGGCAATTTACATTGCCAAACTATTCAAATGTATAAAACAGAAGACTGCTAATAATTTTTAGGGACATTTTAACATTTTGTTAGATTTGATCATCACCTTTTTTAGCAACAATTTAATTTGTATGATGAACATTATTTCTTAAATGTGTCTTGTCAGTGTGCAAGTCTGAACAAGTCTTTCCCTCCAGATGGTCAATGAGCCAATAGCTGTCACTCATAGTCCATTCAGTGTCCTGAGGAGCTTTTGTAGTGCATTGATCACAGCACACAGGACTCAGTGTGGGAAACTCAGATCAGCTCTCTACTCACACTGACTACCAGCCACTAGACAGAGAACACATCTGCTACATCTGCTACATCTGCAGACCGCTGTGTACCACATCACTGCTTGACCACTTAAAATAATATCAAAACAATGTTGAACTAAGCATTCCTCTGATATTTACTCCCCTATAGTTTAGGCAAAATGCTGAATTTGTTCTGAAACAACAAGGCAAAAAAACAAATATATATTGTATGTACACGCTTGTAAGTAAGAATGAGTAAATGATTAATTCTTTGGATGGAAAATGATGAAGTTATTCATTATTGTCAGAAGTCAAACCCACTGTGAGGGTATACAATGTGACTGAATCAATAATAAAAGGTGGATTGACTATTCATGCAATAATATTAGCTGGAAATTAAATTACACTGTCCATTTTAATATAAAGCCAGCAGATCAGACAGCAGATCTGCTCTCCTTACAGGGTCACCACATTTCCAGATTCACACAGACTCTGTGAGTCTCTCTTCATCACCCCCCACCCTTCCACCTGTTCCCCTGAGATGTGGCCATTGTCCCCCAGAAATAAGAGCATCGAGCATGTGACAGATCCACATTCCTCATTGTCCCCCCAAGCTTACCCATTGGCTACAGACTGTGAGAAACACCAACAGAACCAAGACCCACGCATTCATATGCAGATTTGGGACCATATATAGGAGGGATGAAGCAAGTAGAGATCAGATTCTCTCTACACAGAGACCTATACAGCACAGAGACTCATCCAGCCATGGCACCTACAAGCACTTCAGAAATGATCTACTGTAATGAGCACCTGACTCTGACCAACAAGGTAAATTGAGATTACAATCATTCAAGGTGTTAGTTCATACAACAATATGTACCATCACTTTGCTTTGTTCATGCAATCTTTCAGAATAAGTTATTAATGACTCCTCTTTTCTTTTCGCAGCTAAGAAAGCCAGTGGTGGAGAAGTTACGGAGAGATCGTATCAACAGCAGCATTGAGGAGCTCAAGTCTCTCCTGGGTGCAGAGATCCTCAACCAGCAGTCTGACTCCAAGCTGGAGAAAGCCGACATCCTGGAGATGACAGTTTGCTACCTGAGAGGGATGGTGGAGTCCATGTCCAAGGATGAGGTGAAGGCACAGTCCCAGAGAAGACTTCTGAACCACTTCCAGAGCCGGCAGCCATCCTCTGATAACAGGAGGGACAGTGACCTGCCTCAGCTGAGCTCCCCAGTCCAGCACAGCATCAGTAAAGAGAAGAGTCCAGTCAACAGCGCCCTCTGGAGGCCCTGGTAGAGTCCTACAGACTGGAGCTCCACTCTCAGACAAACAGATCTGACCATGTTGGTCTACTACAGTCAGAGACTTTAATGAGAATAGGAAGAATTCTTCCTCCACTTCTGCTTTGGCAGGAGCCTCTTATTTTCCTGTTATGGTTGAGACTTCAGTTGTCTTGAAAATGTCCATATTTATTTACACTACACTTTTTAAGTGTTATTATGGTAACATGTATTTCAGATATTTGTGAAACATGTTTTGATTATTACTTTGTTATTGATCAATATGATCAATGGCTTTATTGGGCTTTTATCGTCCTCCATGAGGACATTTTACCCATATTGGGTATCATAGCATTAATCTCTGAGATTTTCTGATGGATCAGTTAAGGTCAACATTTTTAAGAGAATATCTAATTATCACTACATTGTTGAGTGATAAAGTCATATTGACATTATATTAAGTATCTTTTATGATCTTCTTTATGTATCAGCAGACAGATATTTTATAGCTGTTGTTCCTCCATGAGGATTATCTACCCAAACTGGGTATCAAACCTGTTCTCATCACTCTGTGATTATCTATAAACTGATCTGTTTTAGGATCAAAATGGTTCATTTTGATTGTGGTATGTCTGTGTGAAAAAAACTATTCACTTTTATTTGAATACAGTGTATTCTGTGGAAGGGAGAAAACGGTTATTCCTCAATGTTAAATTCTCAAATGTTTGTTTTAAACATTTCTATGTGTCTTTTATAAAGGCAGTTCATGTGTACCCTGTTCTCAGTTAGTGTGTCATATGTCTTGGAGATATATCCAAATTCTGGTTGTGATCTTTCATCATTGTTTTTGCCTTAAATCATTCACCTTAAATTAAGGTGTTCACATGTGACTCATTGAGTCAATTGCAATAAATAGAAAAAACAATCAATTGAAATCATGTCATCTTGATCTTTACTTTACCATCCCTATGCTTCGATACATGTTCAACACTGTTACATATCTCAATATGAGTCAATGATAATTATGACTGAAATGAAAGACGTCTACTAAGAGCCAAGAAAATTCAGTTGACTTGATTGAAAGGCTTTGATTCTGTAAATCAAGAAATATGTTTACCTCTTTGCATCTGTCAGTCTCTGGTGAGTCTCACATATTGCCACTATGCAACAATGACATCCAGAATATGGGATATCTCAATCTATAATATTTTGAAGTAAGCAAAAAGTTTCATTCTGATAATGAAATTATATCAGAACAGATAACATTCCTTCGGATAAGATGCTATGATAAACATTTGCAACAAGTAAATAGTTACTTGTTTATTGAACAAGTATTACATTGTAATTATATACATAATTATATAGAGATATGATGATCAATGAATTTGAACTCTGAAGAGCTAAGTATGTATTGTTTTCATTGATGCATCTGTTTTTAGAGAAATGTATTTGTATGCATGTGTGTACATATTGAAATGCATTCTTCATCTGCCAGTGATATATTTGTGATTGCAGATGTTGGTCAGAAACTGCTAAATGTCATCGTAGTGCAGAAACAGTTTATGGCTGCTGTGTCTCTCCTCAACAATGAGATCAGACTCCATAGCTAATGTGATGTGTAATAAGACACACTTGTATTGTTCCTCCATTGAAAGCAGTGAATGGACAGAGTGTGAGAAACCAAGGAAAACTCACTCACAGACCCCCTTTGGGACAATAGATTCAGACCTCTACCCAGGAACGTCAGAGATTAGTGGGGGGGTTGGGTTTCTATACATTGATCTATTTCTAATCATCGCACAAAAGTTTCAGTTTTTGGGTCTTAGGTAGATATCAGCAGAAAAATATCAAAATACAACTTTTATAGGTTAAGGATAACACATTTTGGAGATCTGAAAGACATTTTTCGAAATAACATTTTCCACGATATAAGAGACCTAAAATTCACTTTCAGTGATTACTCCTACTGGGAGGCTGGCCCTATGTATACATTCAGAATTAAAGGATCTTATACAGATTCAACATCTGTTTAAAAAGTATTTTCTTTTGAATGTGTTCATACTCTCTTTACTTTATCACATACTTAGTCTGAATAAAGAATACATGCATTGCCTAGTACATGTAGTTTGTTTGAGTATACAAACACACTTGCATCGAGAATTCATTCACTTTAATAGTGAGTCTTTAATTATTTCTAAACTAAAATATAATGATCTTTACCTTGGGGGCTTGCAGGGAACAGCTGGTTTGGGGATGAATTAGTATTTACCAAGGCGCACTTCAATTGTTTACTGGAAGTTCTCCCAATGGACATTGAGAGTGTGGGAAAGCTCTGGAGAGCAGAATCACAATTCAGTGTCATTAGCATCCTCAATCTCACCAGCACCTGACTGTCTCAATGGGGAATTGGCACACTTTAGGAAGGGGATACAATAATTATAAAATAGATCAAACTCAGGTTTACCCATGTGTATAATGTAGTCTTTAAAACAGGAGAGAGCTAACAATGTTGAGGGCATTTTAAAATGTTCTGATGAAAAAAAAAAGAAGCTAATCAAAAAGTACATTTGATCAAGTTCATTTCCATTTTATATTTCTCAAATGTGTCTTGTGAGTCTACAAGTCTGTACTAATATTTTCGGTACTGTCATGATAGAATTGGAGGTGCAAAAAAAGAGGGAAAAGCAGTCAGTGCTGATCTTTCCCTCCAGATGGTCAGTGACATGGTCAGGCTCTGTCTATAGTAAAACACAGACCCAATAGCCGTCACTAATGGTCCATTCAGTGTCCTGAGCAGCTTTTGTAGTGCATTGATCACAGCACACAGGACTCAGTGTGGGAAACTCAGATCAGCTCTCTACTCACACTGACTACCAGCCACTAGACAGAGAACACATCTGCTACATCTGGACTCCAGTCACGTTACATCACTGCATGTCCAAACATGCCCAAGTGAATTCAGAGACCCCCTTGTAATTGATATTGACCAACCTCTGAATGTATTGGATTGTAGGGCGCATATATATATATATATATTTACAGTACCAGTCAAAAGTTTGGACACACCTTCTCATTCAATGGTTTTGCTTTATTTTTATTATTTTCTACATTGTAGATTAATATTGAAGCCATCAAAACTATGAAAGAACACATATGGAATTATGTAGTAAACAAAAAAGTGTTTAACAAACCAGAATATGTTTTATATTTTTTAATAATTTAATATATTTTTTATATTTATATTTAATAATTCTTCAAAGAAGCCACCCTTTGCTTTGATGACAGCTTTGCACACTCTTGGCAAGGTGTGTCCAAACTTTTGACTGATATATATATATAAACATATAGACATATGTGAGTTACTATTATCATTAAACCATGAATACTTTGGAAGACGGAAACATACACTGCAGAGTTATTAATAATTGTTCGAGGTCAAATCCACCATGAAGTTATCAAATGTGACTGAATCAGCTATCAAAGACGGATCCATTATATCTGCAAAATATTATCATAGCTGGGGATTACATTACACTGTAAGTTTTCATATAAAGGATCTGTGTCAGTCTCACACGTGTGTATTGGTATGTTGAGATGATGAGCATGTGCTCTGCCAGTGTCATTGATCCCAATATCAGGCAGCAGGGTCACCACTTTCCCAGATTCACACAGTGCTCTGTGAGTCTCTCTGCATTACCCTTCCACTTGTTCCCCTGAGACATGACCATTGTACCCCCTCAATAAGGGCATCAAGCGTGTGGCAGCTCCACATTTCTCATTGTTCCCCACAAGCTACGCATTGGCTTCAGACTGTGAGAAACTCCAACAAGACCAAGACTCAGGCATTCATATGCAGATTTGGGAGTATATATAGGAGGGACGAATCAAGTAGGAATCAGATTCTCTCTACACAGAGACCTATACAGCACAGAGATCCAGCCATGGCACCTAAAATCACTTCAGCAATAACCTTCTCCAAGGAGCACCTGACTCTGACCAACAAGGTAACTTGAGATTACAATCATTCAAGGATTGTCTATATTTAGTAGTTAATATATATATTCAAATGACAGATGATACATGCCAGAATAAGTTATTAATGACTCCTTTTTCTTTTTTGCAGCTAAGAAAGCCAGTGGTGGAAAAGTTACGCAAAGATCGTATCAACAGCAGCATTGAGCAGCTAAAGTCTCTCCTGGGTCCAGAGATCCTCAACCAGCAGTCTGACTCCAAGATGGAGAAAGCTGGCATCCTGAAGATGACAGTTTGCTACCTGAGATAACAGAAGCAGTACAAGCCAGTGAGCTCCTCCTCCTGCTCAGCAGCTGTCAATCAGGGTTACTCCAGGTGTGTCCAAGAGATGGTGTACTTCCTGTCCCAGGATGAGGTGAAGACACAGAGAAGACTGCTGAGCCACTTCCAGAGCCTGCAGCCATCCTCTGATAACAGGAGGGAGAGTTGCCTGCCTCAGCTGAGCTCCCCAGGCCAGCACAGCATCAGTAAAGAGAAGAGTCGAGTCAACAGTGCCCTCTGGAGGCCCTGGTAGAGTCTTACCCTGTAGATTGGAGCTCCACTCTCAGGCAAACAGTATTGACCATGTTGGTCAATTAATGGTCGTTAACGGTCGTTGGTCGTTAACGTCATGTACAGTAATATTAAAAAGGGAAGAATGAGCTCTTCTGTAGGTACAGATTTTTAATTACTTTATTGCTATGTGGCATTGATACTTCTCTTGTTAGCTGTCCAGAAAAAGTTTAGATTTTTTTTTCTAAGAAAATGATCAGTGATTAATGATCATGATTTATCATCATTACATTTTTTTTTAAATGTAAAGATGTTGTACGACTGATCTTACACCATGTTCTGTGAAGCATGTTTTTATTGATTATGTATTAATGATGATCAATAAGATCAAGAGCGTCAAATGCTCCAACATGAAGACTTTTTACCCATAATGGGCATTATACCTTCAATCATTCTGATGATCTGTTTTAAGGTCAATTCTTCTGATTGATCAATTATGAATACTTATTATTGATCGATTATGAATACTTATTTTTGTTCCCATTACATTTTTGTAGTGATATGGTCATATTGACATTCTATTGAGCATCTTTGCATGCATTTTGATATTGACAAACTGTTCCTCCATGAGGAATACTTACTTAAATGTAAAGATGTTTTGACAGTATTTCTCAAGACTGTAGGAAGAGGTTCACCTATTTTGCATATGCTGAATGTTGATATGATACGCTTTTCATAGAAAAAGCACAATTCTATTTGCTTCTTAAAGTTGTTATGCCAGCTTTATACTTCATGTGATTCACATGAGTTATGTGTGTTATTAGCCTAAATATGTGAAAATACCTTGTTGATTAATTTTAATTAGTTAAGGAATATTTTCATGTGGAAGTATCATGTCATTTTGACATCATGTTGAGCATCTTCTGTGAAGACTCTGTAATAGTTCTCTTTACATGTTAAATGCTGATGTTCAGCATATTATATACACTTGTCTTTTATGAAGGCCATTATTCAATGTTTATTCCATACTCTGTAAGAGTGTCAAATGTCTTGGAGTGGTGTCCAAGTTTTGTTTGTGATATTGTATATCACCAATACTTGTCTATATTTGACACCTTACATTAAGGTGTTATCTATTATGTGACTCAATGAGTCAACTTGAATAAATACAAAACAATCAAGTCAAATGGTTTCGTTTCATCAATGTATGACAAAACACAAGCTTTACCTCCACTGTACAGTGTCTCCAAGATTGTATATATTGATATATATATATACAGTACCAGTCAAAAGTTTGGACACAAAAGGTGGCTACTTTGAAGAATCTAAAATATAAAACATATTCTGGTTTGTTTAACAGTTTTTTGTTTACTACATAATTCCGTATGTGTTCCTTCATAGTTTTGATGTCTTCAATATTAATCTACAATGTAGAAAATAATAAAAATAAAGAAAAACCATTGAAGGTGTGTCCAAACTTTTGACTGGTACTGTATATATATATACAAAAAAGCTTACCTCTGCAGAGGTAAGCTTTTTAGTTTCATTATGTAATAACATTATAAAATCATATTTTGTTTGGGTCAAAAAGTATTCATTTGCAACTGTTGAATAGTTGAGTTGTCTATTCAACATTCTCACTAAAAGATCTGATAAATATACATTTGATCAACAAATAATGATAACAAATTATAATCAATTAATTATTGATGAGCAATACATTTGAGCCCAGGGATATCTATATTGTTCTCATTCATGCATTTTTTTTTTTTTTAAATAGATGCCTATACTGTCTGCAGTGTAGCTATAAAAATTCACCTGATGGTTTTTAGTCTAGGATTTATGTAATTGTGATTCTAGATGTTTGAAAGAAACTATTTGTGCACAAACAGTTTATGGCTGCTGTGTCTCTCCTCAACAATGAGATCAGACTCCATAGCTAATGTGATGTGTAATAAGACACACTTGTATTGTTCCTCCATTGAAAGCAGTGAATGGACAGAGTGTGAGAAACCAAGGAAAACTCACTCACAGACCCCCTTTGGGACAATAGATTCAGACCTCTGCACTGGAACGTCAGAGGTTAGAGGGAGGGTTTGGGTCTCTATGTGGAAATCTATTGAACTATTTATAATCATCCTACGATGTTCAGTGTTTTGATAATGGAGGTAAAAATCTGCAAAGAAAATATGAGCTTTATTATTCAAATTATTTAGAAAATGACAAAAATATTTCTGAATAAAATTTGGGTCAATTTGTTTACTTCAATAAACTTCATGAACTTCAATAAGCAGAGAAAATTAAGCTTTATTTTTCAATTATTTAAAACAATCTGAAATTAATATTTCTATTCTTTTTGTGTTCCATCCACTCAATATGAACTTCAATATGAGTGTTCTGTATCTATGCTCTGTATCTATAGTCTACAATACAATTCACCAACAAAATTGTGAAAACAATTGTATTCCCCTCCTTAAGTGTGCCTATTCCCCAGGGGCTCTAGTTGTTCCCCTTCCTAGACTGTCAGGTGCTGGTGGGATTGAGGATGCTAATGACACTGAACTGTGACTCTGCTCTCCAGAGCTTTCCCACACTTTGCCCATTCAAAGAGCTTCCACTAAACAATATAAGTGTGCCTTGTGAAATGCTGATTAATCTCTACAAAAGCAGATCCCAGCTGGATCCTGGAAGCAAAGCTCATTACTTAAATACTTCTAATTGTAACAATGACTTTAAACTATCAGTTTGTTTGTATATTCCAAAAAGTCTGTGTTTTCACTATGTAACAAAACAGAATGTTTTTGTAGTCTTCATGGGGGACTCAGAACACAATTGAATAATAGATAAAATGAACTGTTCTTAAATAAAAGTTAATTAAATTAAGATAGATGGAAAGTATGAATTAGGTCTGTCTTTCACAATGTGGACATGATGATTATTTGTGAAAGCTGCTTGCATTTTCCTAATTTTATTATGTTTCTACAGTGTGTGAGAGCTGATTGTATCCTTCTTATTCATTATTGCAGAAATATTCAGGTCAGTGTTTTGTTTATATGACATTCTAGTCTATGTCTGTTCACCGAAAATCTAAACATTATAAAGACACCATAATCATCAATGTAATGGAATGCACACCTATTTTTGTACAGGTACATTTTTAGGAGCAAAATGTTAAAACAGCTGATGCAGATCATTCCCTCCAGATGGTCAGTGAGTCAATAGCCGTCACTCATAGTCCATTCAGTGTCCTGAGCAGCTTTTGTAGTGCATTGATCACAGCACACAGGACTCAGTGTGGGAAACTCAGATCAGCTCTCTACTCACACTGACTACCAGCCACTAGACAGAGAACACATCTGCTACATCTGCTACATCTGCATACCACTGTTACGTCATTGATTGACCAAATAACTACTGCTACTGAGTTAGGAGACCACTTGCAACTTTGTATAAAAAATATGTACTTCACGGAGAGCTGTACTTGCTATTTCCAATTACAGTCACCTATTACAACGAGAAAAAATGCTGTGAATTATATATTTTTTCTTTCAAACTGAAGAATCAATGAACTACAGAAACAAACTGCCTGAAAATAGCTATTCATTATTGGCAGAGCTTAAACCTACCATGAAGCTATCAAATGTGAGTGGATCAGTGATAAAAGATGGATCCACTATTCATGGAAAAATATTATCATAGCTGGGGATTCAATTACACAGGACATTTTGATATAAATGATCTGGTCAGTCTCACACGTGTGTGTTGTGATGATGAGCGTGTGCTTGATCCCAACATCAGTGGCATTGATCCCAACATCAAGCAGCAGATCTGCTCTTTTAACAGGGTCACCAGTTTCACAGATTCGCACAGTGCTCTGTGAGTCTCTCTTCATCACCCCCCACCCTTCCACCTGTTCCCCTGAGATGTGGCCATTGTCCCATAGCAATAAGAGCACTGAGCATGTGGCAGCTCCAGATTCCTCATTGTCCCTCAAAACTCACCCATTGGCTACAGACTGTGAGAAACTCCAACAAGACCAAGACCCACGCATTCATATGCAGATTTGGGACCATATATAGGAGGGATGAAGCAAGTAGAGATCAGATTCTCTCTACACAGAGACCTATACAGCACAGAGACTCATCCAGCCATGGCAACTACAAGCACTTCAGCAATGATATACTCTAACCCTGACTCTGACTAACAAGGTAAATTGAGATTACAATCATTCAAGGAATGTCTATATTTAGTAGCTAATATATATTCAAATGACAGTTGATATATGCCAGAATAAGTTGTTAATGACTCCTCTTTTCTTTTTGCAGCTAAGAAAGCCAGTGGTGGAGAAGTTACCATCTTACCAACAGCAGCATTGAGCAGCAGTCTCTGCTGGGTCCGGAGAGAAAGCTGACATCTTGGAGATGACAGTTTGCTACCTGAGATGACAGAAGCCGTACAAGCCAGTGAGCTCCTCCTCCTGCTCAGCAGCTGTCAATCAGGGTTACTCCAGGTGTGTCCAAGACATGGTGTACTTCCTGTCCCAGGGTGAGGTGAAGACACAGAAAAGACTGCTGAGCCACTTCCAGAGCCTGCAGCCACCCTCTGATAACAGGAGAGAGTGTGATCTTCTTCAGCTGAGCTCCCCAGGCCAGCCCAGCATCAGTAGAGAGAAGAGTCCAGTCAACAGCGCCCTCTGGAGGCCCTGGTAGAGTCCTACAGACTCTCAGACAAACAGATCTGACCAAGTTGGTCAACTGAAGTCAAAGACTGACATTAATGAGAATAGGAAGAATTTTCCTCCACTTCTGCTGTTGCAGGATCCTCTTATTGTCTTACAATAACTGAGTCTTCAGTTGTCTTGAAGTTCAGATCAATTTTCTAAGAAAATTATTATATTTTTAAACACTACACTTTTTAAGTGTTATCATGGTACCATGTTTTTCAGATATTGGTGAAACATGTTTTGATTATGTTTATTATTGATCAATGGGATCAATGGCTTTAATGGGCTTTTATTGTCCTCAATGATGACTTTCTACCCATAATGGGTATCATATCTTCAATCTCTCTGAGATTTTCTATTACTGATCTCTTTTAAGGTTTAAGGTCAACATTTATACAAGACACACATGATGTGATGAAGTCATATTGACATTGTATTAAGTATCTGCTAAGATACATATATCAGTATATTGATCAACTTGAGCTATAGAATAGCTATTCCTCTCTGAGAATTTTCTACCCAAATTGGGTATTATATCTGTTATCGTCATTCTGTGATTAGCTATTAAGTGATCTGTTGAAAGATCAAAACTGTTCATTTTGAAAGTGATGTCTGTGACTTTATTGAATACAATGTATTCTGTAGAATGGAGAAAACGGTTACTTCTCAATGTTAAATTCTTTAATGTTTGCTTTTAAACATTTCTATGTGTCTTTTATAAAGACAGTAAATGTGTATCCAGTACTCAGTTAGAGTGTCATATGTCTTGGAGATATATCCAAGTTCTGGTTGTGATGTTTCATCACTGTATTTGCCTTGAATCATTCACCTTAAATTAAGGTGTTCAAATCAAAGATGTGGCTCATTGAGTCAATTGAAATAAATAAAAAAAAACAATGAAATGAAATCATCATGTGTTCTTGTTCTTTACTTTACAATCCCTTTACTAAGATTCATGTTCAATACCATTACATGTCTGAACTATAATTATGGCTAAATGTACCTAGAGCCAAAAGTGTAGGATACTCTGTTTAATTGATAGACAGGTCCCCTTGAATCTGTGAATCAGGCAATGTGATGGTTTTCCTCATCTGCACTTGACTTATGATGCTTCTCATGCTACCAGTCCTTTAGATAGCACCTTTTGTGTGGGCAGACTGAAATCTAAATTTACTAGCGAAGCCTCAAATGAGAACATGCGATGCCTTTACAGTATGTTATAACTGTTGATAAAACCATATCTGCATAGTTAATAACAGGTAATAAATGTTGTTACACAGTGTAACAGCATATGACTGTAATATCATTAAAGAATCACACACACCCACACACCTCCCCCCCACACACACACACACACAGTTTAGCATTTAGCTACTTCTTACTTCTTTTACAGCAAATTGTAAACAGTTCAACCTCAAATCAGATATTCTTTTCACAGATTGCAATTAATTTATTTTTTATTAATCTATTATAATTGTCCATCAAAACAAATCAACAATTAAACCATATATACAAATCGTAGCTAAGCTGACAGGCAGTGTTATAGGCACATGCAGGTTCAGAAACAGACAGACCCAACCATATCAGGTCATTACATACAGGTTACAGAAACACTCATGAAAGAAACCAGAAAGTGAAACAGAGCAACAAATGTACACCCAGCATCGTTTGAAAAGGAAAACTTGTTTCAAAAGAGGATTCAAGCGCTAATCTAAGTGGCTCTCTTCAAAAAAATGTTGTTTGCTTAAAATAATGTGTATTAATTGTTACTTACTGGGGAGTTTTTTGTGCTTAAATTTTTTTTGTGATTCAACATTAAGTATTATTTGTATATTCATTCTTGTCTCTTTTGATCATTTGTAATTTAACAGATCAATAAATAAGTCACAATTAATCGGTAAAAAATCTAATCTGACTATGCTTAACAACCTAAACAGGGGTAAGATAAGACAGAGTAACTACTGGGGAAATGTCATTGAAATGTACAATGTATCAAAACAACTATGAGAAAAGTCAAGGCAGTCAAGGCAGGATCAGTATCATCCGAGCACACAGCTTGCCAGGACTGGCTGAATCCTCTTTTCTAATCCTTCTTTTAGAGGGTCTCTTAACAATTTCTGCTATCCCATTCCTAAAAAGAGAACAACACAAACAAACAAACAAACAAACAAACAAACAAACTGAAAGGTTTCATCCCCATGTCAGGAGGGACTGCACCTAGACGGGTCCTTGTTTTCAGTGCAACACCCTAAAGTACAAAAGTGGGACACTTTTCACCTCTTATGTGGGACACCTCTCATGTGGAAAAAGTCTTTGTGAATGGATGAAAAAGTACATGATATTTCCAGTAACAACAGTAATTCCCTGCTGATAGAAATATTGGTCCCATATTCTTGGCTTTAAGTTATGGTGAATGTCATCCGCCTCTGTCCTCATTGGTCCATTGGGACACACCAGGATGTGGGTAAGGATATATGTATGGCTGGCTGGCACCCTCTAGAGGTAGTCCAGCTCCAGTGCATGGCTCAGAGCCTCCAGGTCTGCCCGACACGACACCCTCCAGAAAGGCATGTTCTTCTGCAACACACACACAAACAGACATCATATTCTAGTGAATCGTTATATATTTTAGTCTTCTTACTACAATAGGTGTGACAGTATGTCACCTACATATACATGTATATGTTGACTTCAACTTACTGGCTACACAAATAAGTGGGACAGGAGTCCTGTCTCACAGGACATACATTAACATAAAAGGTACTTTGTGTACAGTAAGTGAGCCATACTGTTTGATTACTATGGGGAGTCCCACCTTCTTGGCTACAGACTCTTCCTCCAGTCCGTCCCCTATCACCACGTAGACCGCCCGCCGACCGAACCTCTGGGCCACCCGCTCAAAACAGCTCTCTTTCCCTGGGGAGATAAAGAGACATAAAATGTGACTTTTGCTATGATTATGAGACAATGAGGGAGGGATAAAGGATGGATAAAGCTACAGCAGTAGAGCAAACAGTTAAATATACAATTATTTGTTTTCCCGGACATAGATAAATCGTATAAACATGATTATCACATTTATCATATACACCAGCAATGTAAAAAAAATAAAATAAAAAAAAAAGACTAATCTTGAGTCATGCTGATGCCCTACCTGTTTTAGTGGCACTATAGATGTTCTCTATAGGGAAGGCTGAACCCAGGCCATACAGCAGCACCTTGGACAGGGCTGGTATCAGCTGAGTGGTGGTGACCAGCACGTTCACACAGTTAGGTCTAGAGAGAGAGAGGGACGGGAGAACACGTCAGAGAGGAAGGTAGGGTGGCGTTATCAGGGTTGGGGAGAATTGCTTTTTATTTCCACCAATTCAGGAAGTTTTTTTAAACTCTAATTCATTTCCAAATTCCAAAGTTTTTTATTTTCAATTTACAGCAGAATATAAACTTCACTTCTGGAATTGATGGAACTGAAATGGAATTTCAATCGTTGATTGAACCAAGCAAGAGGAAATGTAGTCAACATCATATAGGTACAGTAAAGAGACTCAAGTTTATTTACTTTACATGGGACAAAGTCACTAAAGGTTACACTACAACTCATGTTACCCTTTCCCATACTGAAGACTATCGTAAGTAAGTAAGTACAGGACGGGGCAATTCTGGTCCTTGAGGGTCTCAGTGTTGTGGCCCTGTAAGACCAGAGTTCCTGTCCCCTGTTTAGAGGAGTGTTAGTGCTAGGTTGGGCCCTGTCAGAAGGGAGATGCCCACCCTAGGTGTAGAGTGTTAATGCTGGGCCCTGTCAGAAGGGAGTTGCCCACCCTAGGTGTAGAGTGTTAATGCTGGGCCCTGTCAGAACAGAGTTGCCCACCCTAGGTGTAGAGTGTTAATGCTGGGCCCTGTCAGAACAGAGTTGCCCATTCTAGGTGTAGAGTTGTATTGTTAGTGCTGGGTCTGACCTGGAGTTAATGAGGGCCAGGGCTTTGAGAGCGTGAGTCAACCACAGGTCTGTTAAAACCTCCATCTCCCTCCTCAGCTGTAGCCACTCCTCCCGCTTAGGACTGCCTACCAAACCTGCCAATCACAACACTCTTAAACAACATGTTCACCCCAACACATTCAGGTGCTATCATACATTGAAATATACACAGAAACAAGAGGTACAATCTATAGAAAGTGGAGGGAGTTAACAAATAGGTTTATTTCAAAAATATAATTGAATAGAATGTGACATATATGACTATTCACCTCCCACGTTGTTTTTGTATGTGTTGTAGATCTCCTTGACCCTGCGGTAGCGGAAGGCTAGTTTCCTCATCCAGTCGACCCCCCCGTGAACACCCGACCCCAGACACAGAGACCCCGCTCCTGCTGGGCTTTGGAACCCGTCCGTGCTGAAGTTATACGAGCTGCAAGTACAGAGCAAGGATGGCCAACATGAGAGAGAGCCTTAGGATGTAATACCAGTAATTAACTGATACTAAATGAGCGATTAGTTGACATTCAATACATTCTATATTCAAGAGTGAAGGGACAACAATGAAAGAGGAGCATTTAGATTCAAAACCAACATAAGTGACACTGAATGGAGAAGGTAGCTTTGGTACTGTATGTCTGAAGCCCAGACACACACAGACACACATCCAAACTAGGTGCTGACAAATACTTTGGTTTTGAAAGAGGTAACATGCCTGAAAACACTTAAGGAAGGTATTTGGGTACAGCTTGCTCTTTGCCAAATAGTTATTTGAAACCTATCTCCTTAAATGTTTCACCAATTCATGCAGTAAAATGTCTGACATGAGGGAGACAGAGAGGGTGATATTTTAATTAGAAACTGAAGATTTATGGCGATACTCTGATATATTGCGCCAGAGAGAGGAGGGTGGGGGGAATGAGAGAGAGAGAGAGAGAGAGAGAGACAGAGAGACAGAGAGAGAGAGACACTGCTCCAAATTGGCTGCCAAATATGTGGTTTGCTGCCACAACTTTAGGGACAGCCTGTGGACAACCAAAAACAGAACTATTAGCCTGCTAGTAGGAGTTGTTATTGTTACCCCCGTTATTATTGTTACAGTTATGTTACTGTCATTGTTCCTTTTATATCATAATTTCTCTTTCTATCAATATTGATTTATAAGTTCCTATATGTGTGCCTTGGCAATGTAATATGTCTGATCATGCCAATAGCTTATTGAATTGAATTGAATTGAATTGAATTGAATTGAATTGAATTGAATTGAATTGAATTGAATTGAATTGAATTGAATTGAGAGTTAGAGAGAGAGGGAGGTGAGGCACATTTTCTCCCTGTCTAAACCTACTTAATGCTATGTACTGTAGCCTAGCTTCAGCATGGGGCCAAGTCTGGTTCATATAGGAAACTGTAGCCAGATGGTATATTTATAGTTAGCAGTTTTGTTGTAGTGTACCTCAGGTCCTGTCCGTTGTCGTCTGAAGCCACGTCATCAATATGAACCTGGTCACATTCCTTGGTAACCAAAGAGAAAGAGGATATGAGACAGGGAGAGATCTGTTTCAGAGACAAGCTGAGGCTCTCGCTGAGGCTGTGCATGGGCAGGTCTCTCATCTCTCCTTCACAGCCTCAGGGGGAGATAGAACCAATGGAATAAAAAACAAAACACACAACAAAAAACAACAGACAGGCGGAAACAGGCTGCTGGAACCCAAGACAGCCAGGCACCAGAGAGAGGGAGAGAGAGAGAGAGAGAGAGAGAAAGAGAGAGAGAGAGAGAGAGAGAGAGAGAGAATATGGCAGCTAATATGGCATTGCACCATCTTTACCTGACGCTACAACACTTTACCCGTAAACACAGATTTACACCATAATTACCCCTTTAACAACGGCCAAAGAACCTTCAAATATTAGCTCATTACAACCCAGATACATTGGACAATGGACAGTATGTATTATAGAAGGATATCAAAGAAATATACAAAGAATTTTGGACTTCTGATGTAAGTGGAAAATGTACATTCTGACTATCCTAAAATGCAATTAAACAAACTTTGTTTGAGTAATAAAAAAATGTCCCATGTTAACTTGATTTATATCCTACTACCTACTGAAATCTCTCTCCAGTTCAGTGGTTTGACTGTAAACTTTGACTGACCATATCTGCTATTTTCATCTTACTCCCTCATCGTCCCCTGACTCCTAGTGTACTAAACTAACTCCTACCTCTTCTCTCTCACACAACCCCACCAGAATGACAGGTCGCACTATCGCCTTTCAGCCTGGCTGAGACAGAGGAAGACGCTACCTCATCAGAACCCCCTCTCTTCCCCCTCGCTCCCCTAGCCCAGCGACCCTTTCTCTCCCTCCAAGCCTCCATCCCCGGAGCCCCAGCCTCTCAGCCCTCCCAGCATACTCAGGCCTGCTCAGCCCGCCCCCCGAGGCTAAGGTAAGATATTATGACTCAGCTCCAGACCCACAAGCAGCACCATTCAACACCTCTCAAAGTCAGAGCCATGTAATAACATGAGCTCCTGTCAACCAGGTGTACAGTATGTATCGGGCTCCCTGAGTTGTATCAGGTCCTCTGATGAATATAGAGCTGCTTCTACTAAATGTAGGAAGTAAAATCAGTCATAGCACATGACCAGATCCACTACTATTCAATTACAAAGCAATGAGAGAAGTAGGCCTACTACGTAACAACATGTCAATAGTCATTAGTTACAGCGTTACTGAAGTATAGAGCAACTTTTCTTGTATGAATGGAGAATTACTGAGCCTGACAAAATTATTTTTTTTACAAAGTTTGGAAATGGCTTTGTTGGCCTCCCTCCCTCCCTCCCTCCCCCCTCCTCTCGACCTCCCTCTCTCCCTTCTTTCAGCTGTTCCTCCTCCCCACGACTCATTGTCCTTTCAGAGTCAGACACACACCTATAATTACCGACTCACTGTTCCTTCTCTCAAACGCTGGTTTAATCCTTGTCCTTGTCAGAACAAGGCAGAGGAATGTATAAAGAGAAGCTTATGTGTTGTTCTACTGTATGACTGACTGATGGTAAACATATTCCATGTTAACTCTTAACCCTAACCCTTTACCCCCATGGGATGTCTTTTAGAATGGAATGGAATATTATTATGAGAGTAAAGACATCTCCTTCTTTTTCCTTACATTACAACGTCCCTAGAGACGAGAGTTTGAACTGTCTTATAAAAATCTATATCAAAAAGGTTTATACTGCTGATAGCATAAGCCAGAGTATGAATGATGTCAGCCATCATTTCTATATAATATATTTATGTATTTAATATATGTGGTACAGTAGCAACAAACAAAACCTACTTATAGTCAGTGGAAGGAGTTAGGCACATATAATCAAATTAAAAGCAGTCATCATGTCAAGGGTGTGTGTCTTACCTCCAGGTCATTGAAGAAGAGTCGAGAGTCTGCCAGGTTAAAGATCATCTCCTCCATCCACAGGCCCAGCGACACAGCCTTGGATGAGTCCTGACAGACACACACACACACACACACACACACACACACACACACACACACACACACACACACACACACACTGCAGGGTCAATAACTCTGTTTACAGGTGGAAAAACTCAGATCATATTACCTCCACACTTCAATAACTGCTCATTAATCTCTACATGGTCTTTGGTTTACAAACCGGTGTGTAAAACATTTTGCTTAGCGATAAACTTTGAGTAAATAACCTCAGCAAAATGTCCAGCACATGTATCACTGACAGTAGTATTTTATGAACTGTTGATTTATGTATGATACACTATCTATCAGTATCAGCAAAATACAACACAACCCAAGCTTTGAGCTGCTGAAGAGCACCATCATAACAGCAATGTATAACAAGGTAATAGAACGACTTGTACTCAGACGTAACTCTGACCCTAACCTGAAAAGGAACACAAGTTTCAGAGCTGAGAGAGATGCCATAAGAGCTTTGGTATTTGGTAATTGACTAAGTGTTTAGTCTGATTATTATTTAACAGTCATTATCACTGTCCAAACAGCCTTCTAGAACACTGCCAGTGTCAGTGGTTGATTGACAGATCAGGTTCTATTATGTGAGGAGGAAGTCTGATTATATATCTGTCAATCATCTCACTGAACTGAACTGTACTCTTCTGTCTCTCTCTCCCCTCCCCTCCCCCCTCCTTCCCTGTCTCTCTCTCTCTCTCTCTCTCTCTCTCTCTCTCTCTCTCTGTCTCTCTCTCTGACACAGGTGTCACATTGCACCCCGAGTAAACACGACAGAATGGAAAGGAGACAGTTTTTAATAAGCGAATAGTAAATCTTGTAAGCAGCAGGCACCAGAGATAAAGTGATTGATGGTGTTGTTATGGTGTACAGGTTGGCAGGGCAGGTGGCTGTGTTTAGTTCTGTTATGTTCTGTTCTAGAGCTGTGTCAGTGGTTCTACAGGTTGGCACGGTGACAGAGGAGAAGAGACGTCAGCCAAAGGTTGCTGTCAGATTAGTGTGTCTGGGATGACAGCTTCCCTCCTACGACTGATCCTCAGATAAATGGGTTTGGTGTATGGAGGTGGGGGGGGGGGGGGGGGTAAGGTGTGTGTGTGTGTGTGTATGTGTTTGTCTGTTTGTGTGTATGTGTGTGTGTGGGGGGGGGGGGGGGGGGGGGCAAAAAGAGAAGGATGGGGGAGGAGAGGGAGGAGAAGTAGGAGGAGGGAGTGTTCCGTCTTAATAGACATAATTATCTGTAATCATCCTGTACCATGAACGACGACTGTTCAATGCAGACGTTCGACAAAGAAATAAAGGGAAAAATAAATTGAAATCCAACCGATTCCACTTCCTTCTTATAATGTCTTCAGAAGATGACTTTGTCTGAAAGACCCTCTGCTGGAAGATAAATTCACACGGCAAGAGAGAGGGGGAGAGGGGGAGAGAGTGACAGAGTGAGAGAGAGGGGAGAGAGATAAATAGAGAGAGAGAGGGGGGGGGGCAGGAGAGTAGCCTATGGTCATGTTAGCTGTAGCTGTACAGTATGATAAATGAGATACCGTCAGACCTCTTACGTGTGGAATAAAATCCTCATGTTGCTCTGGAGTTCACCTCGGCCTCTCACGGGCAGGGAAAACAACAGCCTTTCAACACAACCATTACTCTCCCATGTCTCTGTCTCTGGGTTTAACAGTCCAGCAGGCTTGTCTTGACAGAGACCCTACACTTGTTTACCATGAGGAGTGTATAGAACTGTTATGGGAAGAAGCTATGGTCGAGTCCAGTCCAGACTAGACATGCCATTGACATCTACTGTAGAAAAGAGAAATGGTGTCTGGTTGCTTTAAGAGAGGAAACCTGAACTAAAATAAACACTTCTGGTGGTCTGACAGTTGGTTTTATAGGGAGACAGAGGACATATCAAAATCCGTCGTAGCAAATTGAAAACCAATTCTGTGCTCGTAAAATAAAAATAATGGCATTGTTTTCTACTTTGGTCATAATCACTGTTCTGCCCCCACAACTTTCCTGCCTTGCGTGTCTGAGTTTTGATGTCAGAGCATGTCGGATTAAGGCTCTCACTGCTTTAGCGGAGAGGGGGGAGGGGGTGGAATTAGGAATTTGGCAAATCAGTCAAACGTCAACTCTTCCACCCTCTCTCTCTTCCCCCTCTCATCCCCCTCGATGACACAAAGAAGAAAAAACCCAAAAACAATCGCGTGTGGATGCGATGGAGCCCAGTGCTCGCTCTCTAACGACGCCCCTCCACATCGTGTCAAACCACAGAGGGACCGTGAGAATTCAAAACACTGTCCCGGCCAAAAACAAGAGACATCACTGTTGTTCCTTCATCAGCTGCCTGTCTGTTACGTAAACACCCCTCTGCTGTCAATCACACAGCAGGACACGGGCCTGGCCAAACAGGTCCAGTCCATTAGATAAAGAGACAAGAGGCCAGAGAGAGAAAACATTCAGCGTGTGAAAACTCAGAGAAGGAGCCAGAGGCCAAATACACAACTAGAAAAGTTCCCCTTTAACTGATATAGAACAGTTTATCTCTTCAGCAATAGTCAAATAAGCTGGTAGGATCTTAGGGTTTATTTGAACGGATGGAGACTTAGGGGGTGAGTATAGAACCACATGCACATACAGTATGTCGAGAACTGTATGTTCTGGTTGGCGATGAACCACATGTAAATATAAATGCTGGGGACTGTACCTTGCCAAAGCGTGTGGAAAAAGTTCCTGTGAGCAGAGAGTGGAAAATGATGATGGTCTCGTCCAGGTCCCACACAAACACACGCTGAAACAGAAGACAGACAGATATGCACTCCTTTAGCTGAATGGTGAATCATATCCAAATCACTACACTGAGGAGTAAATGCGTGCGTTTGTGTGTGTGCGTGCGTGCGTTTGTGTGTGTGTGTGTGTGTGTGTGCATGTGTGTGTGTGTGTGCATATACGTGTGCGTGTGTGTGTGTGTGTGTGTGTGTGTGTGTGTGTGTGTGTGTGTGTCTGTGTGACTGGACTGTAACACTACCTCTATATCAGAGTCAAGGGGGGGCGCAGGGTCAATGGCTCTCTTCCTCCCCCTCAGTTTCCCATCTGAGGTCCGTCTGGCTGGCACCTCCTCCTCCTTCCCCGGGGTGGGGGGGCTGGGGGGCGGGTGGTACTCTCCTGGAACACAAACACACACACACACACATACATGTACACACATAAGTACACACAAATACACACACACCTACATAAGCTTGCATTCAAATTCATGTGTATGTCACACAAATACCAATACAAGGAAATAACAGTACCCAAAAGGGAGGCAGGCCAGCCATCCTTACCTGTGAGTGACTCTGGGCTGTGATTGGGCATCACAGCGGGGTGTTCTGGGTGCTGATAGGCTATGGGTGTGGTGATGGGGGTAGGGCTGATGTTACTGGTTGAGAGGTAGGGGCTGTTGTAGTGGGAGTTGTAGAAGGGGGAATACTGACTCTGGCTGTAGCTGGAGTATGCTGAGAAGTCCTGGTGGAATGCAACAGAACAAACACCTTATAAACACATCAACCAACTCCATGGAAGCAGGTTGACATAAAGTGTAGTCAATTTTGTTATAAGGGCAGAAAGAATTGATTGGTCGAGTAGAACCCTCTAGTCCTGCTGTAGGCTTCTAAGCCACCAGGGCCTGAACTGTAGAACAACAGGACAATACAGTGACAGGGCACTGCTGCATTACATGTATTTTACAACCCTGTTTCAACAGTCTTTGCCTGGTACAGTATATAGTCGTTTGAACTGAATATGAAAAATCATACAGTATTTGTGGAAGATACATGAAATATGACCAATTATCAGGTGTCAAATGTGTCTAATGGTGTGTTTCCAGTGCTGACCTGTTGGGTGTGGTTGAATGGGGTTGACCCTGTGATTGGATTGGTTCCTTGGAAGATCCCAGATGAGATACTGCCACCTGCAAAACAACATTTCCACAATGTTAACCATTGACCCAATGCTCTATATAGAGTTTCTTTGAAAAATACCTTTTATGCAAAGATGTAAAAAGTGAGGTGAAAAGTAGCCCAGCAGAAATACCTTGTCTATTAATTCCCAGGGTAAAATTAACTTTACTCCTCCCTCATCACTACATAAATTATTCAGTAATGGGTGTCAAAACCTTGACTTTCTGTAACTCCTCCTGAGACAAGTCAGCGCTGCCTGAAGGAGTAGAGGTTTGATTTATGGTTGAAACATCAATACAGGTGGGAAAGACTGCTATGCTGCTGCTGCTGCTGCTGCTGCTGCTGCTGCTCTGAGAGAATCCACCAGCCTTATCAAGCCTGCTGAAGGAATGCCTTCCTCCAGGGCCTGTTCCCCTGCTGCACTCGTTTGTTAGCCATACACCCCTCCACTCCACCACCCCTCCTTCCCTCCATCCCTCCCTTGTTGGTTACCCCTCCACCCCCTACTCCTCCACCCCTCCTTCCCTACATCCCTCCCTCATTTGTTACCCCTCCACCCCCTACTCCTACACCCTTCCTTTCCTCCATCCCTTTAACCCTCCCTCGTTTGTTACCCTTACACCCCTCGACATATCCACCCCTCCTTCCCTCCATCCCTCCCTTGTTTGTTACCCCTCCACTCCTCCACCTCTCGTTCCCTCGTTCCCTCCATCCCTCCCTCATTTGTTACCCTCCACCCCATTCCTCCAACCCTCCAACCCTCCTTCCCTTCACCCCTCCTTTGTTTTTTACCACTCTACCGCTCTGCAGAAAATCAACCGGTGACTAATGATTACCCAGAACCACCCGGGAGTCTCCCAGGACAACTAAACATTCTTCAAAGCAACAACAGAAAGAGCCACAAGGTCTCCAAATAAACACTGACTCTCTGGTTTTGATTTTCTTTCTAAAGCCTGCGGTCTTGAAACATGGGGTTGGCACGGGAGTTTCTAGTTCCAAGCCACTAAATTTTGTGTGATTCTACCTGTATCGTAAAAACTAAAGCTAAACCTTTTTTTTAAAGGTGAGATTTTCACATCCCATCTGTTCTAATACAACTGTCTTCAGATAAAAACAGTGAGAGAAACAGCGTGGCATTCATTCTAACTTCAGACAGATCTACATTTAAGGACATGACATATCTACTTTGTTTTATATATAGAACCAAATCTTCTGTCTCAGTTTTGATATTGTATCTTCTATGGTATGTGGGAACAGGAAAGTGGCCCTGTCTCCTCCCCTCAGTAACTTCAGACCTTACTACATTACTGTAGACCCCACCCACCTCCCAGTCCTTACATTAGTCCACACCCACCATAACATGCACCTTGACCTCTCCCCTCTGACAGAGAGGGTCAATTTCACGCTGCTTTGAAACCCATAAAGTCCTACTGAGAGAGGCATGCTTTGGGCGCCGAAACAACTGGGGAATGTGAGGAGCAGAAACACACACACACACACACACACACACACACACACACACACACAAACACACAGGTTCGACATGTATGGGTTGTAATGTAGGTCTGAGGGGAGGAAGGGGCCTGACCCCCAAAGAGAAGGGGATGAGGGGGAATGGGGGGGTCGGGGGCAGGGAGAAGGCTGACGCCAGGAGCCCAGACCGCAGCTAATGGACAACAGGTGTGGAGGACAGACAGACAGACAGAGACGGACAGATTGACAGACGAGCACTGCATCGGATGCCCACCTGGAAACGCAAAGGACTCCACTCACTGGGCCCTCCTCTTCTCCAACAGTCATCAAAGAGAGGAGAGTATGACAGAGAGAGAGAGAGAGAGAGAGGGAGTGTGTGTGTGTGTTTGTGTGTGTGTGCGTGTGTGTGCGTGTGTGTGTATGTGTGCGTGTGTGTGTGCGCGTGCGTGTGCGTGTGCGTGTGCGTGTGCGTGTGTGTGTGTGTGTGACTGACCGTGTGTAGAGTAGCTGTAGAGGGCTTGGCTAGGGGGTGTGTTGCTGAAGTTAGAGTAGCCCAGTAGGCTGTTCTGCCCTGGGGAGTGGCTCAGGCCATCCTCTGTTTTAATGTCTGCAGAGAGAAGGAGAGATAGAGAGAGAGAAAAAAAAGAGAATGGATTAGTTGAAAATCATCTAGTGATTCAGATAAATGGAGTGTGTGTGTGTGTGTGTGTGTGTGTGTGTGTGTGTGTGTGTGTGTGTGTGTGTGTGTGTGTGTATGTGTGTGTGTATGTGTGTGTGTGTGTGTGTGTGTGTGTGTGTGTGTGTGTGTGTGCATGTGTGTACTCACTGTACGAAGGCATGCTGTAGCCCTGTGCGTGGTGTGTGTAGGGTGTGTATGGTCCAGAAGGCTGGAGGGCGGGGTTGTACTGGCTCTGTCCGTACGCCGCCATGACAGAACTCAGGTCAGCCAATCTGAGAAGAGGGAACACGACCATTAGGTTGCAGGAACTACAGCTATTGTCCATGTGTAAGAGATTGGTTTGGGTAGTTAGACCATAGACACAGAAGACAGCCTATACTGTATATTACTAACCCTAGGGCCCAGGGTATTTCTTGTTCCGATCACATGGTCAGGAAAAACACTGGGCCCTAGCGCTGAGTTGCTATGCAAGATGTCAACACTCACTTGCAGTTGAAAGAGGAGTCTGGAGCGGAGGCTCAGAGGCCCTGTAGAATGAATAAAAAACAAAACACATTCATACATACCCAAGGATAACAACTTGAGAAATCATTCCGGGGTGAAGCAGAAATCAAGGCTAAACAGTACAATCAATCAGCATATTGTCATAATAAAGTATTTGGAATAATCTTAACTCTTACCTGACTCTGTGTGGATACTTATTTCTCTGTCAAAGTACAGTCAGTCGGGCTAGGTCCTCTGTGTCAGCTTTCCTGTGGAAACAATCGTGAATAATCATCATTGCAGTGACACAGTGTGGCTGAATGACACGCTGCAACCACATGCCTCGGGGGCAGCGACTCTGGTGGGGGTGGGTAATTACCCCAAAGAGTGAGAGAGAGAGAGTTGAAGAGGTGAGTGAGCTTAGTGGAGAATGAATCTTAACAGGGAGAGAGAATGTCAGAGAGGTTTAATGAAGAATGCACCATGAGGTGCCTCACTGACAGACACCAGTCAAACCACTGTTCAGGGGAAGTTGACGGGTGACAGTTTCCTGGGAAAGCTAAGCAGAGAAGAATAGCCTGCTTCTTCTCTCAGCGTCATGTAGGCTGTTGGCAACGAGACCACAACATATCATGACTTTGCAGAAATAAACTAGGACACGTGAACAACACAGCCACACAGTTGACTGTTAACCACTGACTTAGACTGAGCTAGAAGCATAGCATCAACAGTGAACCATTATGACATTCCTAAACATTGTGGAGCACCGAGCAGAAAGTACCAGGCTACATATAACTCCCAGATCAGTTCCACAGAATGACTCACTGTCATTATTGAATATACCTAAATATATAAATGAATAATAAACAAATTACAGTAAATAAACAATAAAAGGGGTGGAGGGAAGGAGAAGATAAAGGAAGAGAGAGAGAGAGAGAGAGAGAGAGAGAGAGAGAGAGCCAAAGGCCCTTGGAGCAGGGGTCAGAGGGTCAATGCCAACATTTGTCATTCCAAACACAGGAAGTATTTCCTGGTTCCTGGTCTGTCTACCCAGTAGACCTCACATTCTTCTTCCTACTGTTTCAAGTTTAAAACACTCTCTGTACCAAGAGGGGTTGAGCTGTGTGTATTTAATACAGACAGTACACAGCAGTTGATACTGTACAAACCTGTTTGTGAATGAGTAAATACTGTTGAGCAGTTTATTGATATTAGATTTGATCACCTAGGATTACAGATCACCACAAACAGGATTAACATTTGTAATAGCCATGTAACAATGCGTAGCTGAAGTCCATAGGTAACTGCTTTAACTACAACCCTCCATCCCCCCACCCCCCCTGGTTTTGACCGTGGTCTCTCCTCTCTGCCTTTAGGGCACCTCAATCTAATATGCCCAGCCCTGCTGCCTGACCCTATGGCCCCATTGACGACACACTGACAAAGACTAAGGGGAGGCATGATGTATGGGGTGGGCAAGAGGGACTATTAGCTACTGGAGAGAGAGTGAGAGAGATAGTGAGGGAGAGAGAGAGAGAGAGGGAGAGGGAGAGAGTGGGAGAGAGAGAGGGAGAGAGAGAAAGAAAGAGAAAGAGTGTACGAGAGAGAGAGATTGAAAAAGAGAAATGGAAAGAGAATGTGCATTATAGAAAGAACGTTTGGAATAGTAACACAAATGGTGACATCATTTACAACACATTACAGCAGACGTTTGAGTAGCTGTCTGTCTTAGTCTTAATAAGCTACTATGCTTTTCTCATTAGCTTTAGCTACAAAACCTGACTCTGGTCCTCACGTGTGTCAGTCTCATGTCTTTTACATGAACAACCTCACTCAACAGCTCCAGGTGTTTTCATAGTAAATAATCACACTCCTACTGTGGAGGGCCGACCGCTCTTAAACCACTTATGGTCCTGTGTTAATGACCGTAAGGCAAACATAAATAGGGAGGACCGTAAACGTGACAGGGGAGAGGGGTGTGATGTATGGTCAATAACAGTGTGATGTAACTGGACAGGCAACCACTGGCCTCCACACAGCACTATGTCACGACAGGAGCTAAATAACATTAGAACCGGAGAAAGAAGGACTGAGAGGCAAGGTTGATATCGGGTCAATTCCATTTCAATTCAGTCCAAATTCAGAGTGAACTGAAATTCCATTAAAACAATTAGAAACATCCCATCAACAGTTTTCCAATTAGGGAAATGTTGGAGTTAATTTAAATGGGTTTGAACCCCAACCAATCCGTCCGATATCAGCCAGCCCTACCTGACCACTCTCACAGAGTCATAGACCAACAGTCAGAGTGATCTCGCTGTAGAGGAAACCAGTCCTATTGACTCACGGCTGTGCGCTACGCTACAGAGCAGCTAGCAGGGGAACATGGGAAAGTGAACCAGGGCTGCCTGCCCCGTCAGATCCTGACTTCCTGACTTTCCCTCCATCCCTCTGTGATGCATACAGCATTTCCTGGTACAGGCCGGGTGCGGAGCAAAGGGTCATGGGAACGGGCGGCTGGCCGGGGCGGTGTGGAGGGCTGGGGCTGTAATTGAGCTAAGACAAACCCAGCAGGGTCCAGCCGGGGCCAGCAAGGACCAACCAGGGCCAGGACCAGGGCCAGGACCAGGCAGAGCAGGATCAAACCAGGTTCACCTGGGTCCTGGTGTTCTGCTGCAGCAGGCTGTCTACACGGGTATCAGGTTCTCCGCATGACATAGTACAGCTCCCAAAGGCTTCCTGTACCAGTGGATAATATGTTGAAACTGACGTAGGCTGAAGTATCTACCTCAATCGAACAATCTAAGAATGTCTACGCTAAATATCCCTGATTTAAAGTGGGCCTATTGTAAGTGGCGACACAAGCTACACAATGCCAATAACCCTACAGAGAGTTGACCCCTTGTTGAAACATAATGGTTAAGTGGAGGTGACTGAATGTCTCTAATAACACCATATGGACCCCCACCTGGAACCCTCCATCCACAGCGTCTCTCTCACTGCCTGAGGGGGAATTAATACACTGTTGCACACAGACCTCTGCTCTCCCCTCAACAAAGGCCCTAAAACAAGACTTTATTGTAGTTTGACATCACTAACATGGGCTCTATGCTAGAGTCAGTACCATCTGCCGGTCTGTGCCCTCTATGGCCTTGTCTTTGGCCTCTGGCACACAGTAACACGACTATTAGATAGAGACATCTAACATGAAAGAAGAGTACAGAGAGATTTGAGACCTAATTGGTATGGTCAATAAATGTGACAACAATTCTCATTGCGTGATGTAAAGCTTGTATTGAGGTGGGTTACCGTACACAAACAGCAAAGAAATCCAGAGAGGCAAATTTCAACAATGTGTTTCTAAACTTTTTTCCACTCTACAGACTCACAATCATGTTCAGTTAGACTATTCCCCCCACAGACACACGCACAGACAGACACAGACACACACACACACACACACACACACACACACACACAAACAGCCTGTGGCTTCACCCGTCTGCAGCCTTTGAACCGCGTGGCTCGTAAATAATACTGGCTGCCACACTGAGGGAGGGGTGGGGACGGGGGGCTGGAGGGCTGAGAGACCACTCAGGGAATAGGGGACCACGTGGCTGAGGGAGGGGGGTTCTATCTCAGTAATGGCCCTTGAGATGACTAACACACTGGGATGACCTCAACACCCATGGATTTCAGTAACACGTTATTGTGTGTGTGTGTGTGTGTGTGTGTGTGTGTGTGTGTGTGTGTGTGTGTGTGTGTTGCTCGTATAGAGTATGAGTTGTCTCACTCCACACTCCAAGAAGTGTGTGTGGGCTAAAGAGAGTAGGTAAATATTCTACAACCTCTGCCAAGAGGTCTGGACTTGAATGACATATGGGGCAATGCACTCACCATGTGCTCACCAACAAGAGGGCAGTTTTACAAATTGAAAACTGAGTGGCATTATTGGCATAATGACAAATGCACTTCATTTGCGCAAGCTGCTTCTGTAGTTTGCTCCAAAACAACCAAACCATTAGATGCCCTCATGCAAATTAAATACCTTTCAGACATCAGATGGTCCCTCTCCTCTAACCTCCCATCTCCCCCTGTATGTGTAACACTAGCCTAGAGTCTTGGTGGCCTCTCCTTCCCTTTCCACTTGACCAACTCCCTGCAACAAGACTGCATTCATACCAGCTGCCCCCCCTCCCCCCCTTCCCCGACCCCCCGTAATCAAACCTCCTTCATTCAATCACAGTACTCTCTCTCTACTTCTCTATCTACCTCTCTCTCTCTCTGTACTCTTTCTCTCCCTCCCTATCAACCATAAAACACCCTCCACCAGCACCACCAGCTACCCCCCACCCTCAGATCCTCTCTTCCCCAGACTCAGTGGCCCAGGACGGAGGTCAGGGTGAGGGACAGCTGGCAGACCTCCCGGTAGCCTCCTTACGCGGGTGTGGTCCAGGGAGCTGACTGACCCCAGTCAGATGGTGGTCTGCTCTACACCCAGGTAAAACATCTGGTCTACTGATGGGAGGGTCGCTAACACACACACACACACACACAAAACACACGCACACAGACCGAGCTCTTTATTAGTCATTAGGACAAAGAGGTTTGCCCTCCACCGTTTCCTCTCCGTCTCAGACGATGTCAGAGCGATGTCAGGGCCCGCCCTAGTTGCTAGCAGCTGGCCACAAGTAGTCTGAACCAGGAACCAGCCACACACAGACAGCATGCAGTCATTACTGAAACACGTGGCCAAATTAGTGTCTGAGCTGAATGATTTACTGTCTACCTGTTAACCTGCAGTGTGGAGAACATACCACTGCAATGACACCCTGCTGTTACGAGTAGATAGTTTCTGCAGGTACTGCATATCCATCTTGGAAACGCACTCAGTTGTCTGCATTGAAAAGAAATTGTGTTGAGGGACACAGAGAAACAGCTGAGCGTGTAACGCCTCACTCCTATCAATCTGTTTACCCGTGCGCAGAAACATGCCCATTTCTATGGTGAACAGCACAGAAGGAGAGATACAAACAACTCGTATAATGATCATACCCTATAAAATGTATGACAACAGCTTGGCTAAAACTTCTAAATGTGAAGGTCCTGTGCAGAAGAATACAAATTAGAATCGAACTTACCCAACATACCCTTGAAAGACCATCTGTGTCTATGCAAGCCTGTGTGTGTTCACGACAGGCCTATGTGTGTGTCTCCAATGCATGTGTGTGGTTTCTCACAACGAGATAAGATGAACAGAGATCACCAGAGAGACAGCTGTGGCCTGCTGACAGCCCAGGGTTTAGCTGGACACACACACATACACACACGCGCGCACACGCACACGAACACGCACACGCACACGCACACACACAGACACACAGACACACACACACACACACACACACACACACACACACACAGTGGGGAGAGTTGGATCGCCCCAGGCCTCCCAGGGTGCTCCCCAGGGTTTTAGAGAATTGGAGTGGGGGAGGAGGGGGGAGTAATACTGAAGTCTCTCCCGAAACTGCTGAAGCAGATCAAGCCAAAGACCCACCACCATCTCTCTCTCTCTCCAAATCTACTCCTTACTTCACTCTGTGTTCCTTACCTCACACTCCCCATATTCATTCTACACAAAAGGCCCATTGCTCTAGTATTACTGGATTAGAGCCGACCTGTACTGCATTTAAATCTCTCTCTCACATGTCTGAATTAAATAAGGTAATTGTAGGGGCTGACAGGTGATGGGTCACTATAGAAAGACAAGGAGGAAAAGAGGTACACGATATTCAAAGCAGGGAACTTTGGGGGTAAATGGTTTTACTAAAGGCTTCACGGAAAGATAATCTGAAATCTATGTAATCCTTTTTCTTATTTCCTTCAATAAAATTAGTTTTCTTACTTTAGGCAAAGGAATACGTTCATTGCATTTTTCTTTTGAATGCCTTTGTATCATGATTAGTCATTGTGACTAAATCTGAAACAATAGCTCCAACTGATGGAAGTTGTGGTCATACTTCTCTGGTTACGGCGTCAGTGCCGAAGGATAAAATCAAGAGACGCATTGTTGGTGGGGAGGTTATGTACAGTTCACAACTCTGACTCAGATTATACACTGAAACACACAACCTGTGTTGCAGTTTCTAGCTACAAATATAGCTTGCTGCTTTTTATTTTTAATGTGTTGTCTATTAGAGTCTACCACAAACAAGTGAACAAACCTGTTCAACTACCCTTCCCCTTCCATTTTAGAGAAATATAGAGCATTGTTATGAATGCATTGCAATACACCGATAGAGAATACAGACCCAAAAATACTCTGTTTGGGTGTAACTAACATAGATTCTGCTAATACATTAAGTATGGAGGCTGGGGATTGGTCGGACCATGCAGGACCACTGTGGCCCAGGGTTCAAAGCCTCCTACAGTAAGACCTAGAGGGGGAGAGAAGCTGAGAGAAGCAGGACTTAAAGTTGTGAGGAGCAGAGAGAAGCCAGGCTAAACTGCTAGCCGTGCCTGTGACTCCCAGTGAGAGAAGCAGGGCTTAGAGCTTCAGCTAGAATTCCTAATTCCCAGAGAGAGATCCAGAGCTGAAAGCTGTGAAATAATTAAATTGGTGCAGATAAAGTCAGGAAGAGTGGAGCTTCCTATGAAAATATTTATCATTCCACAAACCTTTGGCTACAGAGGAGTTTGGAATTAATTTGTGTTTTCTTAAGAGGGGGTGCCTCACGCCACAGGATGGGGAATTCTCCCCCGATCCAGAGCTTTGGGCCGGGCCTGCTGTTGCTGCTTATTCACAATTTATTAGAGTCAGTAATAAGAACCATGAAGGGAGAGGGTCTCACTGAGGAGAAGCCGGCCAGGAATGAGGCCTAATGTTATTAGGAGACGAAGCAGAGTGTTAAATCAAACACACCCAAGCACACACACACACACACACACACACACACTGCCATATTGTAGGTACTGTATGCCTCTCCTCTCTACCCAACGTTATTTGAAGTGGTAGAAGAAATACAGGTATGGAGTAGATTTCTGTAGATTTGATAAAAAAAAATAAAACCCTCATGGTCGATATTTGCGCCACAAGTTTATTTTAGATTATTGATTTTGACAATGAGAGGTTAGTCCAATTTCTGTTTTAATTAGAAAAATAGTTGACATTAGGGGAATGTCTTTAGGTTATTGGTTTTAGATGTGCAAATAATTTAGCATTTGTATGGAATTGCCCATGCAGTTACAGTAAATAGCAAATGTTGATAAGAAAAGATGGATTTAAAAAACAATTATCAATAATAATAATAATAATAATAATAATAATAATAGTAATAGTAATAATATGATAATATAATAATATAAAATAACAGTTAGAGAAGTGTCTAATACACTCTATGCCACATGTACGCATGGGAGTAAGGACATAGAGGATACACTGGTTTTAGCAAAAAATATCTGACGTATTGAGTTATGAATAATGCTATCACTTCCATAGTTGAATGGAAAAAATTATAGCATTAGTAAAGATAAATATCAATCAAATACAATTGTAATTGAATTATTATGATAGTGTGTTTTAATTGTAGTCTATCAATATTTCCAATAATCTAGTCAATTATTACCAAAAGCACTGGATGAAAAATAGCCACATTATTTATATAAAGCATGGAAATGTCAAAAGAGCTATTGTCTGCACTCTCTTAACCAGCAAAGAATGGTTTAGTTATTTTAGTGCACTGAGCAAAGAGAGAGATCCAACCTCACTGCTCCTAGTCTAAAGTTGTGATGATCTACGAGTGTTTAAAGGTGATTTGAACGGCTACAAAAACACAAGAGGTGGTTCAACATTGAAGCTATATGAAGGGCTCCTTGAGAAATATGAATACACGCCTTTGAAAATTGTTAGCACGGCTCCCTTAAATGACTTAATTAGGTCCCCTGCCTCTAACGGGCCTCATGATTTAGGTGTAATCTTCTGTACTTAAGCTAAGCTAAAGTGTTGAAAGGGTTCAACTGCCAACAAGAAAAACAAAGACCTTTAACGAAGAGTAGTATAGAAAGGGAACTCCCCCAACACCTTTAGGCCTACACACACACTTTACACAATCACACAAACCCACACACACACACACACACACACACCCACACACACAGACACACACGCACACACACACACACACACGCACACACACACACACACACACACACACGCACGCACACACAGATATTAATGAAATGATTAGTAGACATATACTACATATTAAAACAGAAACATCTTTCTTTTTGTATTTGTTTTTTACAAAAAATATAAGGCCTCATAATTGCTCAATCACAAAGCAGACCACTAAAGAGAAGGGTAATGAATAAAATAGACAACTTTTTTCTGCAAAGGGAAGATGACCAAGCAGTCGGTAGTAATATGGATTATATAATATACACAATCATGAATCAAGTATTACAACTCTCAGTATTTCTGTTGTTTATGGTATGACTCAGAGATGTCTGTTCTGTGTAGGAAAAGTGATGAGTTGTTCTCTGTCTAGGCCAATTAGGCTGTCAAGTGGCCTAGGCCCAAACCTGATATGCCCAATGTATCTTAATGAAGTTTAATAATATTTGTTTTATTCAAATGGGAAAAATATAAACACTCCCAACACTGAAATGATGATTGACTTGTCTTGATATTGTCAGAAATATTGTTTTGCTATATGAATACTAATGTAGGGGTATAGCTATTTTGTACATTTCAGCACACAGAATGTACAGCATGAGGAAAAGTAAAATTGGGATTTTCAATATAAGATATCAAGCATCATAATAGTCCAATGTCGAAGCAAACAGCCGTGCTTACTTCTCTAGCGGGCTGAGCGATCAACTGAGATATACAGTAGGTTTAATTTCTAAAATATGTTATGGCTTTTTCAAATTCGAATTTTCTGTGAGATTAAAAATGCAGGGCAACAGTCCCATATTAACTGATTTTAGTGGTGAGGATTGGAAACATGAACATAGTCCACTACTGTAGACTCACTTCTCTATCTCTATCAACTGCTTCGAAGATGACAGTTTGTCATCAATGTAAATACATAACCTGAACACAAGCAATAGACGATGCACTTAGAGTACACTATCAATCCAACATTATGTTGTAATCCATTACCCTTCCTTACCCTAATTGGGTCCGCATACACATCATTTATTTGCTCTCCTTTTTCTGGCTCCCAATCCCTATTATAAAAGGTTTATTTTCTTTACTTTGTTTTACTTATGACTTAAGTGTAGATGTACAGGTAATATGTAATAATATAAGTGTGTTGTAATTGTGTAGTTTGGTGTACTGTCGTTACTGCTGTGTTGTCTGTCTTTAATATGTTTACTGGATTTTATTGCAAAGATGCTATCTTGGCCAAGTTTCCCTCGAAAAAGAGAAAACTTCCCAAGGGACTTTGTGGTTAAATAAAGGTTAAATCCAAAATAAAAACTTAAAAACAATGCTGAGCGCCAGTATGCCCCTGGCTGCAATAATAACAGCGATGTGGTTATAACAGGCCTAGTTTTGACAGTGCTTGCAACATCTTGCAACATCAGAATTCTACCAAGTTTGTGCATTGATAGACGGAATACCGTTACCATTTGCATAAACAAAAAATAATAAATAGGCAGATACAATTATTATATGAAAAGGCGAGCGTATTACTATGAATCTAGTCTACTTACCATCACTTAGTTTGAGAAAAACGAAAATTCCGAATATTGTTCAAAACTGTTGTCTCCCCATCTCGCGTAGGCTACTGACTCTGCAAGGTCAAACACCTCTAGCAAAACCTCCTTTACTGATGAGACACGCGCGATCACTAGCCAAGCTCAAAAACGGATAGTTTGAACTCACAGTGGATGCATTATCCTCTTCAAACTAATGACTTGGTTTGAGGTTTAGAAATGTCTTCGCCCCTCTAATTAACCGAACTGACAGCTTTCAACCGAGTCTGAAAGTGGCAGCTCGTCCGAGACGTTCCTCAAGGTTTTTTCCGATAGCTGCACCTTCGGTTGTGTGTTTGCTTTAGCGGTGGTGGGGAGGTGAAGTGATGTTTTAGTAAATGACCAAACTATGGTTCCTCCTCCCGAGGACGTTCTCCATTCGTGTGCCGTGCAGGCTACAATTTGTGTGTGTGTGTGTGTGTGTGTGTGTGTGTGTGTGTGTGTGTGTGTGTGTGTGTGTGTGTGTGTGTGTGTGCGTGCGTGGTGTGTGCCCGCGCGCTGTTAGGAGTGGCTTTTTGTCGATTATTCTGTTAACAAAATATCTCGAGCGGCGTTAAGCTCTTCTTCCTTTATCTTTGAATCTCACCATTTTTATCTTTGTTTGGTCGAGAGCCGCTCTCTCTCCACGGCTGTTTACATAACGATGAGGGGTTCGCTACGGGCCATTCACTCCAAGCCTGTGAGGGTGTTGACGCACTTCAGATCTGAGGATTGATCATTATATTCTAATGACCCTTTATGCATTGAGATAGTAATCTCTTGATCTCTTCAATCTCTTCATTCCTTTTATCTTCATGACACTAATGCACTTAATCAAAATCCCCAAATCTCAATTTTATCTGAGGTTTGATATCCAGTATCTCTGGTAAAATAATATAACCGTTGACTATACCTTGTCTGGATTATCAACCTTCCTCTTACGTGATGTATCCCTACATGTTTGTATTACACCTATGACACCTTAGTGTGATGATGCAATAATTGTTTTTCTTTATTAATCTTATATATTATTCAGTCATGACATTTTATATGACACTGTTACACACTTTCACTGAATCAAAAAGGTTTGATTCTCCATGGTTAGCCTGTGGACAGAATTTCAGCCAGTGAAAAAATATAGTCAGTGCAACCTCGAAATAGGGACACATATTTGTATACATAGAATGTTTCAAAACTCGATTTTCAACTAACTGCATAAGCATGCAGTCTATTTTTAAAACATATTCATATTTTCAAGTGAAGGTGTCAAGCTACAAACTGTTTGAACTAAATGCATTTACCTGTTGCCACATAATAGATAACATCAGCATGCAGTCCACATAAAATATGTATACAACCAGGCTATAGACACCAGGTCCAGGGCAGAATGACTAGGTTACAGGGGCATGTAGCAGGCAGCAGGCTAGGTGTCCAGGTGTCTTGTCCTACCCAGTCTGGATGTGTATCCTGTAATATGAAGAAGTGTGTATCTGAGTCTGGGTGAACTCAGGGCCTGGCAGAGGAGGAAACAGGTCCATCTGGTGTGCTGCCAAGAGGGCACTTTGTGACACCCCCATGACACCTAGACATGATGAAGTCAGCAAGGGGGAATGAAGGAGTTTCTCATTATTATAACTTCCCATGATGAAAATGCAAAAACATGGAATAAACATGGTGTATGTGTGGGCTCACTGAGATACAGTATGAGATATGTAATGATATATATACATATCATTTCAATTTATACATGGTTTCAGTTGAGCGTTGCCTCTGATGTACAGTGTACACATTCAGAACACATTTTGATATCCAGCACAAATTTGTACTTTTTTCATTGATACTGTCTCATTTCCTCGGGAGCCCATAACAAACTAGAGGATGGCAGAGTTAGGATTTGGAAAAGTCCCATTGGTTACCTAAGGTCTGACTATGGGATGTAACGTGAGCCAGACACCGGTTAGTCTGCTTCTGATTCAGACGCGAGGCCAGGCCAGGCGAGGCGAGGCGGGTGGGCAAGTTCCCCTCTTCCAGCGGAATGTGTGGTGGGGAAATAAAAGCTGCCATTGTCTCTGTCTTCCTCTGAGGAACTCAGATGGCCGAGTGCTCTGGGTGGCAGCGGTGACTCTGTCATACAGTCTCATATCACTGCTATGGTGGCCAGTGGTGTCACAGTTTGATACCACTGCAATGGAAACATAAACTTTAATATCACAGATGATGACTTCACTGCCTTTATGACTTCTCTTCTTATATATACTCAAATGATTATAGCTACTGTAGGCCACACTGTCAGGTTTAATGTGTACTCTATACAATGCTGACTTTGGCCTCTACAAGATCTTACAAGACATATGCTGAGAATTCCTCACGGGGGATGGAGGGAAGTAGGGAAGAAGGAGAAGGTAAACAGGGCGTTAACATAGTGTGGAAGGAAGCTGGAATTTAATAACTGCCACATCTGTGTCGCTGCCTTATCCCCACACCACCATGCCAACCCCAACCTCACTCTTCTCTTTCTCTCTGCCCCCCCCCCCCCACCATCCCCTCCCTAAACCCACACCACCCTGCCAATTCAGACCTGCTCTCCTCTCCTCTCTCTGCCCCCCCCCCACCATCCCCTCCCTAAACCCACACCACCCTGCCAATTCAGACCTGCTCTCCTCTCCTCTCTCTGCCCCATAACTCTGTGTGTATTACCCAGCCGACCATCAACTCTAACCCCAGAGCAGAGCGCCCCCCATTACCACACTCCCACACACCCACACACACACACACACACACACACACACACACACAAACACACACATACACACACACGCACACACGCACGCACACACACACACACACATACACACAAAGTCCTTACCGCCCCACGTTGGGCCCTCCATACTGCCCTTCTTGTCTGAGGAATGTGGGAATGATTGCCTTAATTTTACAAAGCGGACGGCTCCCTTTGGTTCAATTTTCACCCCCATCATAAACAGCAGCCGTGGTACGACCCGCCAAGGCCCATCTGGTATAGTCATCGCCACGACTTTAATGACCAGGTAATAAAAGCTCAATTTGACAGAAATTACAACAGATGTTTCAGGCCGTAAACCTTGGATAGAGCTGGTTCCTGGGGAGGAAACTTTAACCTGCTGAGGCTGGAGAGGCTGCCCCTGCCACTTACCTAGGAACAACAGCTCTCACACACTGGCCCCCAGTGAACCAGGCCTATTTACAATAAGGAATAACAAGACAGCAGTGAATGTGATGTGTCTTAACAAAACAATGTACAGTAAAGATATGATTTAAATGTATGAATATTTCACACAAAAACAGTTATCATATGGGTTATGAAAACATTTCTAAAATGAATTTCACTATGTAGTATTCCAACCTGTGAGATACTTTTGCTTTTACTAACTGTTAGCAACATAATATGCTGGTCTGTTTAATGCCTTCAATTTGTTTTCTCCGCAGATTAACTAAGATAAACATACCTTCCTTGCCAGCCATTGATTGTCCATGTTCAACCGTGAGAAAGTAGACACCTACTGTACTCTGCAGATATACATACTCACCAAGTACATGAACCTTGATACATCATGTTCAAGGGACAGGAATGTCTTTGCGTTAGCATCGCGTTAGCGGATGTGTGGAATTGAATGTCCTGGAGGCAGGTATACATTTCATCTATTTGTTACAGTAGCTTTCCCATGAAAAAACTAACATTACAATGGCTGTGTCAACTTGTGAGAAAATAGTTTCCATCTCTCCCATGCAGACACATTACAATGGCTGTGTCAACTTGTGAAAAAATAGTTTACATACCTGCCATTTATTAGATATTCAGTAGGTCTACAAACGACAACAATGACTGTTTATCAACAATAACACATAGATGCAACTTTAAACTTTTCTTTAATCAATAATAATAACATAGTTCTTTCAACTACAACTATGAAGCTATTATCAAGAAAATAATGAAAGTCATAAACCCTGTCAGTTCTACACAGCAGCCTGCAAAGCCTGTTGAAGGTTGAGGACAGTAGTTTTCAGACTGATCAACATGATTGACACTTAACCCTCTTATGAATGCTAATAAAGGCTTTATAACCCCATAGCAATAGTAATAAAGCCTGGCTATGTCCAGTCAACGTCTTGTTATGATGGACGTTCTCCTGTGAGAATGTCCACCTTCGTTCTCTTCCTCTCCTCCACTTCCTGCTCTCAGGCCCAGAGGTGAGGATGTGTGTGAGAGAGAGAGAGAGAGAGAGAGAGAGAGAGAGAGAGAGAGAGAGAGAGAGAGAGAGAGAGGGAGAGAGGTTCATTCACACGTTGTGTCTCTGGTTCCCACGGCAGTGGAGAATGTATCAGGCCAGAGGGCCTATGCTTGCAGGACTAACTGGGGAGTTTTTCTTTTTAAAGGGACGAGGTGTGTCAAAGTATAACATTTCCCTTTAGTCTCTACAGGCCACAGAGACAGTGTGAAATAGTTTCACAACAACATGGGCTCTGTTTACTTTGACAATACACAATGTGTGTGTGTGTGTGTGTGTGTGTGTGTGTGTGTGTGTGTGTGTGTGTGTGTGTGTGTGTGTGTGTGTGTTGCAAATGGCAGTGTGCTGACATACCTGGGTGATGACATATAACCCCAGGTGATAATGGTTTGTGAGAACCGAGAGATGGTCTTGCTCCAGGCCAGGACAACAGTGTTGGCCAATAACAGAGCTTAGTGAGGTGGCTTTGACCCATGTTTGTGGTTCCTCTAGCCTGCCTGCTAACACTGCTGTTGAGGCTGTTTAGGTAGATAACAACATGGACTTGCTAGTGGGGGAAACCATTGTTCTGGTAACAATACAACAGCACAAGTGATACAGTATGATTACCCCAGCAAAACAGGTGCCACTGCAACTAACATCAACAGTTGATTTCTCTCCTGGCCAAAATCAGTAACAAAGTGTTAATTAGGATGTGGTATCTAAAATGCTAGCATGGCTGACACACATTCATAAGGTGATCTGGACAACGATTTTGAGGTAAAACAAATCAGTGAAGTGTCCCTTTAATGAATGTTACAGTAATCAGAACTGAAGGTTGTTGGTGCCAAAAGGGAAGTGTTCTAGCGGTGGATTAACTCTTCTGTGAAAGTAGTATGATGTATGTTACGCCTTCCCGGTCCTCTATCCTGTATGTTGTAATGTATATCTCACAAATATTCAGTTTCCACAAATATGTACCGTTTTATAATTATGCTTAAATCAACAGGCCCGCGGCAGCTGCATAGCGTGACACAGGATCTTTTCCGTGCTGTTCTATTTGATATGATTGTGATCATACCATACCTAAACATACTGCACTGCCAAATGTAATCACATGACTTGTGCCTCTGCTGGAAAACCATGCACATTGTCCAACATGAATAACTAGCTTCTATTCAGTGTTGTGGCAACATGGAGAAACAATGCAATCAGACCAGGGGATTCCCCCGCGAGTGAGACAGCCAATCAACATTTAATGAAAAATTTCACATAAACAATAGCTGAGAACACAACCCTTCTCCACACACAAGATAGCCATTAAGTTATTAGTTTACTATTGCCCTACAAACAATATCCAATGTTTTTCTTTCTGCACACACAAGAAAGCTATATATAGTATAGGCAGGGTTTGCATTGCTATCAAAATGATAGTGATTGTACTGTATATCTGACCTCTGCTGGTATTTCAATCATTGGAGCTGTACTGTGTTGTCATTCCTGTCTGTAATGTGCTGAATCCTCATGATAAGTGAATGCAGGGTTTTGATTGCATATGCATGTGTATGTCTGTATCAGGGGAGGCTGGTGGAGGTAGAAATCGGAGGACGGCCTCATTGCAATGCATGGGATGGAATTAGGAATGGTATCAAACATATCAAACATGTGCTCCTACTGTATATCTAGCCTGTACAAATCAGGGGGTGTAAGAGAGTGGGGGTGAGGGAGAAGGGGAGTGATTGGGTTAGAGAGAGAAGAAGAGAAGTAACCATGGATAAAGAGAGACAGAGAGAGAGAAAAATACAAAGAGAGGAAGAGAGAGAAACAGAGAGAGAGGTAGAATGAGAGAGATAACCTTCAGAGGAAGATTTGATTTACGACCCCTCTCCCTTCTCTCTCTCTGGTTTCACCTGCTCCCGGCCTGCCTGCTTGCCTGTCAGAGCTGCTCCTCACCGGAGACACCTCTCAAACTCTCCCTTCAGCAGCCTGAGGCACTCTGGCCTGTCTCTCTCTGCCTCCACCTATTACAACTGGAAGAGAGAAAGAGAGAGAGAGAGAGAGACAGACAGACAAACAGACAGACAGACAGACAGACAGACAGACAGACAGACAGACAGACAGAGAGAGCGAGAGAGAGAGAGCGAGAGAGAGAGAGCGCGCGCGCGAGAGAGATGTTTTTATGAAAAGAGAACAATGTCGTGTGCTAGTGTTCAGCTTCCTGAGTTTCAGAAGCCCCGCAGACTCTCAATCGGAACCAGATTTGTGTCTTAGAAGGAGAGAGTGAAAGAGAGGCCACGAACCAGTCACTCACAACCTCCCTTCGCTCTTTAAACAGGTCATACTGTAGAGGGATCAGAGGTCATTAAAATAGCTCCATCTGAACGTAAGGTCGTGGAGAAACTATAATATTAACAACAGTTCAAGTACAGTATGTGACCTTGAGATGCACCTCATTCACCCTTTGGAGTAATGCTCTGCTGTAATGTTGACGTTGTTCCCTGGCCAATGTGGCTCTTTTCATGTTTGTGGCTCTGTTTGTCGCCCAAGGTTTTGGGATTCGGGAGAAAAATATAGTTTTCATCTATGTGTCCTGGAAAACATAATAGAAAAATAAGAAGTCTCTCTTCCAATTTCATTATTTTTTTCCTGTGGTCATGAGGTTGTTCCACTGTATTCACATTCATATTTGAGACAGAAAACAAGTTTTAATTGTTTCAGTATTTTCCACTTGATAGGAGTCACACTGTTATATTAACTTGTATTGTTATGTCTGTCTCAAAAAATTAAAATAGATATTTTTTTATTGGAGACATTAAACAGGTCCTGTAATGTGAGGCCAAATGAGGAACACACCCAGTGAGGTCAGTCTTAGAGAGAGAGGCAGTGGCTGACGGACTGACTGACTGACTGACTGACTGACTGACTGACTGACTGACTGACTGACTGTCAGACTGACTGACTGACTGACTGTCAGACTGACTGACTGTCAGACTGACTGACTGACTGACTGACTGATGGAATGTTTTTGATCACATTCAAATGATTATAATATTTTCTAAAAAAGGAATAACAGGTAAATAATTCAAAGAGGAGATATATTTATATATACAGCATATATGCATTTCATAAATATGTCTTAGAGAATTTCCAATGGTTGTGGCAATTTAATATGTCCTTGTCCTCTTTGCAGTTGTTAATGTATTATTGATGCTCATCAGGCATCGGAGTGGGACGATGGTAAAATTGATAAGTGATTCAAGTCAATATGGAGCGCGCAGAACACATGTTTTTATGGATCGGAGCTCGCAGGAGGTGAGGAGGACATCTCGGTGTCATTGGTTTACCAATCTGCTTTGACTACATTAACATTGATTGTTTCTGTACGAAATGGGGGAGGTTGACCTGTCCTTGGTCTGATAGTCACAGACCCCCTCTTCCCCCCACCTCCCTAAAGATCACAAGTAGCATCAAAATTGATCATTGTAAATCAATGACCAGTGGTGAATTGACAAGAGAGAAAGAGAGAGAGAGAGAGAGAGAGAGAGAGAGAGAGAGAGAGAGGGAGGGGAAAACCAGGTAATAAGAAGAGCAGACACCTGTTTGACTCTCCCAGTCCCACAATCCCATCATGCCCCTAGGCAGTCAGCAGTGAAATTCCCCAGAGGTGGTTTAGTTTAGTTTTGTCTTAGGAGAGAAAGGGAAGGGCGAGGTCACAGAGGAGAAGGAGGCACCAGGTGACCTTTAGATCAGCTCCTCAGCACCTCAGGCAGCATGAGAAAGAAGGGGGTGTGGGGGGGGGGGGATAATGTGTTCATTTCCTCTCTCGTTTGCCAACCTGCTCCAGGCTGCAGATTTCACTGGCTGTGCTCACCTCAGTCCTTATTGTCCTGTCACTCTGTGCTGTGTGAAAAGAGAGTAGAGAGTGTGTGAACCATGAGGAACATTCAAAACATTGTCTGTCTAATTTGCAAACCTAAAACAGGTTTTGTTTAAATGCCTTGATGAGGGAGTTCAGAGTGTAGTTGAGTTTACACATCATGTCATCAATCTTAACATTGTCCCAGACATAACATGATAAATGCTGAAACCATTCATTAAAATCGACAAATGATCATCCATTGGTTTAGGGTCGTTTATCATTTCATCAGAGTAGACACCACATGAACGTGTCAACCAAACAGCGATGAACGCTTAAGGCCTCTACCTAGTCCTTCCTATGACTGTGCACTGTACTACAGAGGGTTCCAATAAAAAAGTGTTCAATGCTACTTTCTCCTTTTGTGTCTCTTTTATTGAAATACAGGTCTCTAACACCGGTTCACCAGTTCTCTCTCTTTCTCTGTTTCCGCCGTCCCTCTCTCCCCCCCCCCCCTCTCTCTCTTTTTGTTGTGTGTGAGTGTTGGCATTGCGTCCCAGTCCTCGCGGCAGCGCTTGCTCTTATTGGATCCATCCCTGTCCTGTGGGTTGAACACGCCGACCGTGTTTACGACCATGTCTGCGAGCAGTCGACAGACGCTGGAGCGGTCTTATAGCACCTAATTAGAACAAGACTGTTGGACTCACTGTGTTACTCTGTGATTACTCTACTCTCGCTGTAGGCTGGGCTGAACCTGAGGACTGAACCTACGGTTCACCAGTGACAAGTAAAACATCATAGTTACTATGACGATGAGGTCATGGATCCAACTTAAGAGAGACACGAAGTTACTTCAACGCTCTACCTGAGGGAGAATGGATGGATGGAAGGATGGATCTCATGATGTGAGGTGTGTTAACATTTACCTCAGTAAGACACCATACAGGCTTATGGGTAATGGGGGGGTTGAACCAATGCCCCCCCCCCCCCCCACACACACACACACACACACACACACACTTGACCAGATGGCCAGTATATATTATTGATAACCCCCAGAGCCCCCCAGGATCCCAGCAGCAGCTTTATCAATAATTCACCTCCGTCCGATCAGGAAAAGATTCCTCTACCAGCTGATTTAATTATCTGACAAGTAAAAAGGGTTTTTGAGGGACCAGGCCATTCTATTAGGCCAATCACTTTATTGATAAACCACAAGGGCTAATCGCCTAGGGGACAGCAGGGATCGTTGATGGACCCTGAGTGCTTTTTTAACATGGCCACCGTGTCCATTACACCCAACCACCCCGCACCCCCTCCATAGTCTAGTTTTACCATGGAAAGGTCCAGAAGGAAGGGCTGACTGGCAGGACATCACCTGATATGTCTGACTGGCTGGTTGTATCTTTATCTGTCACTACTGTCTCCTATAAAATATCTGGGAGATTCAGCTGTAGCACAGATTCAGTTGTGGGCCGTGAGTTTTGGACACGTCTGACTGAGTGGTTATACTGTCATTACCTCTCTATGGAAAAATAGCAAGGAGATTCAGTTGTATGAGTTAAAGCACTTAGTTTCAAACAGCTGCATCATATTTAGTAAATGCAGTAAAAAAAATTAAAATGGTTTGGTCATATTTTACTTTTCCATGTAAGGAGACATTCTCAACAGATGCTCATAGGTCTGAACTGTCATGAAGCTGTATTGTCTTGCCTCCTATTCTTATCTCTCTGATCTGAAATGATTTCCATCCACTGTCTAGTCTACCCCTTCACACACAATGACTCCTCTATTCAATAAGCTCTGTTGAACCTCCTCCATGTTCTCTACATAATAACCACAAACTGAATTTGACATATTGGAACATTTGGGTCTGTAGGAATAGTACAGTAGATATTACCCTCAGCTGGGCAGTCTGACAGAGAAATAGAGAGTAAGCCTATTGAGCCTCCTCAGACTCCTGGATTGTGATAATAGCCCTGCTGGGACTCATAAAGCCTGCTGACTGCTCCGACGCTGCCTCAATGTCTCAATGTGTGAATCATGTTTTCAACTCTTAGACTGAGGATTGAGAGTGCAGAGTATGGTTCGTGTTTGAATAGAATGAATGATAGCGTGATAGAGGTGAGCTGTACTTGCTGTGGTGATGAGATAATCAGAATGTGTGAGGTTTCAGGGTGGCTCATTTGATGGGGGACCTCACCCCCTATTATCACTCTCTCAAAGTCCTCAGATCCCGGCTTGTAGCTCCGGTCTCCTCCAACACAGGCTGTTGCTGCTCTCCTGTCTGATCTCCAGGGCTGTCTATGGGAAACCTGAGCTGGCCTATTGATTAGACTCTCACTGCAGGGTCAATAGCTGCTCTCTGTCCACTTGGTGGCCTGTCCCTGAGACAGGGTGGATCACTAGACAATGTTGAGAAGAGCTCTGACTGTACCATAGTGAAGATATTAAACAATCATATTATGGAAAAGGTCTGCCTTTCAGATTTGATTTATCCATTCACTATTTGACCAATGCACTGTAGGCCATGTAAGCATTGATATTGATGTACGTGCATAAGCTTGAATGTGTATGGGTAGCGCAGAGTTACAGAAAAACTCCTGCGACTACACTCCAGCTCTTTGATGAATAGACAAAAAATAAATGGATCTAATAGATGCCATCAATCACATTATGTACAGGAATGCTTTATCATTGCCTTCATTTTCCTTTATAAAGTTATGACTGAATTGATTTAACTTCATATCTCAGAGAATGTGAGACAAGACCATCTTTTCATGATTAGCCAGGTAGAGTATTACCATTATTGTACTCACCTGCCACTCACACAGGGAGACATGGTTGTTAAACTTGGCCTAATCTGCAGGGGGTGGGGAGTGGAGGAAGGGGGTCAGCCCAAAGAACGTCAGGAAAGACGGGGGGGGGGGGGGGGGGGGGGTGGATGCCGGAGAAAAATATCTGAGCGGCATTTTGCAAGAGAACCTCTTAAGTTAAGAAAACAGGAGGGCTGAGGAGAAACAGCTGTGTGAAATGAACGTTGGCATTTGGGATGAAAATACAGGCCGTTAATAAAAATAATAACCTTGAGAGCTCATAATAAAAGACCCCTGGTGGGATAATTCACTGAGAGAGGGGCCTCCCTCCAGCATCCCAGACACCCCTGTCATCACACAACATCTGCCACCCCCACCACAGAAGAAGACAGGGGGAGATCTACCCTGACACTCTATGGTGCCACATGTGAACCTGGGCCATGTTGATGTTGATGTTGGCAACATGCCAGCAGGCAAGGCCCTGAATGCTTCAACATCTGTATGGGATTCCACGTGTGTGTGTGCGTGTCTGTGTGTGTGTGTGTGTGTGTGTGTGTGTGTGTATGTGTGTGTGTGTGTGTGTGTGTGTGTGTGTGTGTGTGTGTGAGTTCACAGCCCAAGGATGCAAGGGAAAACCCTCTCCCTCCCTCTCTCTCTCTCTCTCTCTCTCTCTCCCTCCCTCTCTCTCTCTCTCTCTCTCTGGCTGCCCCCTGGCCCAGTGAACAGCCTTGTGACAGAGAAGCTCAGACAACTCAGTCATATTGGCCTGGGCGGTGTTAAGGGGGCATATTTTATTTCCAAAAATCTCACTGCAGCAACACAGAGGGCCAATATGCACTTGGCAAGAAGTATGAAGGCAATAAATAGTTGCAGGTTTCTTTCTTTTTTTGTAGGGAAATAGTAAATGGTCAAAAGAAAGAAGAACAAGTCCTTCAGCCATTTCCACCAAGTCTATGAAGAATTATAAATAGACAGTGAAATATTCAGGTAGTTCTTTTTTTATCTTCTTTTTTTTCTTTTTCTTTGGTGCTTTTTGGGCCCTGCAGGTCCCCTGAGGTGTGTCTGTGGCACGGGTGGCATGAGGCCAAGTGTGATGTATCCCTTCTGATTTATAACATCCCAGGGAGGAGGCATAAAAAGAGACGGGAACTATTAGGACATAAATCACCATCATCACAATAACCACACTACGATAAAACACCAGCTCAAAGTCTTGCTGCAGAGAGAAAAGGGAGGAAAGGGGGGAAAATGTGAAGACGACAAGAAAAAGGAGATGTGTGAGAACAGAGAGAGGACAGATATGACCAGTAAACTAATACTGAGACAATTAGTCATGCCACCCATGGCCTAGAAAATAGCCCTTCAACTCCCTGTGATGGCACAGTCTGGCCAAGCAAGGTTGGACACTTACCAACCATTAAATCACATATCATAGACATCATAGACATCATAGACATCAGAAAACACAAAAAAACAAGGTGTGTATTAGTTTTCTGAGTGTCTTGACAACAATAGCCTCTCTGCTATTGAGATAGCACTGATATGGCAACACTGAGGTAGAATGGCCTCCTTCGCTCCCCCTGAGGGGAGACTGTTGTTGTTGTTGTTGTGGAGTGAGTTGGTCGAGGAGGAAGTAAAGACTACACTCACCAAAGACTTTATTAGGAACACTATACTAATACTAGATAGGGCCTCCCTTTGCTCTAGAAACAGCCTCAATTCAATTGTGGAATCAATTCATTGATTCCACAAGACGTTGGAAACATTTCTTTGAGATTCTGGTCCATGATGACATGATTGCATCACACAATTCCTGCAGATTTTTCAGGTGCACTTTCAAGCTGTGAATCTCCCGTTCTACCACAGCCCAAAGGTGTTCTATTGGATTCAGATCCGGTGACTGGGAAGACCACTGAAGAACACTGAACTCATTGTCATGTTCATGAAACCAGTTTGAGACGACTTTTGCTTTGTGACATGGTGCATTATCATGCTGGAAGTAGCCATTAGAAGACGGGTAAATTGTGGCCATGAAGGGATGCACATGGTCAGCAACAATACTCAAATAGGCATTGGCATTCAAGCGATGAATGATTGGTATTAACAGGCCCAAAGTGTGCCAAGAAAACGTTCCCCACACCATTACACCACCTCCACCATGAGAAGATGTTCCTAATAAAGTAGTTGGTGAGTGTATATTCTGACTGGATTAGTCCCTAGCCCAGAGCCCAGCTACAGCGATGCTGTCCAGGATCTCTTCAAGCTGGAGTAGACAGCTGATGTGGAAACACTCCATGAGCAGAGGAGGTAGGCGCTAGTTGTCTGGTGCTGTTGACTGGAGCCTGCCTGCAGGGTTCACTAGCAGTGGAGGGTGCTAGGGTGGTCCTTAGACACTACAGAAGCACTCAAGGGCCATCCCACAACCATCGCTGCCTTATTGGAATGT
>NC_139658.1:6585244-6622744 GCF_951799395.1 Argentina silus | reverse complement strand
GTACCGCCCCAGGGGCACGTTTGCCAATAGACAAGCAGGTGAAGCTCTAAATCAGGTTTAATTAGCTGATGAGTAACAAGCGTGGTTGAGAGGTGTGGGAAAGTGAGACTGTCTGTCTTTATATGGTACAAATCACTTGATGCCAAGCACAGAGGATGAGGTAGTAATGATGATCCTTCTAAAGTAAATCATTGGCTTTGGTTGATTAAACAAGCTCAGAGGACTTGTCTTGAACCATCTAAACAGTATAATTGGGTATATTGTCTGGAACATCATTTTTATTCTACAGTACATCATTTCAAGTGCAACATCGGTCACTCTATTTAAAGGTTACAGTGTAGCAGTATCAATTCCCCCCATCTCACCAGTTGCTCTCCTGCAATACTTTGAATGCATAGTGTGGCCTCACCCATATGGAAAATCACTCGCTTTATCTTGCAGAAATAAAACAGTCAGTCCAAACTTGCCCTACAGCTTAAGTACAATACCAGCCATTCTCTGGCTGGTCTCACTGCATATGTCCAGCAACAGTCACTTCATCATGTGTATTGAGTGCATTACAGTCTGACTTTGGTACAGGTTGTATACCAGTCTCTCTCTCAGACCCAGCCGGACAGCCAGCCCAGTACAGGAGCCTACCCCATGCCTAGCTGCAGCCCTGGACTCCCCTCTCAACTCAACACTGTAAATTTATTGACAGCTTTTAAAAATATTTACTGCTCTGCTTCCTCTCCCCGCGGCCCCCAGCCTGTAATCTCCCTCTCCGTTTATTAGATCATTTGTCAAACCCTTGAGGTTTTCTTCTCTCTTCTCTTTTTGTCATCCCCTCCTTCCCTCTGAGAGAGTTATTGTGCAATGGGCCTTGGAGATTAACCCCTTCCCTGCCTCCATCTTTCCTTTTTAAAACTGAATTTACAGCTGATTAGTCACCTGTGAAGTCCAGGCCGCTCGCAGAAGGAAGGCAGCTAAACAAGGCCAGCCAGACACACAGACCCTTATGAGAAACACGTGTTCCCACACAACCCCAGACCCATAGGTCTCAGCATAGACTATAAGAGGGGGCTGGGGTTCAATGGTGAATGCAGTGGAGCAGGTAAGAACATCAAGACACAATGCTGTTTCCAAATGGACCCCTAGTCACCTAGTCCCTACTGCCTAGACACCTAGATAGATCTGAAAGGATAGGATAGATAGGAGAAACAGGTTGATTGCTCCATTTTGCGCTCTGATTGGCTGGGTGGATATGCCGCCATATTGATTACACCTATTCACTGTGATCAAGAGAAATGCCTATAGAGTTGGGGCTGGGGGGGTTGGGGGTTAGGGGCTGTGGGCTGTGGGCTGGGGACTGGGGGCTGGGAGCTGGGTTTCCACGAGGAAAATCTGGCCTGGGGGTCAATTTAGGACTCAGAGAGTGAAATAGAGAGTGAAGTAGTGGTTGGTTTAATCTGGCTTGGGCCTGAGGAGAAATAAACAGAGCGAAGTGGATGACACTCAGGAGACCTGGATGTCCAATAGACTCGTAGACTCACATAGTTGAAATATCCACCGAAACCTCCCAACAACTACACCCAAGATGACTTTCTGGTTCTGGTTCAAGGTTAGCGCTGAGCTCATGCTATAACAGTCTATAGAATCATACTTTCTCTTGTGTGTCTGGGCTGGGCTAAATATGGAAAGAAGGGCTAATTTGCATTCCCTCCTAGAAAACAGGAGATAGAGAGGCAGAGAGAGAGAGAGCGAGGGAGAGACAGAGAGACAGAGAGAGAGATTATTATAAGGTTATTATGGGGTGTTATTAATGAGGTGTATGGTGAGGCGGTGGTTGGCATGGACATGGTGTCTTAAATGCCCGCCAATGTGTGTGTGATTCCCACCACGTGCCCATGGAACACACAGGACAGCCACAGGTATGTCCCCATCGCCATAGGCAACCCCTGGCCCAGCCAACCAGCTGTCAGAAGCTGTCTGCTCTCTCGTCACGCTAACAAGACCTGACCAGACCTCAGCAGACCTCAGCGAGCAGCGAGCTGTTCCACACACACACACACACACACACACACACACACACACACACACACACACCCTTATAATGACACATGGAGATTTTCCCCTTGGATTGGAGAGAGAGAGAGAGAGAGAGAGAGAGAGAGAGAGAGAGAGAGAGAGAGAGAGAGATTCCTGGCCCATAGTCACTATACAGTTGGCATGGCTTTGAAGGGTTTGAGGACCAATGATGAATTGATGAACTGAATAGAAATGAACTGAACTGAGTTGAGCTGATTCAGTTAAAACCAAATGTCACCTGTCATTTACAGCTGTGATGCGACATACAGTAGCCTACTGTAAGAATGGTGATATATATAGGTCCTGGATAGGTATTAGTTGCTGAGTGTGCTGTGCAGACAAAATCTAAATGGTTAACCACATTAATTCTACTTCAGACCAAAAGATTAGAAAAATTAGTCAAGGAGTACTTTTCCAAATGAGGGAATCCAAACTATGTGAGTGTAGCTTTCAAGATCAACAGAGAGGACTAAGGAAAAGAGTGCGGTTGAATATTGCAGGGTTGCGATATTCTTCATTTTGCATAGGCCATGCTTTTCCATGGATACGTTCATTGTTTTTGATGTACATGAATTTATATCTGGCTCGACAAAACCACAAAGAAAGAATTGAATGTGAAGCATCAACTTTAATATAGATTAAATAGTAGAATGATATTATACGTTAAATGTAAGCGCATAAATAAAAATGTTACAGCAGTATCAAATGCTACAATAATATCACATTTAGTGTCTTTAGGTGAATGAAGACTATAGATAACGAGTGCAGGGTAATAAAACAGAGTTTTATAATGTCTCATATTCTCAACAATGTCTGCTCTCAGCATGGAGTCTTTTCATAGCCCATCCTCTGGACTCATATAGAACCATGAAAATACTTTTCAAAAGACCCTTCTGTTAAAGCTCGAGTAGACTGAAGGATCAGTCTGTCCTGTATCATTTCCCTGTCTGCTCTCTGTAGTGAGGTCTGAAAGACCAGGAGAGGAACAGTGTCAGGTTAAGGTTTCTACCGCTGGTAGCTACAGTATGGGGGAGGCTGGACTAGGGTCTGGCTCTACAGGAATCAGTGCCAATACAAACACTGCAATTCCTCCCCAATTAGAAACGCTAAGTGAATTTGACTTGCTGCCCTGACTGCCCTGCCAGGCCTGGTGTGTGATATTATTGCTGCCCTCCTCGCACTCCACTAGCTGGGTCTGATAGTTCCGATAGGTAACATTACAGTTCAAGGCCAGACTAGCCGAGGCCTGATTGTGATGAAGTTTGGAACTGTTGCCACATACGGTATTTGTTGTTATACTGATAGGAAGCTTTTACCACATGCTTACAGGAAAATGACAGTACTTACGTTCATTATTATAAAGGAGGAATGTGGGAAATCCTGTATTGTCCTAAGAGGATTACAAACTGTGTTGCATGATGATAACCGCATATTTAAATATTTTTTGTTAGTATCATAAGTCAGACCTATAGAAACATGCCTTTAGATCTAAATGCTTTGAGTTAAAAGTGATAGATTGCCACTGTGAGGCTCTCAGGTGCTGGTTAGTGTTAGCCTAGCCTGGGGAGTTGCACTGTTTCAGAGAGAGTTTACTAACAGAGAGAGCACTCCATAGCCTAATGAAAATCCATACCTATAAACATTTAGCTGTGTGTGAGAGAGAGGTAATTTAATAAGACACATAACACAATTTCTGAATTACAGGAAGGAGGGCCTAATCGAACCAACAGACATAATGGAACAGGGCTTTTTTTTCTGTTTGTTTGTTTATTTACTATTTTTGCATATCAGAAATAACTATATGGGCATGATGAGCAGAGAATCCCTGGGAATAGTCTTTCTTGCCCTAAATGAAGTCCAAATATATTTTTTCCTGCCTGATTTCACACAGAGGATCAATCACCCAGCCACAGATGTCGACACGGAGGTACCATTCCACAAACTAATGGTCACTCTCGTACGTCCACGTCGATGGTAAACTAATCTGAGGCACAGGAGGCACAGGAAACAGATCCCATTAGAACTCATCCAGCCATCTTCCAAGGAAACTTTCATCTTTGAACCACTCTGACTATTGGCTTTAGAGACAGTGTAATGTCCCTTTACCACTTCTGTGTTTGGGCCTACTGTAGTAATAGATTAGAGGTCAATATCGGCATAAAGGTCTGAGTGAAGCCATTATCAGCATTTTCCCTCAAATGAGTTTGGGAGTTTTGTACCCCATAAGAGACAGCTAGTGACATTATTTACTGAAGCAGCATCAGTGAATGTGTTCGGGAAACACGAGAGGGTAGTTATTTTTTCAGGTTGCACATTTCCTCATTCAAAGTTATAGTTATGCTGTCACCTAGTGGTCAATACTGCTGTAGAAATTATTCTGAACCCAGGCACAGATTTACTGTCATACCATGATTCATTCATCTACATCATCATTCATCTACATTTACATTTACATTTATGGCATTTAGCAGACGTCTTTATCCAAAGCGACTTACAACAAATACATTTGTTTAAGTAAGTGAATCATCTATCCAACAGTCATCATAAGACAAAGTAATATTGTTGTATTGTAATATTGCTATTTTTCTTCTTTTTCTTTTTAATTTTTTTTTAATTTATTAACAGGAGAGAACTTGTACAGGGGGGAAGTGGGGGTGAAGAGGTCTCAAGGGTTGGGGTTAGGGTTAGTACAGGGAGGGTAGTGGGGGTGAAGAGGTCTTAGGAAGGACTGTAAAGATGTAGCCTGAAGAGATGGGTTTTCAATCTACGGTGGAAGATTGATTCATTGATTCATAAACAATAACCAATATTTATTTTTAATAAATTTTATTTTAAATTAATGATAATAATCACAATAATTTAAATCATTATATAGTGCAGTAAACATTAAATGTGTAAACATTCAAATGCATAAGTACATAAACTATTCAAGTAGTAATTACCAATAATACATTTGGTACATCAACAAGTAACATATCAACAAAAACAAAACATAAAATGACATAAAACAACCTAAATTCTAAAACTAAATTCAAACTAATTATGATCATTCTCATCAGCATCCTCAATAGAAATACAACACACACAAAAATGCAGTCAAACAAATCTATTATTAGCACCCATGTTGATTTCGGCATATGAGAGCATAGGCAGCCTTCAAACAGAGAATAAAAAATAATATAAATAATATAATAAAACAATGTCACAAACATAACAGCCCTAACCCTAACCCTAACCCATTCAGATGAGAACCTAAGCAGCCTTGACAGACACCATCTCAAAGCCTCTGATGATTGTTTTAGGTTTGTTCACCAAGGCCAGAGAGGCCTGCATCATCTTGGTCCCCACTGTCCTGGGGGTGAAACTGACACTGTGTTCAACACTGCCCCCTGGCTTCAGGAGGTGGATCCTGCACGAAGAGAGGGACATGGTAATGGGAGATTAGGAATTTGTCTCAATTATGCAATCATTGTAATGTGGTTCGATGTACAGGGCTGGTTGTTCTGGTGAAGCCTTGGATTAGAGGAAATGTAATCTAATGATGCTAGTCTTAAGTATGTTGCATCATAATGAAGTGTAATAGGGAGTGGGACAGGGTGTATTCATGTTTCTGAAAGGTTCTCCTGTCACTATATCACAGATCACTGTAGCACCAGTTTTCATGTACAGTGCAACTACAACCTTGACGATGTGTTTGTCTTACAATGGAATATAAAGAGAATATATCCTATCTTAGAATATACTATACTGTGTGTATTCACAAAACCACTGCCAAGGGTGTGCCACCATGTTATGTCAGTTTACATTAAAGGTCCTGCCCTACATAATTGAAAGACTTGTCACAGTATCATTTATAACTGTGCCACTCCTGTGTATAAACATTCTTTTGTCAACACTCAACAGTGTCAAAATGGATAGCTGAGCAATGTTGTTTGCCACTCCTTGTGCAGATGTTTGTTATATAACTGACTAAGACCTCATAATGAAATATTTGAAACATCAAACAAGGAGTATACAGTACATAAAGAACACTGTATGAAAGACCAGTTTTCTTACCGTGAGTAGACCTTGTCCTCCAGTAATCCAGAACCGGCTACAGTTAAAATCCCACTCACAGGGACCAAGAAGGGGTTGGTGAAGACTATGACAGCTGTGTGCTCCTCATGTTGATGGATGGAGTCTTTGTCTGTGATCTACAGGAGAAAAAGTCATGTTAGTTCAATGTTGATTTGAAGCTTGAGGCACAGTCTGTTTCAGCTTTAACCAACTGTTACCATAATGTCTGTCACAAGAGAGAACTTGTTGTCTGGGGAGTTAACTATGACTGTAAATAAACAACTATAGAGGTGTGTTAAATGAGGTATAGAGATGCCCACAGTACCTGTATGTTGAGCTGAGGGCTGCCGATGTTAAACTCCTCTGAGGCCAGGAGTGTCTCCTGAGTATCCATGTCCTTCAGGACCACCGCCAGGTTCACCATGTCAGCGTCATCTCCTACTGTAGATTCATACCGGGAGTGGGCTATCTGGTGGTTGATCACCTTGGCTGGGGGGAGGGGTCAGAGTGGGGGGGGGGGGGGGGGCAGAGTGAATATCATTATCCAGACACCTACTTTGTCTACTTTGACAAAGTAGAACCATAGAACTGAATAAATCAATAAATACATGATTTCTTTTGAGGTCTGAAAACATCAAACTTTGATTTAGGAGTGAACTATCACTCTTAAGGTTGTTTACCTTCATAGGGTGCGATGCGTATGACATTGTGTGACTCCCAAAAGGTGTCAGAGGGGCTGTGGTTGTACTCCTTGGCCTGAGCGTTGACATGCTCATTCACCACCTTGGGCATGGCGGTCATGTTGGTGACAGTCACAGTGAAGGAGATACTCTCCCCATCTACAGGCACCTTGACCAGGCTCAGAGACACAGACAAACCCTGGGGGGAATCTGGGAGAAACAAACAGGACAGGATCATGACATCAATATTAAAGAGTATTAAGCTACTGTAATGATCCTTTTCTATATTTGATATTCTACATATTTCTATATTTCTATATTCTACATCCAGAAGGATAAGAGAACATAGATATAAATCATATCTACATTTATTAAGTTACATAAGTTACCTCTCCTGTTTATAGATTCTCCTGACAATACAGCACTCCTTGATCTCTGGGATGACGTGGGAGCTGCAAATGGAAGAAAAAAAGATGCGTAACCTAGAATGTTTTGTCTCAAGGAGAACATGTGAGTCAAAAAGGGACACTGAAAGTGGACCTCATTACAGAAATGGACACACATTTCCATGCCTACAAGCTTAGAAATGTATGTCATATATTTACATTTCAACAGTTTGTATACAGTAAAATAGAATAGAATAGAATAGAACAAAATAGAATACCTTTGGTGTATTTGTAGTCTTCTGTGATGTTCTGAGGTATAGGTGATCCTATAGTCTTGGTACAGATAAGGGATCCAACTCTCTTAGTGTCAATAGTGTAACTGACCACTTGGCCCTGGCGTGCAATGATTGTGTGGACATCAGCGTTCACCTCAGCATAGACAAATGGTATGTCATAGTACAGGTCTACACGCTTATCTCTGATGGCCTTTACTGAGGCTGGGCCACAGCAGAACACTCCTAAGAGGAGACAGAGAGACATATCTGAGTTAAAGAACAGAACTAATAGGAACCATACATCTAGTTTCTTTGGTCTTTAATAGTAATGGTCTTTAATAGTATTTGTTTTTGTCAATACAGTACATTGCTCTGGAACTGACTTTCAAATTCATTGAATTCATTCCTATCGAATGTGTACAAGGGATTGTTTTATTTAGACTAACCTCGGCTCTTCTCCTGGGGGGTGGGATCCAGAACCTGCCAGCCGTCCAATCCAGAGCCCAGATCTGGTCGGGTCATCCAACACTCTACCCATACATGGAAGTTCCTGCCATGGAAGACCAATCAGCATGGTTTAGTCAAAAAACTAGTTTGAGTATAGCCTTGATAGAACGATTTGAAATTGACTCTAGTGTACAGCTTTTAATCATATTGTCACTTCAACTGTTTTCTAATGTTTACATATATTTTTTTCACCTGGCTAAATAAAGGATGAATAACAAACGTATCTTTCCCCATGTGGTGATGTTGTGTAGATGTGTAGATATTCTGCTCACAGCAAATAAAGTATGGACCGCACTCCAATTGATAAGCTTTAAATCATAGTTTTAATGCACAGACACGTTTCAGTGTCCATGCATTCAAACTGATGTAATGCTTAGCAATTGGAGTGTTGTCCATGCTGTGATATTCTACAAGGATTCAGCACCCAAACAGTACTTTTGAATGAGATTTCAGTGAGCACATCGTTTCTATAATTCATGGATATTATGCTCACCATATACTGTCTTTACTTTGGGGCAGCTTCTTTCCTGTCTCTGTGTAGTACTCCTCAATCACCAGGTTGCTGTTGGTGTCGTGGGCCGAGTTGAAGTTTGTGACGACACGACACGGAATGCCAAGGACTCGCATTACTATAACCAAAGACGATGGGTTTAAGTGTCTTTGCTAAAACACATACACACACATACAGTACATTACAATTTACGACATACATGAGTATAGGTAGTCATGGAAACAATGATTCATATTATCAAATTTCCAAAATAAATCTCGTCAAAGTAATCCATTTAAACAATGGATGTACTAGGCATAATGGACAGAAACCCAGACCAGGGAGTTTATAATTGAAGATACACAGACAAAAAAGACAAAAACAAATCTTCTTCATTCCCAGTAGTGTGATTTCAGTGTAATCCTCCCCTTCCCTCCTCTCTTACCTGTACACATGACTGCGGCGAAGACCCAGCACTGTCCATACTTGACGGGTCTGTATTGGGACTTGGCCCACAGTTGCAGGATGTCGCCACTGCCTGTCCATTTGGAGGGGGCCACGCCCTGTTTGAAATCACCTGACCAGTTTCCTTGCAAGACCCCCCGGTCATCCTGACTGTTGATCTGGTAGGAGGAAGAGAAAATCAACACCAACTCAGAGAGATACATATCTTATGCAGGCTTTGACACAATGAGATATGACTATTGTACGATGATTCTAGGCTGAGTAGATGTAATTTCGAGTCCTTGATAATTACTACAATGTTTATTGAGTTTCTGAGGGAGTGTATGATGGATCATACAATATGTGCTGCCATACAGTTCAAGCCCCAGCCTGTTTTATGAGCCAGCAGTTCTGGTTTCATTGTGTATTCTCACGTAGAGAAACTGATTAAACCCTCCGATTGTGTGTGGTGTTGTGAGCGAGGAGAGAGAGACAGAGACTGTGTTGAGGCTGTAACTCACCATAGCAGAGACTAGTCTGCTGATGTAGACTGGATCAGAGCGGCGCAGGTAGTCTTTACGCCAGTTGCTTTTGTGCTGAGGACTGACTTGGAGCAGCTGCAGACAGATCTCCAGGATCTCCGGCTCATACTGCAGAATAGAGAGAGAGAGAGAGAGAGAGAGAGAGAGAGAGTGAAACAGAGAGAGAGAGAGAAGTTTAGATGAATTACTTTCAAAGAGAGCAAGAACAAGAGTTTACATTCTAAGATGCTTTGTGTGGAGATTTAGATGAACTCACCTGATCAAATGACCATGGTCTGGACACAGTGTTTTTAGGAGTGCCCATGTATAGCAGACCAGAATCATTCTGGATGTACTCCTCTCTCTGGTCATTAAAGGGAATATACACTGCATCTTCTAAACAGGGGAGAACATAGAGACTTAGCGAGGGCCTTATTTAACGTAGTTGAGACCAGTCTTTGAGAACAAAGTGATTTGGAGATATGGCTACACGAGACTAGGCCTTCTTAGACACAATACTGTATATAATTGATACTCTATTGTTATACTGTACTGACATCAAAGATTTGTATCTATAGATGTAGTAGACATTAATCCTTACCTCTCCACCGCAATAGCAGAGGTATGATTCAAAATAACTGCCCTGCACCACCAAGGTGATTGTGGCACCCGATGCAAGTACTTTGATGAAAGTTGCTTGATTAATGCAGTCAATTATCAGCATTCTTATTTTCATCAACACGATTACCATCTCATCAAGTGTTAACCATAAACTCAGGACACTTTAAGCAGTCTCCATATATGCTACACAGTTGTGAATGTAGGTATTCTGTGGGGTGATCTCACCTTTACAATAGGGATTGCAGAGCAGGATAAAGTCTCCGACCATGTATCCCTTCTGTCCGCTGTGACTGAGCACGTGCAGCTGGAGGCTGTACTTTCCCACGGAGGCGAAGGCAGGGGTTTGGATGTAGATGGAGGGGTTCTGGTGGTTCAGGCCCTCGGGGGAGAAATACGCCCCCCATTGGGAGGATGACCCCCCCTGCTGGGAGAAGGTGACGGGGATGGTGACATAAAGACGACCTGGAGAGGAAAATGAATGAAGATATGACGGTAGAATGAGGTTATTTAGCCAAGGTGCCTTTCAGTCTCAACACATGCTCAGAATGTGGCCCATGTAGGTAAAAGAAAACGAGCCATCAGAATGAAGGGTCTAAAAACAGATGAACTAAGTTTAACATTGATAACGTAATTAACTGACAAAACATGAATAACTTCAACTGTATGAGTATGTCCCAGTACCTAGTAGAGCTTTGAAGATGAATGTGTCTGTCTGAGGGTTGAAGACTCTGCCCCCCAGCAGCAGTTTGACTTTGAAGGGAGCTCCTCTGCGCACCACCAGGCTAGTCGAGGAGAACTCCTGTGTCTGGTGGCTGGCCTGGTTCTGATTCTCCTCCAGGCTGACATACTGGATACTTAATTCTGGAATCACACACACAAAGGCAACACATATAATGTCATATAAAATGACTATGTAAATGTATTCATCTGTGATACTCACATTATATACAGTATCTTTCTCATAGTGATGCTGATAATTAGGTATTCAGTTGAGGATCAGTAGGATCAGTTTGAAATCAAATTGGTTGTTGTTGTTTCTACTAATAGAATAATATAAGAAAGTATACAAAAGTAAAGATAGCATAAGGGCAGACGGGTCTTACCTTCCATTTGTTTTTTGTTCTTCTGTGTGTAAGGTTCACTAAAGTGATCTGAGAGCCCTCTCTATCTCCTCACCTATTTAACCAGTCTTCTCTGTTGCCCTGCCCTCCCTGAGGAATTAAGGAGCGTTGCTGTACTGCCTGGGAGAGAGTAGACCAACCAGTTTCCCCCACCCATGAGCTACATTAATGGCCCCCAGGCGTTGAGCAATAGCAGGTAAATAGTGTAATACGTGGACTATTGCGTAGATCTAACTAACCACATATCCACATCTGTAGAATTTTAGGGGGTTAGCTAGTGCAATAGGCCTGGCGCCAGAACCAACACCTTGGGTGGGCGGGCGGATGGGCTGATGGGGGTGAGGTAGCAAGACGGTGGCTATGAGCAGTTCTAAATAGAAGATAGACATAGTATATGGGCCCACAGTTAATACAAATATGAGATTAAACATTCAAACGCACCCCCGGAATGGGTGGGGGGCAAGACACACGTTTGGGTGGGCTGAGCCCACCCCTGCCCATAGCCACCTTAGGCCTTGTGGTGTAACATCTTGGAAATGTTTTGATCAATGTTTGGATCATTTTCTGCTCATTGCCAGAGGATAATTCACCCAAAGTACAAAATCACATATTCAGTTCCTGAGAGGAGTCTATAGACAAGGACAGACTTTTTTACCAAAAAACTGTGGAAGTCAATGGTACCTGTTCAAACATTTCATGTTTGAAATGTGATAATAATACCTTTATTTGTATAGTGGTTTTCTAAACAAGGTTACAAAGTACTCATTAACAAGAGAAGAGATCATAGAAATACATCAGCGTAAGTACAATTACAAAAAGAAAAATACAACATTCAAATAACACATATTGACAATCAAGCAAGTAATCGAAATCAAATCAAATCATATTTCAAACAACAGACACAGTAATACTTAGACATCTAGATACATTAACAATTAAATGCAAGTTAAAAGAGAGATTTAAAAGAAGAGTTTGCCAGCTTTATGTCTTCAAGCAGGCCATTCCAAAGTCTAGGGGCCCTAATGGCAAAAGCCTGGTCACCTTTAGTTTTCGGTCTAGCCTTTGGAACAGTCAAGTAGAGCCTTGCCTATTGACTCAATCATCTTTGTCAAATTCTATGACAATTACTTGATCTAAATTACTTAGAGATGAATCAGGCATGAACACAATAAATTAGGTAAGGAGGGGCTATCCAGGTGTGGACGATCTACACCTCAATCAGCCACACATGTACACATACACCTGACACATGTCCACCCACGTGTTGGAGCACAGTGTGTGCAGTACATGTGTGAAAAGTTCACATCTAACTACCTCTCCCTCTTTCCAGTGGCGATGGGATCAGAAATGTTCTGCCAAACAGTGGCTCGTGAGTCAGAATGCGGGATTACTTCAAACTGCTTTGTAAACATAATACTTATTGCAGGGTGTCACCAGGTGGTGAAGGATATAAATGTGGCATTTATTAGCATGGCATGTACCCTACCCTTGTTTATAGAAACTGGCACCAACACACAATGTTGGTTATGTTCCAGGGACAGCCCTAGGAGTCACTCAGAGCTACTCTGTATCATTATTTTATCATCCTGTCAATGTGAGCAAATAATGCACGCATGGCTAAAAGGCAGACGTCAAACTGTTCAATAACATTGCCAAATGAGTAAGCTCTACCTGGGAACTCATGAATAACTACATTGGAAAATATATTCAGTATTTCATTAACCTATTTTCAACACTTGAGTCATGCAACCTGTCAGTTGAATAGCCCTTTGTAATAACATGTTTAGAATTACAAGCAAACTATGTTTAATGAGGCCAAACATAAGAGAATAAAATTACCAAAATTAATTAATTTCAGTTAATAGGCTATGGTGATTCTTATTCCTTTGTGCTACATTATGGAAAAAAAAAACATGGCCAAACTATTACATTTTAGTTTGCCTAATCAATTGCATACTGTGCTGTGGCTTCAGAATGAAGTGATTACTGGAAAACATGACACTATTAATCTAGAGTGTTAGGTGTATTGAGCTTGATTATAGGTAGAGCCACAGATATCATAATCAAATCCATATGTTCTTATAATTATGTGGGTAGAACACAGTCTAGAGCACAGCAATGCACTACATCCCATGGTCAGGGAAGGCAAATCCCTAACATTGTTGATTCCCATACAGTACATCTATGAGGACATAAGTCATTTATCAAAGCAGACATTCAAGAAAGAAATATACACTTAGGCTTAAAATCACTGGTGATTAATTTTCAATATGATAAATAGCCAGGTCCATATTAGTTTCACTTCAGTTCTTGGCCTTAATCAGCTTCACTTCTGAGTGACAGTCCTAGACTTTATCTTTAACTCTGAGCTCCAGTCCTTGGTTTGTTATAGATGAGGAAGTCTGAGATGTCATGCCACATGTTGCTGTCGTGGTACAGGTAGTTCATGGAGGACTGGAGTGAGGGCTGGAGGGTGTGGGGGTGGTACTCAAACAGCCACAGTACGATGCCCCACACAAGGGTGGCAAACAGGGGGAAGGGGTCTTGTCTGGGCTGGGGGATGATGCCTTTCTCCACAGCCAGACGGGACAGGGCAAACAGGATCCTAGACAGCAGGTACATGTTGATCTAGTAGAGACAAAGACAACAGCAGAGAAATCGTGTTAACTCAGCAGGTTAAATGTCCTGATAATGTAGGTCCTTATATATATATAAAATATATAGTAAATAAATGATTGTATTGTATACATATCAGACTACTATGATTGTACGCACTATGCAGTAAGTTCAATTTTCAGTTCAATTTTCAATAAATATATGTAGAGTATTGCCATATGTATTGTATGGCAATGTATCGCAATAGTCTTGGATCGTGACCCATGTAACGTGATAGGTATCGTATTGTGAGGTCCTTGCCAATACCCAGCCCTACCTATAAGGAGTTGATGGGTTAAAGCAACATGGTGACAGCCTTTCAAACCCTTTCACTGGTCAGTGGTAAGTATGAGCAAATAGCAGAGGGGGACAATGTAGATGTGATCTGCAGGGCAGCCCTATAGGCACAAGCACAGTGAATTGTGTTATATTAAGCAGTCCCTCTACGTAACCACCTAGTCCATTTACCTGGCTATTGATGTTGTTGTTTTCTCCGAAGACCAACCAGCCTCCTAGACAGGCAGCCAGGAAGGACTGAGACTGGAGACTCTTGCCCTGTATCCTCTCCTGTAGGGCCTGCAGTCCTTTATAGGTGAAGACAAAGTAGGCCAGGTTCCGGGAGTGGGTGTATGTGGCCTGGGCTATGGCCCTCAACTTGTCCCTCAGACTGGAGGCAGAGAAGGGAAAGAGAGGGAAGGAAAGAGAGGCAGAGGGAGAACATTAGCTTATAAAAATGCAACAGTTAAGTAAGGGATTTTGTACAAAGCTTGGCTAGCTCTCACCTTCCACTTCTGAACAGAAATGTCATCACAAGAGCATGGGGTGCTCTGATCTTTGCTCCATATCTAAAAATGAGAAACAAGGAACAATGTTAGTGATTAAGTCAACGAGTTAAGATGTGTACAATATGGCTAGCCAATTCAGTGAGTTGTGAGCAAGGTCAAATCAAGTTGAAAACAATAGCTAGCAAACCAGCCAATGACTGTCAAATCATCCTCATTCAGCTGCCCTTCTGTGAGTGATTAGCTAGCTAGCAACTAGCTTCATTCAACTTTGCACAGCTATCAGACTCAGTGCCAGGCATACACTAAGCAACAAGACAACATGTTTTCAACTAATAGGGGAGCTGTCAAGCAAGCAGAATTCGCTCCAAAATAGCTAGCTAACGTTAGCTAACTAGCTGGCAAAGTGTTTAGCTAGATAAGCAAGGAAAGACAGTCACAAACTCACACAGCTCCATTTCGAAATCCTTTGACAACTGCAAGTGCAGCTTTATATTTCTCTTGCTGCAGCAGATTATTGATAGTGTATAGCAGAGTTTTTATCAGATCTGGACCTGCCATGTTTAGAAGCTGCTGAGGGGACTCAAATAGCTGTTGCACTAGGTATTTTAGTACGGCGCAAAATTCTGCCGTTGAGAGAAAAGGTCCCATCATAAATGTTCCTTACTCTGGGACCACTATAGGTTACGACCACCACTCAAATCACATTTTCTATTCAATCGTGTGTTATTTGAGAGACTCAAGAATCAACTAATTTAAAAGAACAAAAAAAAGAGATACCAATACCACAAGGAAGACCACACAGACAGGTTCCAGTAGCCCATCTTTTTATTTCAGAATTTCCTAAATCAATGTAGACAGTTTTTACATCAATGATCCACCCTCTTCACATTCACATAAGAAAAATAAATAGTATTCAACCAAGAACTCCCATGTATTAAAAAGGTTAGAGAGCATCCACAAAGAAAAATACAGTGAATACACTATCAACAGGATTTACAATGCGATCATTAGAATTCAAAGTAGTAGTAACATCTGCATATTTCTATACATTTCATTCCCCCTACTATCCGGAAAAACAGCATTATTAAAAATAAAACAATAATTTAATTAAAGTGGTTAATCATCAGCCATGTAAGCTGTCAAGGTGCTATAATTACTTATTATTTGTTAAATATTTGTTTTTCTATGTTTAATTTCACAAATTATGATTTTAACAGCAATCTCTTCACAAGGCAGTGAACTAGTATGCGGTGAGCCAAAATGACTGTGTGTACATTATTACAGCAGTGTGAACTGTAGGTGGTATTGGTATGTAGAAAAAGTCCAAAGATGCAGTGAATAAATGGGACACATACGTTAGCTACAATTCATCCACTTATAAAAAGCACTTCACTACTGCAGTATCCGAGAGCAAGACAAGAGCCCAGACATACCATACACAGAGATGGGTTTACTGAGATGGAAAGCAAGCAGAAAGCAGGGCTGAAACTGGAGGTGTACAGTAGGACTTCTGGGTCTAGTTTTCAGGAGCCAGATTAAACCAAGTCCTGGACTAATGACTATGAATGGAACATTTCCATTAAAAGAGTGATTTAGTCCAGGACTGGGCATCAGCTGTGTGTGAGAAACTACGCCCCTGATCTTGCCAGTCAGACCAGCCTCTAGGATGTAAACTCATCACATTAGTCATTTACTGTACAGGTTGGTGTTCAGTGCACTGGAAATATGTGTCATTCAACACATTCCTGTACCAAGGTGCCTGCCAATACACAAACTGCAAGTTTGATTGGGCTAATAAGAACAGTAATTGAAAGTTATATTGCATCTGTTTGTTTCTATTGTTGCTGTTGAAGGTCTGTTTGAGAAATGCTACAGAGGCCAGTTCAAGATATGCCTGAGAAACCAAGGGGATCATTTGCCTAACAGTGCTGAGCATTTGGTATTTTGCTTTGACAAAATTTGATTTCGATACACAGCTGTTTGCTACACTCACTACAGCAGTTAAGAATAAAGTCAACATAATTTGGGACAATGCAACATTGACAATAATATATTCTCCACAGAGTAACAGAATGGAACCCTATAAAACTAGGGCCACTTTTCAGTTAATCAAATCAATTAACCTATTGTAACTGTATTGTAGCCTACATTTATTAGAACTATGGGCCTGGGCTGGGACTAAGACTAAATATTCATTCAGCTTTACTTGGTAAGAACGATCATTTTACAAAAAAGTCCACTGCATCATTCATGCATATTCTCTTTTGAATGTTCTTTAAATTCAATTTGTTTACATGATCAGTCATTTGACCTTATGTTAATACTTATTCTCTACGATCTAGCAGGAAAAGCGATACCATTCAGTGGGGGTGGTAGTGCAATTAATTGCCTAATGAATTCTTTAGTAATTAATTAACTTTATATCAACACTATCCACCCTCACGTCATCAGTTCCCCTTTAGTTTGTTGTTAAAATAACAACTGTTATAATAGGACACCCCCCACCCCCATACTGTTAGTGAAGCAGCAAAAAAAAAAAAAAAAAAACCTGAAGAAACGAATCAACAGATCACAAATAAACTATCGACAGAATAAGTCATTTTTGGGGGAGGGAGAGTTTGTCAAATTACACAACATCCCTGGTTGACCCAACAGAAACAACTATAAACGTGTTCTGTATTCCATATTTGGATATTTGGGGTTTAAACCGATACAATGGCTGGATCATAATGATACCCAACTGCGTATTGAGAAAGACTTTGGATTAAACCAATTCCTGGTATGCTATACTATGGGCATAAACATTTTACTAGAAAACTATTGCACAGAAAAATATAGCCTCTTATTGTAACATTCACCACTATCTTACTGTAGAAGGTTTAAGTTCATTATTCAGTTCGGAAAGCAACATGTTAAATCAAGTAAAATACTGTAATCTCTAAATGTCAGAAATCAACGAGGGAGAAATAATAAAATCTTTAGTAAGTGATAAACCACTCAACCTAGCATCCATCCATCCATTCATTCATCCATCCATCCATCCATTCATTGACTGCTTTACCAGTCTGGGCTCAGGAGAAATTAAACAGTTATAGACATTATAGTGCATAGGTCAGAGCGAATCTCCCATGATTAGATCACTGCAGTGTGCGGAGAGGACATAAACATACACAGTGCACACATGACATGGGTAGGATGATATTCCCTTCTCCTCCTCTTCTTCTTCCTACATGGACTGGGTGGGTTGAATAAGGCAAGCTGGATCAGGGGTCACACACAGGCCAGGAGTGAAAGGTGAGTCAGTCAGTATGAGAGTTGCCAGGGATGCAGAGTCTGGCAGAAGAAGGGGGCGCAAGGTTCTACACATTAGTCTCTGGCTGCAGATGAGGGCAAGGGGTTTGTCTGTATGTCTGCAGCTCCTGGCTGCCTTGTCAATGGGCCAATAGAAGAGCAGAGAGCCAGGAGGAAAGTGCTGTTGCTTGAAAGGTAACATGTATGGAGAGGGCTCCCCAGGGCTAGGACCATGCTGCTGCTTCGTGTTATGGGAGAGGGCTCATCCTAGCCTGATACTGCCGAATTGTACTCCTGTCCAAACCCCTCCATCTTTTCTGTGTTAGATTACTCCTGTCCGAAGCCCTCAGTCTCCTCGATGGCAAACATCAGCTTCTCCTTCAACTGTTCATAGCTCTTATATGGAGGCAGGTCCAGACGGTTAAAGCTGGTGAAGGGAACAATACGATAAAAATTAGTGTTGGTTCAAAACATACACATTGTGTATTGCCAGCGCTTTTAAATTGGTCTAGTTAAATTCCCTTTAGAGAGAAATAAAGTTTATTGATTTATTCTATTTAAAGGTTGTCTGAAGTGAAAGGAAATCTTAGGTGGCAGTGCAAAGCTTAATTGGGTTCAGAGAGGAGACCTGGCATAATCTCAGAGGAATTGTACCCCATTCCACCAAGTGTTTAAACATCTCAAGAGCAAATCCCACGAGTGAACATACCAAGTGTGACTTCTTGGAAGCCAGTTCTCTTTGCCCACTTTCTCAATGCAGAACTTCTGGGGCCCGTTACTCCCTGAAGGGATGATGGAACATGATCAAAAATGACAATCACTGATTCAAAACTGTATGGTTATAGACAAATCCTACATGTACTAGTGTATGAGCATGTACAGTATTGTAGCTGTATTACAGTAAAACATAGCCTCAGCCTGTTGCGTAACGTACCCATGAGGTCAGCGAAGCCCCCCATAGGGAGACGACAGGTCCCAGTGACAAACTGGAGCAGCCTCATACGCTTCTCATTGTCCATCTCTTTCACAAACTAGAAACACAAAACAGTCATGTCAGTTATACAGCCTATCAACTGCCAACTGTAACACTATCATATGCTTCTCATTATCCATCTCTTTCGCAAGCTGTAAATGCAAATTAGCACCGAGACCACATAGCCTTCTCAATTGTATATAGTATTATTATTTATTTGTGTATATACCAGACCACACAAGGATACAGTACGTAACAGTAGAGGAAACACAGGTATGGGACTAAATAGAAGCTGATCTTACAACAACAAGAGGATGGTACTTCCTAGCAGAACCAACATCTGTAGTAGCAGACTGCATATGCGTACTGACCTGCCAGAACCAGAGGATCTGCTTGCTGCTGCGGGCGTAGTGTCTGTAGATGGTGTTCCTTTGCCAGTCCACCAAATCTATCTCCTGCATGCCACACAGCATCACCTAGTGAGAGAGATACAGTTGATGTTACACTATAGCAAGGAGGAGAGCACTCTGGTGGACCGGGTTTTACACACAATACAGGTTTGAATGGAGCGCCTGTTTGAGCAAAACAACAAAAATGGTCAATCTATCCAATGCTACACAGATTCATACTCATTTAAGCACCATGTTTTTTTATGAAATTGATTCAGTCAGTCCAAAGCTTTCAGAGAATCGGTATAATGATCCCATACTTCAGTACCTCTAGTTCCTTAGCATCAAAGTACTGTAGGTACTGCTGAGGGAGGACCTCGTTGAAACCCTCAAAGAAGGCCTGAGTCTGTTCCTCCACGCCTCTCGACAACCTCCACTCTGCTACCAGCCTGAGGGAGACACACACCACAGTATGAATAAACAGAGAGAAAGGCTAACTTTTTTTTGAGACAGACAATGTCCTTTTTGTTAAGAAGTTTTTTGGTACATAGATAATGCATATTAATATAGCTTATATACATTAAGTTTATAATAGAATTAATAGAATTAATGTTTGCATACTGCATAAGCAAAAACAAGCTGTGACATGGACCCACAGCGTTTCCTGCAAATAGTCCACACTATTCGTCCCAGCAGGTGTGAAGGTGTACCTGATGTATTCCTCCTTGTTCTCCTCAGTGACCAGGACGTTCCCCCCATCTGGCTTCAGCTCATGAGTGGTGACCTCACCCAGGATCTCCTTGTCCACAGAGAAGTACATCTCCAGACCACACTCTTCTAGGTTGTTGTCCCTGTAGGAGCATCATCATCATCATGGAAGTCATACAGAATCATCAAAATACCCTTGAAATCACCATAGTCCGTACAGCAACTTGAAAGGAAGGCTTTCCAAATATCACTTCCCATATTCCCTAGTCCCCGGCCCCAGTCTTACTTGATCCAGATGAGGGAGTTGTAGAACTCAGGGTCTATAGACTCCAGATCTTTGAGAGCCAGAGGTTTGTTGAGGATGCGCTTGTAGAAGGGCAGAGAGAATCCTGTGTCGATAAACTTCCCATGGAACAACGCCTGGAGGGGAGGAGACAACCAAAACAAAACGACTGGTCAACAAACCACTGAAGCAGAAAACTGGTTACTTGCTAGCCACTGTTCTGCCATAGAATAAATCAATCTCAAACAACATGGTGCGACAATAACTACCTACTGCTCAACATGACCAAAACAAAAAGAACTACAGATCGACTTCAGAACAAAGGCGACCAACAACAACCCAACCGCAATAAAAGGCGAAGCTGTAGAACTGGTGGACTTTCAAATACCTGGGTTCACACTCTCCTTCAACAACCACACAAGCAAGGTCCGCAAACGGTACGAAACAGAGACTCTGTCAACCACTCCAAACTCTGCTCCCTCCATGTCAAACACCAACTACCTGCTACTCCTACTGTACCGCAGCATTCAGGAAGCAGTCCTACTCTATGGCAGCATCTGCTACATGTCCATGCTCACAGTCACTCAACAGAAACAAACTTACTGAAAATCACACTGCCTCCAAAATAATAGGATGACCTACCTACACCAAACATCTCTGACCTCAACAACAATGCAATCCGATGCTAAGCAACCACCATAGCCTCAGACCCTGACCACCCACTCTACCACTGCTATGAACACCTTCAACAGCTAATGGACTATCTACCACTATGTATTGTGCTGTCGTAGTCTTGTGTCTGTTGTATCTGCTGTCTTGGTTGTATGGAAGTTTGGTATTGTAAATGTTATGTCTGGGTGTTTTGTTTTGTTGGTCTCTTTATGTGATGTATTGTGCAAGCATGTGGACATGAATTTCCTCCTTGGAGGACAATCAAATCTAATCTACAGTAAATAAGTGAAGATAATCTAATGAGGAAATAGTGCTATAGATATTAAAAAGCCAACCACAGCAACAAAAAACTCATTCTAAGATTGCAGAAATGTTTGTTACCATGGCGATGAAGCGTCCAATGAACTTGAAGTACTTGAGGTGGTCTGGGTTGATGTAGGAGGCAGGGTTGATCTGTAGACAGTAGTTGTCTTTCCCAGCATACTCAAACAGACAGTACATGGGGTTCAACACCTCATGGGACAGCAGGAAGAACCACTCTCTGTATGAGGGAGGAGACCAGGCATTACTAATCGACAATACAGATCCAATATTATAAAGAACCACTCCCTGTATGAGGGGGGGGATACCAGGCATTACTAATTGATAATACAGATATAGTATTAGAAATAACCACTCCCTGTACGAGGGGGGATACCAGGCATTAGTAATCTATAATACAGAGAGTGTATTATAAAGAACCACTCCCTGTGGTGCACACAAACACACACCAGATTACAACAAATAGGGATAAGATACAATAAATAAATAAGAGAAGAGTACAGTGCAGGCATAAAATCAGCCCAGTACGCACTAACAACACAGAAATCAGTCAACAGAAGCACAACAGTGAGTGTAACTTGCCTAGCAACTCCTCCGTAATCCAAGCCCTCCTCTCCAGGGAAGATGATCCACAGCCTCCGTCTCAGGTCTTGTGGATGGAAGCTCATGATCTGGGAAAAAGAGAGAGAGAGTCAGAAAGAGAGAGAGACACAGGGAGGGGGGGGGGGGGTTGGAGACAGTTACAACATTCCTTCAACACAAGTCCTTCAACCAGAGGGTCAAGCTGAGACAATCAACAAACAATAACACTCACTTGTTGGAAGGAGTCCTCAAACAGGGTTTTGCGTGTGACTGTGATCTTGATGTGCTGGGACATAGACAGTTGCTGAGGGACAAAATGAGTCAGATTCTTGAGTGAGATAGAATAGAACAGATTAGAATACTTTAGTCCTCAAAAGAAGGAAATTATGGTTGACAGGTATACAAGGAGAAATCCATTGATGAGGACATTTCCAAGGTAGTTTTCACCAACCTGACACCAGAACCTGAAGTACTGCACTTTGGCCTTGAAGTCCCTGACATAGGTGATCTGGGGTCCATTCTCACTGCAGGGAGGAGATGAAGAGAGACAAACTGGTCAATAACACTGATATGTGTTCTGTGCTATTTTGCAGGGACTGGCATCCATATGATTTGAGATAAAACCTCAATCATCAATCTATGAGTCATAGGATCAGAGGATGCTCATCTTGAACATCTGTTGATGGTTTTTCTTTAACTCACAGTGAGGATTTGCCAGTACGAGGGTCGATGTAGGTGGTGGTTCTCCTGTTGTGGTCAACGAAGTAGGGGATGCCGTCCACCGTAAACCTCATCTCCCAACCCTCTGGTAGAGGCTTGTCATTAAGCAACCTGAAGGGCACACAGACAGAACATATACAGTTCATATATTATCCACTAGCCTGTAAACACATTCATTTACCAGCTATGGGACACACACACACAGCATATACCCACACTCATTCAATAGCCTAGGGTGCACACACACACACACACAAGAAAGCATCCTCATTTACCAGCTATGGAACACACACACAGACACACACAGACACACACAGACACACACAGACACACACAGACACACACACACACACACACACACACACACACACACACACAACATAGAACACATCTAAGTGAGAACTGACCCTTGCGTCCTGGGATCTTCCCACTGGGTTGTCCGTGTCGTGTGGTGAACATAATACACTCTTCCATTGGTGTCGGTTCTCTTCTCTGTCATAGACACACACACACACAAACAGAACAAGACAAGAGCATTAGCACCCCCTCTCTGTACTCTACAATATCGAAAGAAAATAACTCTACTGGAAACGGTAAGCAGCCATGGTAAAGCACCATGCTTACCCCAGCCGTGAGGCAGCGGGCCCAGGGGGTCAAACTCTTTATTGGGTGTGGGGGGGAGCTGGTCCTGGAGCTGCAATAAACAGAGCCAAGGAGTAAAAGGTTAGTGGAGCAGGTCACATAATGTCACATAATGCTTCTCTGATGCTTCAAAGTAACCTGTATATCATGAAATCACAGTATTGGTTTCAGTCAAACATGCAACCTGGAATGAAATCATAAGATCCAGATCAATCTATAACTATGGCCAGGAGTTGTTCCTGGTCTGGTCAGGTGGTCATTACTCTGCTCACCCCATAGATGAACCTCTGGTTGAACTGCTGCATGGCTCCCTGTAGTTGGCTGCGTTGGTGCTGCCATTCCTCGTAATTACGCACTGACTCCTGCGTGGGGCGCTGCCACGTGGTGGTCCTGGTGATGTGGTCTACAAAGTACACCCTGCCCATGGGGTCCACACGACGCTCCCACCTAGAGACAGACAACGTACGGTTAACCTAGCTACGGAGATTCTGTGATGTGTTCGACGTAAGGGGTCTACACAACGCTCCCAGCTAAGCGGGGACAGATGGTAAAGAAGTAATTCTAACACCATGTCACAGTTGCTTACAATTGGGATACGTTATCCTCAAACAACGCTTAGATTAAAAGGCCCATGTCTTTTATATGGCATGTAGTGTGTTACCCGCTAGGTAGACTGTCAGGCCTGTCCCAGGTCGTCCTCTTCTCAATGTGATCCACAAAATACATACGGCCATTCAGGTCCACTCTCTGCTCCCACCTGCACACACAATACACACATAAAACACACAATACACACCAGACTAGAGTCAACTAAAGTAGCAATAAGGATCAGTAGAACTAGTAAAAAATGTTCAACGAAAAGGTTCTAGTGGTCATTTGGAGGGCTGCATTTGCATAGACCCTCCTAGTTGTCTCAAAGACGAAAGTCCACATTCATGATGTAATCTAATCTATATACTGCCTCTGTCAAGTAGGGGAGACATTCTACAGTTCCAGGTATTACTGTAGCTGTAGAGAGCTTGTTGGACCTGTTACATTGAAGTATCAACAGAACAGTTCTTCATAGCAAACATGTAAAACCTACATAACACAATCAGCATAGAAACTGGTGAGCTGCACTAGCCTATTGCTTATCAGAAGTCCACAACATGATGACCTGTTTTAAGCCTGGCAAGCTAAGTTAAAAAGCTTCTGCCCACATCCTGGTGCTGTCTATGAGGCTATACAGACTACAGGGCTGACCTGAACCATATGTTTTGACATTGTCCAGCAACATTACAGCAACTGTGGTGGATGCTGTAAAAAGGCCAGCCCAGTACAGCTCAAATAGATTGGCTTGAAGTGTGAACTAGGGTATAGCTAAGTCCTCTTACCCTGGTGGCAGGGGTCCGTTACTCATGACCCTGGGTGTGGCTGGGCCTGGGGCTCCGGGAGGGGGGCCAACTGGGGCTCCGGCTGGGGGGGCGACTAGGATTCCGGCTGGGGGGGCGACAGGGGCTCCGATGGGGGCTGGGGGGCAGTTGGCTGTCTGGGGGGGTGGGGGTCCTGCTCCTCCTGCTGCCATGTTCTCCTGGGGGGGGTCCGACGCCCCACTAGCAGAGGCCTGGGACAGGGAGGAGCCATCTGACCCAAGAGCCTCACTCACCTCACTAGGGGACGGGCTACTGGACAAGGCTGGAGGAGATGGACAGGGACCATGTCAATAGAAGAACTGTTGGTATTTAACTCATTTAATGCCACGGGTGAATAAAGTCACCCAAATTGTCAACATTCTAGAGTCTAGAAGGGTGACTTTATTCACCAAAAATGCATAAATTATGATGCTTCATTTTGTAGCCATTTTGTTAGGTAAATACCACACAAAACACTTGGCACTCTAGGTGGTAGATGTTCCAGAATTCTATGGCAGTGAGTGAATTAAACTGTGTATGACGAGGAGCAGTCGTCCGCCGTCCATGAGAACATCGCTTTATATTACATTTATTATCAAAGCATCAATACAAACCAGGAAGTTGTTTTTTTTCCATTGTATTCAATGGTACTCTATAATATGATGGTATTTCTATGGATTCTTTTAAGTTTTAGAGCACTTTGGTGTTTCTAAAGTATCTTGTAGTATTGTATGCTATTTCTATGTTATTCTACAGTATTCTGCCAACCTGGTGAGGCTGTGGGTCTGCGAGGGGTGGGAGGAGGGGGGCGGGCGGGTCTAGGGGGACGTGATGCCTTTGAGCCCCCTGGAGATGGGGCGGGAGACCCCGTGCCGTTGACAGTGTGGCCGTTAGGGACGATGACCCAGTCCTCAGTAGAGTCACTGGAAGGAGACGTATCTCTGCTGGACCTTGGAGAGACAACGGGACTGGGTTACTACCTAGTACCTACTCCTCCTCAGCGTGACAGACAACAAACTTCATGACAGAATGATGCATATAAGTCAGCATATAAGTCATGGTTATAAGAGACAGGCAGAAGAGCGGTTCTACCTGTTACCACAGTCTCCATTCTGTCTCACGTTCCCATTCGGAACAGCAGCTGGGAAACAGAGAGGGGAAGATGTCAACATTCAAGTGTGCCTTAGTAGATAAACAATCAGACCTCAATCTGTAAATAAATCTACCCTCGACTCTGATAATGGGCAGAGTAGAGCCAAGACAAGACAAAATGCCACCATAATACAGAGTAACCAAGGAGTGCCAAGGAGTGGGAGGGGTTTCTATGGTTCCACCGTTCCTCCTCACCGTGCTCTCTCTCTGCTGAGGCGAAGGTCTCTGGGTCAACCTGCATCCCGTCCAGACAGACGGACAGATCTCCTACCACATCCCTGGGGTCTCTGTCCGAACACAGCTGGAGGGTCCGCACCACCTCACACACTGGAACACCCACACACATACAATCACCATATTTTGTTTATTAAAATACACGTTGAGTGTGTGTGTGTGTGTGTGTATCAGTGTTTTCTGTGGGAATTGTAGAGCAGGAGTTTGTGAAACAGAGATCTAGGTCACATGGTCAGTAGCCCATGTAGACTGTGTGTGAAAGGAACCATTGTGCTGGCAGCCTGGTCTGGGTAAACCCCTTCACCTGCCTGAGAGTCAAGAGGGAGGCTGAGCTAGAGGCTGTCGAGAGGGCTGCCTCACAGAAAATAACACACACACACACAGACACACACAGACACACACAGACACACACACACACACACACACACACACACACACACACACACACACACACACACACACACACACACACACACACACACAGTAGGGCCTATGCTGTGCGCTAGCTTGTCCACACAAACACTTCGTCACACTAAATTAGGAAACACGCAGAAACTCTCAAAATGTAAAACGTTGTATCCTGGTTTCCCATATCCAAGTGTAGTGTAATCATTAAGACTGAGTAATGACATGCCTCACAGAGACCCTGAGAGAGGGACCTGAACTCACGTTTCATCTCGTTGGCCTTGAGAGTGTCACTGATCTCCAGGGTGGCAATGCCCAGCAGGAGGTCAGCCTTCAGGGTCTGGTGGCTCCACACACGGAAGATTAGCTTACTGAAGGGAGTCACAATCCTGGGGAGGGGGACGACGACGACGACGACGACAAGGGAGAGAGACACAATAGGTGGTTACAGTTTGGGTTTTACACATCTTAACAGTGCAGTGTTTTCTAAGGCAGGGCATAAAGGACCCCATATCAGCATCAAGGCTTGTCTTTAGCAACATGTTCAAAAATGATTTAGCATTACTAATATCACACAAGTGCAAATGCTGATCGTGCAGACAGGATTAAACAGGCACGATCTGGTTGTCCAGTTCTTCAACAAAACAGACAGACAGACAGACAGACAGACAGACAGACAGACAGACAGACAGACGTCAGCAAGAGCAAAAATCTGTGAAATGGATAAACACCAATGAACAACACAATTGACCAGAGGATGAGAACTACTGTAGGTACTGGGTAGTCCTGCTAGTTATTGCTCTATAAAAATGCAAAACATAAAGTCATTATTACGGCAGTTTTTACTTACACCGTAACTGGCTGCTTCCACTTGGGGCTGTGTGTGTTGTTGCATTTCTCTGTCTTCTTGGACTGTCCATCCACGGCCACCTCCACATACGGACTGGGGCCAAACCAGTTCTTCTTGTTCTCTTTGAGTTTGGCCGACAGCACTGGACACAGAGAGAAGACAGTCATGGTTATTTATCAATATGTTTGACATAGGTTGTTGTGTGGTCTGTTGTTGTTTCTCTGCCTCATCTGAATGCAGCTATTGTTAGTCACTTCATCAGCTCAAACACAGTCCGAAGTGACTGGCTTATTAGACTTACTTCTTCTCTTATCACGGGCCGAATGAAAAGGCATGTCACTGAACCGTTAGCTACTCACGTTATGATAACATTTGACAATAACTCACCAGTGACTTGTAGTTGGGCCTTCATGGTGCAGCCATCAACACTAGAGCCTGGTCTGGCTACACAGGACCTGCAACGGCAACATACATCATATCACGTGAGCAACATCAGGGCACTGTGGCAACCACAGTAAACATGACATCACATGTCAACAACATCATGCCCTAGTTTACATAACGATTATCCTCCTAGCATGGTCAACGGGATGTTGTTTAGCTTTAGTTTTGTTCAGCCTACACATACACTACCATACAACAACACCTCATATAAAGTGAACTGATCACATTAAGCAGTACCATTCCATTATAAATTAATGCAAAACACCTTGGCTTTGTTATGGCTGCTTGCACTACAGCCCCAGGACACTTTGTATGAACCACTGATGCTCCAGAATAAGTCATGAAGACAGGAAAAGTTAAATCCTTCCTGGATTATACATCATGATGTAATCCACCAGAACACTCTGATGGCTTTACAACCTGATTTGTTGTTCCCTGGGTTAGCCGCTAACACGTGATCAAATTAAACACAGCCTGGGTCCCTGTTAGAAAGACATGGGAGATTATTCTGTTGAGGATGTTCTGTTCAGTTGCCAACTGCTTTGATGGATGGGCAAATGCAGATTGTAGGGGTACATAACATACTATCTAGTCACTGAGTTGAGCAAAGTGAACTGCTTTGGTCAGAATGCCGTCTACCAATGTAAGATCCATGTTAACTTTTACTCCACTGCCTACTGTCTCAAAGTCAGCAAGTAATCAACCACTGTGTCTATCTATGACACAAGACTAGAGAGCAGTGGGGGAATCCTAACTAGGGGAAACCTTCACACAGCTTGGAACCCAAAATCTAAGGCATAACGCTCTACTACTGTTAACTGGCATCTGTGATATAAAAAGGGGATACCTGTAGTAGTTTGAGATGTTGATGTGGGGATACGACATTAGAGCAGTCAATGTGGAATCAGGTCCACTCAGACAGGAGACAGTAAGAGTATGTTCATAATAGTATGGATTAATTCACTACCTCTCCAACGTTTGAGAACATGTTGTAGAGTGACTAAAGGTCAAGGACACTAGATCTAGGCTCACTCTTTCTAACAAAGTTATTTTAACCAAGTGTCCTGTCTTGCCCCCTCTCACACTTGTCTAACCTGCTGCACCCACCCCTCATGTTCATTAACTTATAGCATATGACCCCAAACCAAGGCTCACGACTTCTGCAAAGCGACTGACTGATGGCTAACTAGCTATTTCAAACTGCCATCAAAGCCCCTTCCATGACTGCAAATTCTTGTCTTACAAGGAAGTTATATAATGACTTGACATATAGGCTGACTATGCCATTCTAGGCACGTTACTTTGTAACTCAACACAGCCACAGAAAATCATAGGAATCCAAATGGGAACGTGCGGCAAGATTGGGGAATAAAATGGGAACAAAATACTAGAGACGATTTCAATAACAAAACACTGGCCTGTGCTGTCATAGGCCAAAGCTAATCCAGAAAACTAGCCAGCTTTAGCTGGTAGATATGTTCTGTAGGCCTTTTCAGACCATTACGTGTTCGCTGTTTATATATATTTAAACTTTACACAAAACAATCAAAAATGAAGAATGTCAGTGTCACGAAGATATGTAAAAGCTACCTATAAATTGTCTGTCTACCCACTGTAACTGGTTAGCGGGTTAGCTATCCATTTTGTTGTCACTCACACCAGCTAAGTTAGCGAGCTAGCAAGCTACGGGTATGTTGATATCGGACAACTCAGGAATAATAAATGAAATAGCTAGCTACATTGCTCTTACCCGTATCTGAGTTATGTAAATGTCTCTCTAAATGTCTTCTCTTACGTCCACTGAGGCATATGGACAATAAATAACGATCAAGATAAGCTATGAGGTTGTTTGACAGCTAGCTCAACTGACCTGTAGAGGCTCTGCCTGTGTACGGTGTATTCACATCCGCCACCGGACCGCCAGCGCCAGGAATATTATTACAACTCCGCCCATCAACGTCCGCTGTATGTAAATGAGGATTTCTTCAAAATAAAAGCGTCCGGGTTAAACTTATTTAACATTAGGGAGAAATGTAAATATGGACATATGAACCATAAACAACATACTAATTATCTTTTGAAATATGGATAAATTCGTCACCATATAACATTTGTGTAGGGTGTTCACTGCCGAGAGTGAGAGAAAACGCGTAACCTAATATATATGATGAATAAGCACCGAGCACTGTTGACAGAGCGGTGTCGCTGTCTCGCAGCAACTTTTGAGGATTTACATGTTGTTGTGGTGGTCGTCTTCAAAGTTGTTTCCGCAGGGCATAAAAAGCTAAATAAGGATCACATGAGCTGAATTAAATATAAAAGGCTTTGAACATAAAAGGCTCTGGGTACGGTCAGTGCTCCGTTGACATTTCACGAAAAATAACAAGAATTTAGTGTTAATATGAAAAGCGTATAATATAATATGAAAACTACATGTCATGTCTCAAAATCGTATTGTCATGTCTCTCTGTATTATTGTATGTCCTGCTAATTCGAGAAGAAAGATTACGAGTTAAACGAGAAAGTGAGCCTGTCAGCTAACTTTGAGCCTGATTCTTGATTTTTGACCACTTTTTTCTTTGGCCTTCATTGATTTAGTCACTCTAATTTTGGTCATCCTTCAAGGATAAACACTCCAGTAATTTTTGAACGGATTATGATAGAGACATGCCGTTTGGGTCATTCTTAGAGGGTTATCTACACAATGAACATATGCATTTTTGATTGGACACCCTAATTTGTGTTGAACAAAATGCAATGATCGGACACCATTTCTGTACAGTCCAGATCATATATGTACAATTGTAAGTGCAGCAATATCTTCATTACAATGATCAACATACAACATTATTTCTAAATAATGCATATGTATTCTATGTCATGATATTCCATAATTCTATGAAAATAAGAACAAATAGTGTGACAATCACATTTCTTGCATTTCTTACCGCGCGTTTTTACTTTGAAGGGCGAAAAAAACGACACCGGAAACCTTAATGTTGCCAGCTGCCAAAGAATACAGCTGCCTACTAACTAGTCTGTTTGATTGGCGCTGATCAGTTGCACAAAACCAATCCCTGCGTACACATTCAACATCTCCAAAGTGTGTAATTCGATCCACAGAAAACGTTTTTAAATTCCCAAACAAATCTTTGAATCGGGGCCATTTGCATTGTAAAACTCCAATTAGGTAAATAATGTCATGAATGTTGTAGAAATTGGCGCAACAATAGACTCTGCACCGGCAATTATGCACGCAGCAGGTAGCTATTATTCAAGGTGTGAAAGAGGAGTGGTAGTTTGAGGGCTATATGGAATGCTGCAGCTAGTTGTGGATAGATCCTCAAGGTGGCAGCAGAATAAAGGCCTACATACTGTAACTTCCTTGTCTACACTGAAGTATTTTTTTATCAGTCCACACTGTGATAGTAAAACAATGGGATTTCGTAATATTTTGTGAAACACTGTTTGTTAATGGAATATTACAAAATCATACTGAATTGAAAATGCAATGGAGGCCGCATGCCAGCATAAATTAATCGGCCTGATTTTGTGTTTAAATTGATCAACTTCTTGCAAAATTGAACAACTGCTCAAATTCTGACCATGATTACTGTACATCATATACATGTAATTCCTGATTGCATTACTATATAGTGGGGGCATCAGATAGGAACATAAAAGGAAAGCTTATGCAGTTGGCCAGTCTTGGGGTCAATTCCATTTCAATTCAGTCAATTCAAGAGGTTAACTGACATTAGACTGACAATTTCAATTCCAATTCTAAACCATCCTCTTTGCAAAGCGTTTTGAGTTGGAATTTCAGTTGACTTTCCTGCTGTGCTGCAGGACTGCCTCTGCAGAGTAACATGCAGTGTAGTGTGTACAAGCTCATAAATTGGAATGACATTTATGTAAATCTGTCAAATGTCTACAACTAATCATACAATCATTATATTCTGAGATATGTACATTTTAAAGATATTCGTATAATGTCAGGAGTAAAGGGACTGCTTTACGGTCAGGTGAAGGAAGGAGAAGTGTGATGTTTTGATGGAATTTTTAGGTGTGAGATCGCGTTTCAAGCGCTCCTATTGGCTGATTGTGTGATGCGAGGCGTTGACTGGCTGTGAGGAAAGGGACACAGCGCTAACAAAATGTGCTGCCAGCCTCTCTACTACATGCACTCTATTCCAAGGGACGTAGAGCACACTTCGAAAGAAAAAATTGACTGTTTTGGATGTATAATTCAGCCAGAGGAGCACAGATTACACTAATGTAAGTAGCCTAACCTAATCGACAGATTCAAAAAATGTCTACTTTCCTTTATGGGGACCACATGTAGTATTCGGTTGTACAGTATCTGCAAATTTGCTAATGTGTATTTCTTTTTTTTGTCTTTTTTTGTCTTTTTTTTTCTGCAGGAAAAAGTAGCGTAATTCATTTGGAACACAGTCAGACACTCGATAAAGAGCAATGGTAAGTTTCTAATATATATATATATATATAATATTTATAATTCGAATGCATGAGCTGTCATGATTGTAACGAGACAAATGTTATAATTAAGCCTATCAGTTAATGATCATTTTATTGATACGCCGAAGAACACTCCTCATGTCATCTCAAATATTCAACAACTGTTTGATTAGATACCCTTCTGTTTGTATTTTAGTAATAACTCCAACAAAAGACAGAGATAGACCTACACACATTTGTGTCGCTCCTGTGATGTACTTTACTGTTATGAGTTCTGTGTCAAGAGAAACGCATGCTGGCATTGAAAAGTCCATGCAATTCCTCTAGGAGGCCTAGGGCCATTTATGATAGTTAAGTGTAATTACTGTATGTCGGCTGCTCAGTGCCTAATATGGTAAACAAAACGAAATAGTCAGCGCTAAAAGATAGACAGCAGGAAAGCAACAGTTGAGAACCATGGTGCAAATAGTTTGATAAATCTGAGTTCACTTACATACAGTTATTCCTTCCAAACATTTAGACACTCTATATCAAGTGATACATTTACACCCAGATGTAATGAACTAAGAGCACTATTTATTGTATTTGCACTATTCAATATTATTGGCTGATTATTTTAAATGATTATCTCAGTTGATGAGATTTGGTGTGGCATGTTTATATTCAGGTGTCTATTGTTAATATGGGTTGATAAATATCATTTCTATACATGCCTCCCTCCATCTGGTGCATTGTGACCTTGCCTCTGAGCCTTTAATGAAGCACTGAGATGATGGCCATATCTTGGCCCTGATGCCTTATCTATAAACTTAACCAATGACTGGCGCCCTGGACTATAACAATTAAAAACATCATAGTAATGGAAGTCCTTGGAAGGCTGCAGTGTGTACACCCTCTCAGATACGCTACGGCACTATCTCTTCAGCTGACCAATGTCCTGTGCTGTGGCCTCATGTGTTTAGGCAGCTTGGTAATTCAGACCTCCACACTGGTATGTTGTGAAGGACACTGGCACACCATGGGTTTGAAGTCACTCCAAGGCTCTGTCTCACTCTTGTCAAATACAGCTCTCATTTGGAGCCAAATGGTTAAGTTCCCACAGCTGTGATAATATCAGGACATCGTCACTGGTCTCCTCTCTGTGCCTTCACACTGCAGACTGGCCAGAGAGGACTGGGAGTTAGCTAACACACACATTGTTGGAGTCTGTGTGCTTAACAAGCGTGCTACGAAAACACAGAGAAACCACAAAGAAGTGAGAGTAAAACATATGACATCAGTTTCAATCTGAAGAATGTGTTCTTTCCTAATTTGGTGATTTGTTGTACAGGGAAAGGTTGTACTGGGAAAGTCTCTTACATACTGTATGTTTTGTTCTGTTTCATTGGACTGCTTTAGAAATTTCACCATGTAAACTTTTTACCTTTATGTGATATGGTGGACTTAGTGGTGGTTCCCAACCCATGACTCACACCTGGCAGAGGCATCCTGATAATATTATTGTAATATTACTGAAATACTATTGGAACCTATTTTTACGTAATCTGGGGGAATATAATTGATTAGTCAAATTGAGTCTCTGTAAAGGTTGATCTCTTTATGGTTAATTGTACTGGTAAAGTAGGCTAAATTAACAGCAGATAATGCCCTCTGTGTGGATTAGAGAGGTTTACATCGGCTCCACACATGCATGTTTCAGGTGATAAAGATGACATGATATGATTCATGCGTAGTGGTCCAAGCTCCCATTGTGTAATTCAAAAATGGTGATGTCGTTTCCTGCTGGACAATATGGACCAATCCCTTAGGCATCCTGTGATTTATTGTAGAGGATGTGCGTTGTTGAGCTCCTCCAGGATTCATCAGCCTAGTTTGTTAAACTTCCTCTCCAGCTTAAAGAGGCAAGGAGTGTTTCCCTGTACATCCTGTTCCCAGAGGCCATATTCTCATATACTAGCAGCATGCTGCTGAGAACCCTGTCCATAAAGCTGCTCTGAGGTTTGTGAGGAATGCCTGACTTGTAATGTGGTGGTAGCATGCAGGGAACTGGTCTAGTTTCATCAAGAGCTAGGGTTGGTGGGTTTAATTACTGGTGAGGTAATTACTCACTAATTAAGTTTTTTTTTTTTTTGCATTTCTAAACTTTGTAACATACTCTTCTTCTCTGGGGAGAAAAATAAAATAAAATGCATCTCAGCTATACAAGACATATCTAATCTGCTATCTCCCTCCCTCTCTCTCTCTTGTAGCTGTGCCTGCGGGACTCTGGTAGTGACTGCCTGCGAGACCAGGTGCAGCACATGATGAGGTCACTGCAGGACCTGAAGCAGATGAGCAGGCCGCTGAGCGAGCCGTCCGGCCGCACCTTCGCTATGGCGCGACTCTGCCATCAGAGGGCGCAGCAGCGGGAGCGGCTCACACGCCTGCGTATCTCTGAGGCCAGCGAGGCCAGTACCTACGACTCTGCCTGCTGCCTGGCCAGCCCTGTGGAGGAAGAGGAGGAGGAGGAAGGGCGTGAGCGGCTGGGACAGGACTCCCCCAGCAGTGAGAAGAGTCTGGAGTTTGACTCTGGGTACTCTGAGGCCTCCTGGCAGGATGAGGGTGTGGTGCTCAGGAGGACCAGGAACGTACGGGTGTCTAACTCTGCCTGTCTCCGCACTAACCGGGGGCCTGCTGGACGGATCCGGCCCAAATCAACCTCGGACGCTTGCCTGGAGCGCTGGACCTCGTTTGAGGCCAGTGACCCAGAGGACTGGACCACATCTCTGCTCAGCCGCAGCAGGAACAGACAACCCCTGGTGCTGGGGGACAACAGCTTCGCTGACCTCATAAAGAACTGGATGGACCTACCAGAGTGTCCTGAGCCAGCAGAACTCAAGCCCAATCCGGGCCGGCGCCTGGCCAAGGACCTCCTGGTCAACATGCGCAGGAAGCTGGCAGGGATGTCTAAGACTAAGACTGTGGAGATGAGGGCCAGACCAGCTGACTCCTCCAGGGTCAGCAGAGCCGCGGCGGCCCCTAAACGCATGTCTTGTCCTGTGGGTTTCCAGGCACGCAAACCCTTCTTTCACCAGTCCCACACAGGCTTGCATGAAATGGGAACAGACTTCTACCAGTTCACTGCCCTCATGAAGACAGGCAGCCGACAGCCAATCATATGCAATGACATCATTGGTTACATCTGAGCGATGTCTCAGCTATGGACCTTTATCACAGATTTACATGTTATTTTATTTTTTATATGCGCTTTATGTTCCAATAATGTTTAAGTTGTTATAATAATAAAAACTGTCTCTATTGAATAAGAATCATTGTTGAGTTAAGTGTGTATTTACAGTCATGCCTGATGTAACATTCTCGTTAATGCAAGGTTGTGATGTTGAACAGATTCTCACTATCTGTAACTAAAGAAGGCAGTGGCATCATTACAGTAATACAAACCCAGACACATACCGTTACATCAACACTATGGCAGTCCACTTCAAATTTAGATTGTGCCAGTGCACAAATCTTACCATTATATAGCATACTTTCCTATAAGCCTTTGAATACTATGAATACCAACAGCAGAGTGTGTGTTGTTGGTGTTGTCCTCCTCTCTCTACCGTTGTCATGATTTTCAGGTGGAAAGGTGAAAATGTCTGTTATGACTGAGGTTGCTGAATATAAAGCTTGCTTATGTTATGCTTATCAACCCATCATGAAGGAAGTACAGACCACTACATTGTTTCAACAGCTTTTATTTGGTTAATAACATGAAAAAAGTGTATTAACTTCAGAATGAATTATAATCAAAACAGCAAAGGAAGCACCAACAGCAGCCCTAATGAAATAATTAAGAATTATTTTGTAGTGATGTAAAGACAGGACAGAGAGGAAGGCCATGTCAATGCCTGCTCACAGACCTCAACCTTCTGTGTTTGATGAACTCATTCCTGGGTGTGTGTGTGTGTGGGGGGGGGGGGGGGAATCCAAACTGTTGCTGCCAGGCCAGCTCATCTAACCCATATGCCCTGGCACATGATCCCAGCCCAACTTCACAACACAGAGAGGACCTGCACGCAAATCCGAGGGAGTGTTTGCAAGCAATACTTCACTCTGTCACTCGGTATTACCCAAGGCCCAAGTTGATAAGAGCGAATAATGAAGTAATCATGGCTTGCCTGGGAGAGGGAAGGATGCATTTCCTTCAATCACGCTTTAGCAGAAGATCCCTACAATCACTAACAGCACTCCTGCACATTATCTGGGTTTAGTGTGTTGGATGGTGTAGTTCTTTCTTTTCTTTGTGATTTGTTTTATACAGTGACTTCAGTAAGAATTCACCCCCCTGGACTTTTCCCACCATTTCCTTCAGAAAGCCTTTCACATGGTGATGGGGAGATAAAGCAGGGGTGATGCGAATCACAAAGACATGACTGTGGGAACCAGGGTGGAGCCCAACATCAGGGCTGATTTCTAATCACAGGTGATTACAGCAGAGATGGCAGTGAAGGGGTGAATGATTCAATTAGACAAAGAAGAGACTATTTCTCATGGAATGCTCTTCTTTACATTATAGAGAGGTAGAGAAACAATACCAAAACAATGACAAACTGGAGCTTTTAGACACATGACTTTCCCGTCAGAAAAAACAACATGATTTACATTGGAGAGGGTACATTTCAATATCAATTCAATGGGGGCACATCTGTTTTGATCTCAGCAGATGACTGAAGTGGCAGGAGTGTTTAGTTAGGAATGAGAGGGAGCTGACAGCTCTGTGTGCTGCTCCTTGGACCTCTTGGGCTTGTCTCCTCTTGATGACATCATCTGAACAGGTACCTGATGGGTGGGACCTTCTCACAGTCCTCATCCTCTGCAAATGAAGGGAACATCTCCAACATCTGCAGGTGTTGGGGGATCTCTGCCTTGGTCACCAAGCTCACCACATCAGATACTCTGCCAAAACAAACCAAAAACAAACACTCAGCTTTTGTTTGAGGTGACTATTTGATGTGAAATGTTTTAAACGATTCCAGGACTATCAGATATGAAACAGTGCTCCACAGTAATTTAATAGGTGATTCATACTCAGATGTAAGGGAATGAGCACATCCAACGGGACATACATGGTAGGATTTCAGAGCAAAGTGAGATGCCATGATACACTTCTAAATGAGGCATGTAGAGCATAGCTACATCCATTAAACTGCCTGTGCCCTGTAAATGGCATTCAGACAGTATAAGGGCCTTTCCTCATGTCATCGTGATCTTCACTGCTTCTCCATACAGCCCATAAGAACAGGCCAATGATCACAGGAAGCTCAGGGCAGGGCATGACAGCTCAGGATGTGGCTCCTGGAACAGGGCATTT
>NC_139658.1:6452744-6580244 GCF_951799395.1 Argentina silus | reverse complement strand
ATAAGGTCTTCTGTCTGCAATATAAAACAAAGAGTGTGGATCTACAGAATAAACAAAGGACCAATGGAGGACAAGAGAGTGCTGTTAATGTCAAACAATGCCTCACTGGAGTTTATCCTGCTCCAAAGGTCTGCTTTGAGGCAGGGTCAGTGGAGGGCTGTTTCGAACTGGGTCAGCTGGTGAGCTGAGACATCGTTAACATTATGAGGAAAGAGAGAGAGAGAGAGAGAGAGGGGTTTCACTCCTCCTAACCATCCTCCCAATATGGCCATATACTGACTCATTAATGTTACCAATGGAAACTCTTTCTTCTCCACAACTAAATGGTTTCTATATTATAGGAGAGAGAGACAGACAGACAGAACTCTCAGCTTTAGTATGGGGCAGAAGTGGAGTACAGTCACTATTATGAGCACGGGTAGGTTTTAATGCGGGCCTCTGTATGTATGAAGGACAGCCACAATTCTCCTCTGCTATCCACATATCACAGCCTGCATTACAACATCTCAACTCAATCAATCATGTCTTTGCATTGGGCTTACCAGAGCATGCACTTTAAGAATGTGTGTATGCACACGTGTGAAGGAATAACAATTATTCCTCATGTTTTCTTTTATAAGCCACAAGGCATTATAGGCTTTTCTGTGCATTCCTCTATTAATTTACTGTATGTAAATGTATTGTCCATGGAATGGAATGTAAATAGTGATGTGTTGAGATTATATATATAGACAGACAGACAGACAGACAGACAGACAGACAGATAGACAGATAGACAGATAGACAGATAGATAGATAGATAGATAGATAGATAGATAGATAGATAGATCAGAGCACAAAGGGAAAAAGAGACCCTGGTCTCAAGGCGCTTTCCCCTGTATAAAATAAAGAGTAAATAAATACATCCATAAGTGTCCAATGCTGCAAGAGTTGGACATGATGAGAAATGTGCCCCCCTCCAAAGCTAGGCTGCCATTCACAGGCACTAATGTTCCTCTCAGATTGTAGCAGCTCCTCCTATCTGTCAGGATGTCCCTGTTAGGCTCCTTTAAGAGGTGCCTCCACTCAGGCAGGAAGCAGGGTGGGTATCCACAGCACTTCCTGAGGAAATCAGCCTCAAGTTGTGTGGCTTCCAGGAAAAAAGGTCCTTCACCAGGAAATCACTAATGGTTTTCAAAAGACACCTTGACATTATGTTCATATTAAATAGCATCACCATACAAGCATGTAGATGTGATCTAGTAATCAATGTAATCCACAACACAGGACACACGCAATTTCCCAGACCTTGATTCAAACCCACTACAGCCACCACTCTACATTCAGGATGAAGCAGACATTAACACAGGAAAATTCCAGAACCATTCATTAGGCGACCGGACATATAGCCTAATGAACAGCACACACTCCTATGAGAGATAACAGAGCCAATGATAGGCTGAGCCCAAAAATAGCAGCCCCTGACTGCAGATATAAATGTTAAATAAACACACACACACAGGAAGTCCACAGAGCCGGGGGAGTGCAGGGAAGTCAAGAGAAGTTCTGCCATTGAGTCCAGTGAACCCAAGGCCTGGACTGATAAGGGAACCAGATAAGGGAATGGACCTGAGTCTGACTGGCTGTGAAAAAGCACAATCGTGTCAGCCATTTTGTAAAGACCTCAACATCGTTAGCTCTGGACCAACTGTAATCATGATGTAAGGCTATCTGACCTTTCACACAATAGTCCATTCTCACAGACAGGAAGCTGGTTCAGGGGACTAACCTTGATAAGCCCTCCTTCCGGCAGCACGCCACAATAAATGGCAATTTCACACTGCAGCCACAGCAACAGAGCCTTGGCAAAATCTCAACAATGGAATAATTTTTATAACCCATGGTGGCTTGAGACTGCGGCTGATCTTTTTTTATTTTAAGTCTGCCTTAGTTCTTTCTTTGAACATTTTCAAAGTGAGCTTTAGGGAAGACAGATGGTTCTGTGTGATCTTTCAGATTGCTTCATTCTTAATTCCTCTCTAATAATTGTTCACATCTCTTTCTTTTTGTAGTCTTTCCTCTTATTTCATCTTCTTCATCAGAGGGAAACATGTTCTACAAAGGCCTGGCAGAAGACTCAATGAGGTGAAATGCTTGACATTAAATGTCTCTTTAACTAGGTTTTAATACTGTTTGTTGTGACTTTCATTGAGAGATAAAACGTTGGCAACAGTCTCCACAGAAATATACTGTACAATTATAATTAATTTAAATTAAGATTAAACATCTGCTTCCCCGTGGCCTTTCTGAGATTAAATGCAAGCAACTGAAAGGTGATTATGCATGAATTACTGGTACTACTGGTACTATCACATGCCCTGTGTACATTTCACATGTCTCTGACCCAGATTCCATCATATTCATAAAACTTGATATCATTGAATGCAAAGAAATATCTTCACAGCACAGCCTAGAGAAAGGTATTTCAGTAAATACCTTGCTCTAGGCTCACCTGTTTCTCAACTGACAAAAGCAGTGAAAGCAGCAAAATAGGTGAACAATCCATTTCCTCTTCTCCCTGCTGACGGCATCATGACAGTATTAAAAACTCTCCACTGACGTCTTCCTTACGCCATACAGTCACCACGCACAGGGCAGCTCTGCAGATGCAACACATGCCTGTGGCGCAGCCAATATCTCTGAATATCAATAACTGCCCAAGGCCCTATGAAGGGCACCAGCCAGGTCACCATAGTGTCACAGAGAGTCCTTCAATTGTAATGGTGGTGTGTGTGTGTGTGTGTGTGTGTGTGTGCGTGCGTGCGAGAGAAAAATAGTGAATATATGGCCGTGTATGTGTGCACATGTGGGTGTGGGCTTGGCACAGTCTGTCAATGAAGGAGTTGTTGGAGGGATTATCACCCATGTGATGAGTCTGGGTCACCTGGAGTTCCATGGAGAGCCATATGGATGACGCCTTAACATGGGAGACGCTCTGTACACACCTTATTATGCAGCTTCTGCAAACTACCCTGTTGTCTGTTAAACTGTTCATGAAGCACTGTCAACTTCACATGGAAACCATGGGCTTCTATTTGACATACCGGTATTCCCCAAAGTTTGTTGTTTGTGCATGTTGTTTTTTAAATAAAGATTACATCAAATACTGCTGTATGTCCCCACAATGGAACCCCTGTCAAGTACTCTTACTGACTGTAAACTTATGTTCTTATGGTAAATCTAGAGGTCGAAGGGGTTCATGGGTTATAGATTGTATTATTGGGGATGTCATCTGCAACATGATGTGAGTATTGATCATCTCAAACCCCACACTCTTCATCCACTTCACCTCCTCCACCCACTTCACTCCATCCCATCAACCTATCAATACCTGATATGAAATGAATGATATGAAGGTCAAACATTATGTGACCAAGACGAATGCCTAATATGATCCCTCAAATACTCAGCAAAAACAGCTGACACTAATTGTATCAATGCAAATGCACTAATCCAGGAGAGGAGAGGAACAAAAGGGGCAGTGGTGTCAGGGCAGCATAGAGGAATCCCTCAGGGGAGTGCAGAGTTTGACACACCGGCTTAAAGCAGCACAGACATTTCAAAGGCCCCCATTGACGTGTAAAAGAGCAAACAGAAGCTCCGGTGATTGTCTTTCAAATAAGCAGATAGGAGCACCCCACCTGACTGAAATGACCTCAGGCAGAAGGACCGAGTCAATAAAATCTGTTCCTTAACAAATGGTGCATTCTGGATCCTCAAAAGAAAGAAAGAAAGAAAGAAAGAGAGCTGCACACTCTTGCACCGATGCTAATTATTTATTGGGTCGATTCTGCAATCTGGATCCTCCCCAACTGACAGGTTGGGTCCTGTAGATGTGCTCAGAAATCTGGATCTGACCAACTGTTCATGAATACATGAACACATGAATCATAATGCTTTGTACTGTACCTACAGTAATACACCTAGCCTGCAGGCCAGAAACCCTTGGTTGGGATAATACTCATAGAAAGGAGGATAATCCCTGCTTTTCACTTTCAAGTTCTGGGATGCAATCTGATTGGATGTTCCTGTAAATTGCAGTAAACAAGTGTGTTAACAGTTGCATTGAGAATAACTTAATAACACAGGACACACTTCTAGGTTTTGGATTTTATAAATAATAGTTTGTTGCCTGTTGAGTATGTATCATCATATTAATGAACAGCATTAAGGAGCTTTAAAAGATATTTCTTATGATGGATGTAGTTGCATATCTCATTCCAGGCTGTTATATTGACCAATCCAATTAGCAAAGGAGGTCACGTCCTTTCGACATGTAATACATAATAGGATGATGTTACCCGTTCATGTGATGCTACCAAAGCCAGATCATTAAGCCTATCTGACGTTCAATACAACAGTCAATACTTTATTGAATACTTCAATACTACAGTTGTCATGCAGCTACAGACCAGTGGAGTCTGGTGGAGGTAGAAATCGGAGGACGGGCTCATTGTAATGCATGGAATGGAATAAGGAATGGTATCAAACACACACACAATGAGCCCATTCTCCAATTTCTACCTCCACCAGCAGGGAAGGCTGGTGGAGGTAGAAATGGATGGGCTCATTTCCTATGTGTGTTTGATACCATTCCTCATTCCATTCCATGCATTACAATGAGCCCGTCCTCCGACTTCTACCTCCACCAGCCTCCCCTGCTACAGACATATATGTGGCCCTGGAGACCCACTGCCAACATGACATGTGTCAGTGCTTGAGTCTCTCAGGTGAAGGAGAACAGTGGAGTGGCCCATAAATCAGACAACTGTCCACTAAGAACTGCTCAGTCTTAGGGTGAACCCTTAGCCCCTGCCTTCAACTCTCCAGAACACCAGAGGGATGAGTGCTCATGTTAGGAAAAGCATGAGCAATGATACACCCAAATGACTGCAATTAGGAGAGAATGACAAGGTCGGATATCACTGTGTTGGGATAAATACCCAGGAGTCCTTGTAGCGGGGTTAGTGAAACTGTGAATGTGCAGTAATCACCCGTGTCCGACTGCACAGGCCGCCACTTCATAGGGGCAGTAATAACCCTAACCGTGTAACCACAAGGCAGGGTGTGGAACTAGAGGCAGGGCCCAGAGGACATAGAGGAGAGGCAGAGAGAATGAGAGATGAAGAAAGAGAGAGAGAGAGCGAGAGTGAGAAATAGAAAGAGGCAGATGGGTACACAGCATAAAACATACATGGTTTTAACAAACATAAAATGAAGCAAATTAGGCATAACAAGGCTAGTTTATGCTGATTTTGCATCTGTCACACATGTCAGAGCACACATGTCACAGCCTATACCACTAACCGTTCCCCAGTAGAAAACCAGACCATACAGGAAATTAGGGTATCCAGTGGGACTTGGTGTGACTCTGCACAGGAAGTGAGTTGGGAGCAAAGCTCTGACCTGTGAGGGGGCGCCTGCCTCCCACGTCTCTCCACAGGGTGCCATGGGTCAGTGAAGACTGCGTGGGGGGTCAAACCAACCACAACCATCACCCCTACCACCCGTTTGAGGGGAAACAGCAGCCGCCACCCCTGTGTTGAGTCACCTCTGGTTCTCCATACCGTTCCATGTGTTATTCTGCTGGCTCAGACAGTAAGGGCTTTTCCTACTGTAATACTGGGGCTTTCTCTTACGTTACAGAAGAGGTTTTGGACACGGTTTTTACCTTAACGCTCAGTGTCAATTACACCGTAATAAGCACACACTGACAATATTTATTTAAAGGGCATAAAAATCACAAAACACTCAGCACCAAAAACAAAATAACATACTGCATACAAACAAAACCTATTGTCTCTATTGTTATCTGATCCTCAAAAACAAACACTTTGGCCTTTCTATTTGCAACCCTTCCTCTTTGATCTAAATGAGTTCCTTCTTTCTAGTTTATGACGCTGACTGGTTGACAGGCAAGTGCATGCCCTATGATTCATAGATAGCGGTACTTCCCTGACCGTTACAGAGTAGACTGATACTAAATAATGTTCCAACAGCTCATAGCCATTGACCAGAGGACGCAGTGAATGATGTCAAACCTGAACATTTCCGCACTCCGCAGGCACGGTCACATTCCATTCACATACCTGTGCAAGCCTTCAAACAGACCGGTGATAACTGTATCACAGGTCATTCACTGTCTGTGTGTCCATTTCAGGAAAAAAACAAGGCTTAATGCATTATATAAAACTATAAAATCTATTAACTGTAATGTTGAGAGCAAAAGAGTAAAGCTGATAGAATAAGGTTCTGAGTGGTCTAACGTGAATGTTAATGGAAGACCATAACCCTTGTCAAATTTGATAAACGTGCCTCTAATTTGGGAAACAACAATACTTCTTAATTTTGTAATTTATTCCATCATAGATGTAATGGGAATTAGAAGGACTCTCTGCCAGTAGAGACGTTTCCCAAAGTATGTCTCAACATCCACAGTCCTCCCGTGCCTCTGGGCCTGTGTCTGGACAACAGCCCTTCTTCTTATCTGGCCCTCAGCACTGCTGACCAGCAACACATGTGGCTCAACCAAGCAGCATGCTCATTATGTGATGTCCCTCTGTTTATCTGGGGTTAGCCAAGACACACACACACACTCTTTCACACGTACACACGTACACACACACACACACACACACACACACACACACACACACACACACGTACACACACACACACACACACACACACACACACACACACACACACACACACCACTCAAAAACATCTGTTTATCAGCCAGTCAGGAATTCTGGTTGACATCTAAGCCAACCAAATGAGTTTCTAGGTTACTTCTAGGTTATCATACAAGGGTGTGATAGCATTTGAGTGTATAACATTGCAGGATTGTGTGTGTGTGTGTGTGTGTGTGTGTGTGTGTGTGTGTGTGTGTGTGTGTGCGCGCACATATTTCATTGTCAGCAGTCAACAAGGCTACTCTGCCAGAAGCATAAATCGTGGCCTGCCTCAGAAACCATATCCTGCAGGCAACCTTTGCAAATTCCATTCAGTTGGACAGAGTGATGTTACAGTGCAAAAGGGAGTGTCACAGTACTGTTAACGTGTGTCTGCATGTGTTTGTGGAGCATTATTGTGTTGCTGACACATTTCACACACACACACACACACACACACACACACACACACACACACACACACACACACACACACCGAGAGCACCTGGTAACATTGAGTGGTGTTTATCAGGAAACTAAGGGAAAAGTAGGCCATGACATACCGAGGATACTTCAGATTGGACGGCATTACATCCAATTTGTTCCAGAGGGAACCATGTCATGTTTCAGGCTTCTTACCAGAACACTTTTTATATCATTTATTTACCTACTTAGACATTTGTTACTTTCTTGCTGCAGGCCTGCTGTGGTTTTAAATGTTGAGAAAATGCATCATATGTTATTACAGTCGCAGCTTTTAATTCACTCGAGAAATACTTTTAAGACAGGTCATTTACACTATGTCATTTCATAGGAGAGTTTATTCATTCTCTCAGCATAAACACATGAGCAGTTCTCATTAGGAGCAGTAAATACCATCTGAAACCACAACCTGTAGACCTCCACAGGACTCTCCAATTGAGCTATAAATGTTCAACTAATTTCTATTTTCCATTACAAAACTGGACGTGTTCCCACTTTAGGTTCTTTAATATGCATGCATAACCTTTGGAGTAATTAGTGTGGGTGCACATGCAAACACGCACACACACTCATCTTGAACTGCCCAAAACAGAGTGATTCTGCTTTTCAGCCCATGTCTTATGTCCTCCAGGCTTGTCTACCGTCATTCTAAAGTAGGGGAGGTCTGAGTGTGAGTAATCAGTCTCATCTGGAAGCTTCATGGGGCCTCTGACCACCTGCCACATACAGTGAGTCTTGCCTGTGTGACTGTGTGTGTGTGTGTGTGTGTGTGTGTGTGTGTGTGTGTGTGTGTGTGTGTGTGTGTGTGTGTGTGTGTGTGTGTGTGTGTATGCGCATGTGTATGAGTGTTGTGTGTGTGTCTGTGTGTGTCTGTGTACGTGTATGTGCATGTGAGAGAGAGAGAGAGACAGAGTCTGTGTATTGCATCAGATAAATCATAACATCAGTAGCAGCAGAACTACCAGGAGCTGCAGGAGCAGCAGATAAGCTAGTAATTACCCCCCACTAATGAGAGGTCTGCCCTGGGCACTAGTCTGGCCTGCCTCCCCTCTCCAACCCCTGACACCTCCATGTGAAAGAGAAGACAGGGGGCAAAGTCACAGAGACAGAGAGCTGAAGTCTAGGCTAATAACTCCCATATGTCTCTCCCTCTTCACCTCAACACACAAGAGGGGAGGACCAGGGAGAGGGAGGGAGGAAGAGAGAGAAAGACAGGAGAGAGAGAGAAGGAGAAAGGGACAAGGGAGAGAGGGAAACATACAGTAGATGTTCCAGGCTGAGATAAAAGAGCCATAAGGTTCAGGAAAATAAAACAAATACTAAGTAAAGAAGAGGTCAGTCAGGCACTGTGGAAAGCAGGTAAAAAAAAAAAGTTTGTTTCCACAGATATGGTAGTGAGACTCATGGTCAGAATCATAATAAACATGTGTGACTGTTGTCGTATGTGACTACCACCCACAGGGAGTGTTTGGTAGGAAGAAAGGGGAAACATGAAAAAAACTGAAAAACACACAGCATCCCTCTGTCTAATTAAAGGGACTTTAGTTTTTTTAGTTGTTTTTTTTACAAATAACTCTTAAATAAATACCAATAAAGTTTTACTTATATGACCTTCCACTGAGGACAGAGCATCTCCTTATTAGATGATAGGTTTTGTAAAGCCTAGCTCAAATACCTCAGGGATATGTTTATATGAATTTCTGCCAATACCAACTGGTCTTGCTTCCACTGAGTGAAATTGGAAAGAACACATCAGCCTGTTAAAGATGCTGTGGTTTTGAGAGGTCTTACTAACATTCCTCGAGGATAGGTTTGCATGAAAACCATCTTAATGAGATAATTATTTACATCTGTTTGTCCAATTTATGTAACATTCCACTCAAATCTCTCAAATGGTGCATATTCTGACACCATCAGTCTGTTATAGGACTACACCATGCCAATAGACAATGGCTATATAAAATCAACACGTATATACATTAGTGCTCATGCTTTTGATCACTTAGATCAAAACACTCACTTTCCCTATGGAGAACGGAAAGGGCAACATGGAGAGATACCACAGAATGTAAATGGTTCCATCACTAAGTAGAGCTCCTCCATAATGTCCGCTACAGAATATAGCATGTGTCCATTTAGGAAGCCTAATATAAAAATCAGTAGGTCACTAAAATCATCCTGGGAGAATTGAACATGCACACACACACACACACACACACACACACACACACACACACACACACACACACACACACACACACACACACACACACACACACACACACACACACACACAGGGGAATTGTGGGAAAACTCTGCTGTCTCGAAGTTTGAGGTGACTCAATGTAAAGCGGGCTCTCACGTTCATTAGCCCAGGTTGTAAAAATAGTTCCATCTGTGGTCTTTTTGAAGATGATGGTCGGCTGAAAACCCACCATCAGCAAGCCAGTGGAAAAGGGGGCTCCACTACGCCAGAGGGAACACATGGGAAGCACAGTCAGTTTTCAGATGGAGTATGGTAAGGGTGTAACATGTGTATGGAGAGATTTGGGTGTGTGCCAGGACAGCAGGGCCTCTTTGATGGGGAAACATCAAGAGTTAATCCCACAAAGAAAAAGTATTAGCCTGTGATCATCGCTTGCGCTCTCTCTCTCTCTCTCTCTCTCTCTCTTCCAAGACCTTGACGGCACACATGCTTAAGGGCTCAAATCTGTCCATCCTGTTTGGAGAATTGTGGACTGAAGATGATGTGGAGATACATATCTGCGAGAGGCCGTCAAAATACATTCAAAACCCTCCTGGCTGGCTGATTTAGCTGATTTAGCTGATTTGGCTGAATGCATGCTGGGTTTATAGGTTGGAGTCATATGTTCCTGGCTAAACTAATTGGAGACGCAGAGTTATTAAACATATGGAACAGAGCTGTAGACCATATGCAGTCCTTTGGAGGAGCAGCCTGTATTTACTGGTAATCTCCTAGCTGCTGTGGCCTGTATTCAATTCAATACAATACAACTTTATTAATCCCAGAGGGGGCACTGATATAAGATGTAAGAAACCCTCACCTGAACCAGGTTAGACAGCCACTCTTGGCTAGGTGAAGACACAAGCTTTGTAGTAGGCTCAAGTAGGCCCAAGTGACACTCTATGTCATAGAAGAGATGAGATGAAATGGGAGTAAGGTGAGTCTACGACAGGGTAAAACACGGGTAGTGTTAAACATCTAAAACATCTAAACTACTAAACATCTATGGGTAGTGGATGAGTAAAATTATAATATAACATACACTAGCACCAATAACTCAAGAAAGAAAGAGGAACAACAGAAGGCACAAGCCATCTGTGTTCATCAGAGATTACTCATTATTCTGTGACTGCTATTCATGCCTCAGTCTTGAGTTACACCTCCACAATGTGGCTACACGCCGAGTCTCCCTAAGGAGGACTGGAGGCCTCAGATCATATGTACCCTGGGCTGCTTACTGGCACCGTGCAGGGAGGCCGAAACACAAACCGACCACATGCTGAGGTAAATCTCCGCCTCGCTCTCTTTATGTCTCTCCTTTTCAGTCTGCCTCTGTGATTTCTGTGGCAGATGTGTGCCCTGCAATTTCAGAAGTGTCCCTTCTCACGACTCAGGTGGCATTTAACATTCTTCTCTCCACACGTAAACATACAGTACAGAGCACCTTGCATACAGTGAGTCCTTAACTGAAGTGTGAATATATTTGTCTCTCTGATTTCTCACTTCATACAGGATGTAATGGCAGGCAGAGAGGGAGAGAGAGAGGGAGAGAGAGAGGGAGAGAGAGAGAGAGAGAGAGAGAGGGAGAGAGAGAGAGAGAGAGAGAGAGAGAGAGAGGGAGAGAGAGAGAGAGAGAGAGAGAGAGAGAGGGAGAGAGAGAGAGAGAGAGAGAGAGAGAGAGAGAGAGAGAGAGAAAAAGAGATAGCGAATAGAGAGTAAAGAGTGTGAGTTCCACACTGAGCAGTGAATGAAGGAGTGTTGCAGGGAGAGGCTGGGCAGATGATCCTCAGAGCCTCATCTCTCTGCTCCTGCTGCTCTCTGGGTGAGGCTGGGAGTGATTAAACAACTCAGCCAGATCACAGAAATGCACTGGGAAATCTGGTTTCAATACAGTGCTTCCTGTGAAAACAGGAAATAGCTGTCATTTCTGCAGGCATAACAAAGCAGCAGTGTGAGTGCTGGACCTTGGAGCATACAGCTTCCCTGGGCCTAGGAGGCTGCCTCCCAACACTGCTAATTCAATTAGGAAAGAGAGGGCAAGGTGGGGCAAGAGAGGCACAGGGGGGAGGAATGAGGAGGGGCAAGCTGCTAGGACAGGGGCTGCAGAGGATGTGTGGGGAAGAGGGGAGAGAGGAAGGGGGGAGGAGGGTGGGTGATGAAGAGGCAGGAAGGGGGCTGTCCACAGCAGGCAGCAGTGCAGACTATTAAAGCCCTCTCCTACAAAGCTTACACCAGCACAGCAGAGCAGAGCAGAGCAGAGCAGAGCAGCCCATGCAGTCAGGCGGCTAGACTGAACGGTTGAACGCCTGGCTGGACTCCTCACTCCTCAGTCCCCAGTCATCAGCCCCAGCCCAGGGTCACATTTCTGCTCGGCGTGCCTTCTCCAGTTTAAGGGCCAGTGGCTCTCCTTACAGCAAACAGCACCCAGGGGCATCATTAGGGGCCCACTCCTTGTCACCCACACCCCGATCAACACGGAGGGCAGAGATAGCCCTGATAACAAAACCAGTTGCACATGCGTAATGTTATAGTCCTGGTGGACTTGTGGATATGCCTCGATATGGCAGCATGGGGAAGGAGCTTGGCTGGAAAAACAAAACGTTGATATGACGTGCACTTGAGGGGTATGTCTCTACCTCAGACGATCACATTTAAGAGCCAAATTTCCCCTCTAGGTCATAATGGGATATCAAATGACTCCACTGTGCAAGAATGTGACCACCACTGTACTAAAGAGGCATACTGAACAGACTTAATCTCATTGTAAAGTTTTAACACTCCCTTTACAATTCACTGGTACAGTAGCAACTACAGAAATGGGAGAGAAAAATAATGACATGTGAGGAGTTGTATTGCATTTCCACATGTAATTTCAGAGATTATCATCAGTGTTAAGAGTTATGTTTCTGTGCTCTCTAGAGTTATTATTCTTTGTATGACCCTTGCCCAGAAAAGAATGTAAACACACAGTGGAAAACGATACTCAGATTCTCTCTGTTGAGCTGACGAGGCCTGCATCCCGTTTGTTTACATTTTCTGTGCCTCTATATAAGATAACAACAGTCGGGAAAAAAGCAGGGGGGGCTTCCTACTTTGGGAAACAGCTGTTTAACAGTCCCTGGGGATGCTGGAGACAGTGGGGAAAAGCGCAGAGATGTGTTGACTCCTTTGTTATCATCAGAGTACAGTTATAGTTCCTAAAGTCAGCCAGCTAAGCCCTACTGTATTTCCTTCACAGTAAAGAGGAAATGCTTTAAGTCCTTTGCTCTTATTACAACCTGCATACTTCTTGCTGCAGAGGGATAAGTCACTCCAGAGGCACTGGGGATGTATTCAAAACAAACACATTTAGATTAAATCACCTTTATGTTTGCAATCAAAGTCTAGCACTCCATGGCCAAAAATGGTCATGATTGAATTTCTACGGAGCTGGCCGTCTCTTAGCTAAATCTGACCTTATCTCCACTGTTTACTCTCCCTCTCCTGCTTATAGGGACATGCAGGGCCACACCAGAGCCCTCTCCTCCACCGTGCCCTTCTGATGGCACTTAGCAATGGAGGTTACCCGCTAGTCAATGCTGCTTTGACATACTGTAGGACTTACTAACTCATTTGATATAAAAAGCCAAGGCTGATCTCATGAGAGGAGTGTACTGTACCATTGCAGCTGTGAGAGCCCTTGATACTTCATGTCAGAACACAAGTGAGGTTTAACAGCTGCACACAGGCACTCGCTTCAAACACAGCCTAATAAAATCTCCTCTAATCCTCAAGGATATTTAGTCTGGCAAGAAAAAATGGAGATAAAAATGATGAAGTAGCTTTATGCAGAAATTGCTAAAGCAGATACCCCAGCTGTAACTCTGTGGCTGAGACTAAATACTTATCAATATGTTTATGACATTAATATTGTCAGAGGAGGTACACTACACAACATATTGTGCACTATGCTGCTGCTGCAATAGTGTATACATACATATGAAAAACATCAACATGTTATGTTAATGACATGGTATTATTCTTTCTTAATTCCTATTCCCAGCCATAAATATCCAAGCTGCTGCAACTATTTTACCTTCTCTTTTCCAGTTCTACAGCACCTCACCATTGTGCTGTTGACTCACAGGTCACAGACAGGCTCCTCCAACCACTCCCCCTCTTATTTCTCATTCATGTCATCCCTCCATCTGGCCTGACAGCTTGTCCACCACACATGTGCGTGCACACACACACACACACACACACACACACACACACACACACACACACACACACACACACACACACCTCCACCACATACACAAAGGCTGCCAAGGTGAGCAGAGGTAACCCAACCCCAGGACAGGCCTTTCCAGATGGGCTCTGCCCACCCCCCACCTCCAACAGGCAACTGGAGCTGCTGGACACCTCTAGAACATGCAGGAGACTGAGAGCAGAGATGAACAGGCATTACCAGGGCTTTGCCATTAATAGAGAAGACAGGAAGGGAAAGGCTATTAGTGAAGGCTATCTAACACTTCATCACTAACACTGAAGTATCGAGCCACTAAATCAATAACCATTGGAAGGTGTTGGCCGACTGGTGTGAGGTGCAGTAAGTGTTGATGTTGTGATCTTCTTGACTAAAGGGAGCAGAGCATGTGATGTATCAACAAACACACAGGAAGTTGAGGTTCCTCTGGACCTTCCATTAAAACACACAGGACACACATGGGACCCAGGCTAATCTCAGGACTCAGGAGCACAAGCAGAGATGCACGCACACGTCCCCCACGACAACAACTCTGACCCCTGACCTCTGACACAATCTTTTCAGCCATGATCTATATCTGTGTTTCTATATAATGGACTGTAAAAAATACTGTTAATTAAGTAGCTTAATTAAATACATTTTGTAGAAGAAAATAGGAACCAACCATTACATAGGCCTAAACATCAACACACACACATTAACAACAACATACACCAACAAAACCCATACTCAACCCATGCAAAACCCATGGTCAAATTCTAATGTCTTTAACTACAAGTTTGTAAGTCCTCTATAAACATTTGGTGAACAATCCATCTGGGTTTGAGGAAATGAGATGACATTTGCTCTCTTCAGTTTGTCTCCAGACAGAGGCCCATGCAGGCTGGACCATTTGGGTGTATGGGGTGAGGGGTGGGGGATGGGTAGCATTGGGAGAGCCTGTCTGAGAACCAGACCACATCTCTTACCATCTGTGTTTCTAGAATGCAGAGCGGACATAAGCCACTGGTGCAGACAGTTGACAGACCACCTTTTACCCTGAGAGCTCCATCAAAGTGTCTCCTGCACACGACAGGGCCAGTGTGATGTATCCACTACAACGTGGATGTGCGTCTCTCAGTGTGTATAACATACTCTTCACAGCCGACATGAAGAGAGAAGAGCAGATCTGTAAATAAGTCAGCTCATCTCACACCAATCTGCTTGTCATTATCACCTCCTCACCTCCCACCCAGACCCAGCTCTCTGAGCCTCCAGAGCTCATCCAGGCCCAGCTCTGTGCTCTCCCCATCTGGAGACCTCCTGTCTCCCCCTGGCTCCTCTTATCCCAAACACCCACAAGGAGAGTGCCAGCAATTCACTAGCACAGCTACATCCCTGTGACTGTTGTTGGCTGAGGTTTTGATGCTTTCCTCTACATTGAGACAGGAATATATGATTCACTATTAAGAGGCTGATATGAAATGCCGAGGCCACAAAAAGAGACCTGGGGTCTGGAAAATGTTGTGTGTCCACCCCCTTCCCCTAAGAAACGGCCAGGAGATCTCAGTACTCCATTATAAATCCTCACGTTCTGGATAGTGTTCCCTCTTAATGACTACTAACAGTCGCTGAGTATGTGATTCAACGTTTCCATGCTGTTTTGGACCAGGTTTGGAATGTCTGGGCAAGAGAAATGGAGAAGTGTTAGAGGAAAGACAGAATGAACAGGGGGAAAATAACCAGAGAGAACTGGATTTCATTATTATTCATGATGAAAAGTCATTGTCTTGTTGTCCCTGTTCAAAACATAGGCCTACATATTGTTATCGCCATCTTGCAGTTTGAAAGAAGTCTTAGCACTCCAGAACGAGAGAGGCCCTGAATTTGTCTGAGTGAGGACAGTGTACAGTACCATACTGTTCTGTTCTACCCTGGTGAGGCAAAGAGCCTGCAGCCTGCAGCCTCAGCACTGAGTAGGGAGGCACAGCTGCCCCTGTCATCACAATGCCCCACCATCCTGCAGCTGCAGCATGTCTGGTTGTAACCATAGCTGTAACCAGACCTGCACTGTTTCACAGCATCCCCCCTCCCTCCCCCCTCCCCCTTACCTCGCCACTTCCTCAGGTCGCATGGGGCAGAGTTACCCTACTCTCTGACCCCTTATGACTCTGATCAGTCGGGGGTTCGGGGCCCCAGTGGGAGGGCAAGGCCAGTCCATGGGTCAGACCCCCTTCAGAGGTGAGCTAGAGGGCCAGGCGGGCATGTGGGGGGAGGCGGTTGCATTACCTCACCAGGCACGCTCCCAAACTCATGACCCATAACTAGAGTCGAAGATCTGTTTAGCTTTCTTAATTGGCTGGCGCCCATTTTTCCTCCAGGTTTTAGAGTGTGGCTAATGCTTCATATAACTCAATAAGCCTGGTATTACCTTCAACGCTACTGTAGATTGGACGCTGAAGGGGTCTCTCTCTTTAGAGGACAAGCTTTTTTCTCTCTTGCTATTTAACATGGGTGCCTTTGTGCATTGAGGTCTATTGGAGTGTTCAAACACAGCTGCAGGCTGGGTCTGTGTGGGTGTGGGTATATAGTTACCTCCTGCCTTACCTGGACACTTAAACCCCTGGGCTTAGTCTGAGCTGACTTAAGATCTTGGTTATGTGCCATGTATTCTCGGTTTAGCTATGGTCTTTTACACTCACTCACTGTAGAAACTCTCCTCAGAGAGGAAGGATGTGACGAAAGCCAGGCTGAAGGGATTTAGCCCCATACTGAGCCATGCTTAAAAAAGCGGTCGCAAATACAGCGAGAGTCTTTGACATTATACAAAGTGCCTTTTATGTGCTGATTAGCATGTTTATAATAATAACATATGCAATTTGGGTTTTATCTGCCTTTGGCTCTGGTTCACACTACCTACTTTATGATTGAGTTGGCCCTGTCACTCACCTTGAAGCTCTGGGGCTCGCAGGGCAGAGACAGGACAAAGTACTGGACAGCCAGGTTGATATAGGCCGAGCGATAGGAGGTGACCTTGTTGTGGCCCTGCACCAGCTTGTACAGCTCCACACACATCAGCCCTGCCACTGCCGCCGTGGTCGTGGCTATGGCCGGGATGATCCGCCCAGCAATGAGCTTACTCTGGGAATGAGAGAGAGGAGAGAGAGGGGTTTTGAGAGACTGTGTTTAAGTGTCTGTTTATATGTTCATGTATGCTACTAAAGGCTGTATGTCTGCAAAAAAGATATAGAAGAACAAAAGAGGAGAGACGTGGGGAGTAAAGGTGATGTCATCTAGAAACAAGATCAAAGTGCATTACCTATGATGATTAAGGCTCCGAAGTGTCCCTCCTGCCATACCCCCACACCCCCACCCCCACCCCCACCCCCACCCCACCTGTCTGCGCGTCTGTGTGCGGGGCCCTGGCCTGCTCAGGTGACACCTCCCAGGGGACAGGCAGGTAAAGTGCTGTGATTAGTTCTGCCTCAGGAACAAAGGTGAGTGGGCTGTCCCTGCCTCTTTTCTCTTTTAACGCTCAGTGGCTTTAGGGCAGGTGAATACAGCCATAGAAAACACAGCCACAGGGAAGAGGGTGTGTGTGTGTGTGTGTGTGTGTGTGTGTGTGTGTGTGTGTGTGTGTGTGTGTGTGTGTGTGTGTGTGAGAGAGAGAGTACTTAGTGTATGCCGTGCCATTTTTGATTCTGATAATAATGTGAATTCATACCTTGTGTCGATCAGCAGCAGGAATGTCATAGTTCTCTGCTCTCAGGTTAGAGGCAGCAACAATGTAGTCCATGTGGAAATTACTGTCATCATCCTGGAAAGATAATTAATCATCTGTAATGTATATCACATGTATTCATAGCACAAACACACCATTCATATCCATGAAGTGATGGATAAGATCAGAAGAAAATCACTCTAGGGACAGACCACTTTGCACATCTCTGTCTGCAGCCATATTAAAGGCAAGTCTGTTAATGACGTGATGTTCTGGTCGTTTCCTTTGAGCTGTGTGGCCATTGTTGCTGTGTCACTTTAATCACACTAGTACATGACTTATTCACCCCTCTCCAATGTAGTGAAAATCAGATTTCCGCTGTGAGCGACAGTGCCTATGAGGTCATGCCTCTGTTACAGAGGCTCTACAAAGGCTAAGGAGGCGACAGTCACTCAGGGGCAGCTGGAGGGGTTGTGAGGTAGTCCACGCTGGCAACCCGACGCCTGTGGAATTCACCCACACACATTCCATGCATCCGCAGCATGACCTGGGCAGGTGAGGAGGAGGATGATGAAGGGGAACATGGCACTTTCAAGAGACTCACACCAATCCAAGGTGTCATCTGATATGTCCTTGACTCACCTCATCGACCCTTCTAGTCACCTACATGCATTTAAACCTGCTGAGGTGGAGAGAGAGGCTTGTAATGACTATGTTTAATTGGTAGCAATCAGGGAATGAGATCCCTTGAAAGAAATATTTCATTTACGAAAGCTTTTTGGTCCCAAAAACTGCTTTCTAAAATGGAGTGTCTAGGCCCTAGACTCTAGGGACAACTCTCGGGTTGCATACAAACATGTTGTTACTGGCCAGGGGTGTTCTAGGGGAGTGGACTCACCGATTGTCACCTTTCTGTCTCTGGTGGCTGCCACTTCAAATCGTGCATGGATGCAGAAACACATCAACTAATGTCTGACACTGTCCATTTTAGTGGTTATATTATTATAAGGGAGGATGTTGTTGTTTGGAACTTCAAACTGAATTTTGCCAGAGGTGGCAGATTTCCAACAGACTTACGCCCAGGCTCCTTTAAGCTTCTCTGCATAACAGTGACTGTGTAAGACAATGAGAGTGTTATTGAATTAACTGCTGCCCTCAGGGCTTCGTGAGTGTGCCACTTCAAAGAGCTGGGTGACATGGCGGTAGACCATGCGAGGGGGGGCACTGCAGACAGAGATCCTCAATGACCACATACCGCCAAAACACATACAAAGAGAGACGTTCCTCAGGCCTAGTCACACTGCTCACTATTCACCACTGTTCTCAACCCTGTTTTTAACAGGATGTGTGCTCTTCAAAATCCTCCCCGTGTGGAATTGCAACAGGGAGGCCACAAAACACAGGACAGCCCTGTTTCATAAGCCCTATTGGGACCAGTACAGACATGGGTCACTGAGGACCCAAAGATGAAACGGCCATGTTGTTGCCCCCCATAAAGTTTAGCATTGCCCCCTCCTAGGGCCGGCCGCCAGTCAGTCTGTGGCCCGCAAAACATTATGCAGTGTGAGCCATGGAGGTATTCAGAACAGTGCACTCTTATTACCTTCTCAAAGTCAATGGGGTGCATCTGTAGGGCCGGGCTGTTCCGAGGGACAGAGGCCAGCTTCTTCGTCAACTCCTCAAGCCGGGTTTTGTCTGGTGCAACAACAGAGACACATTGAGTTACATTAGACAGGCAGACAGATAGGCATGCAGAATGGCAGAGGGAATTGACGGACAGATGATGGTTTGATATTTGAGTGTACTCACCTACATCCCCACGGTTCCTCTCTTTCTCTTCCTCCATCTCCTTGTCGGTGAGGTGGATCTTGACAGAAGACTTGGGGATGAAAGGAGGTATGTTGACCTTCTCTAGAACTCTCCTGATGGCAGAGCAGTCTCTGGTCCCTGTAATCCCATGGATCTGCCCATAGAGGTTAGCTGCTGCCACCACGTAGTCCATATGGGTGGTCTACACATGATGACACGATAACAAAAACTGTTAATGACCCTCCACCTCCAGGTCCTAACAGTCAAAACCAGATCTGAGGTAAAATAAATAATTACACATCCCACAAACTCACTGTCATATTAGGTTGTGTGTTAAGTGGTCATTTCCTGCCAGGCACACCCAGGGAGAAAAGGCTATGGAAAATCTTAACATCTGACAGGATGTTGTACGTGGAATGACTACCACATGACCAAGCTGTTTGTGATACCGTCTGAACACTCACCAGGTGAGCAATCGACTGACCAATGGAAAAAGACCATCAAAGTAAAAATAGAACCACATTTAAAATATTTTGAAAATCCCCATCAATGGCTAAACCCCTTTGATTCTTTCTGTGTAGAATTCTAATGTGTATCTCATTGTATGTAGCACAGGGCCAAGATTCAGTTGATTTATAGCTGTTATCAAATGGCAGTTAAAATACCATGAATAGGTTATTTGAGGTTATTTGCTCTAGAAGCAGTGTGGTCATTGAGTTAGTAGAATTTAAGCTACATTCCTAAAAGCCTTTGTTCTTCTTCTATTATCTGTCAGAGCTGCAGGCTCAGACCTGGGGAAAAGGTGACAACCCTTCATACCAGGAGTGATGAGGAGAAGAGGAATGGAGAGAGAAGAAGCAGAAGAAATTAGGGGAAAGACGGGAGGAGGAGATGAGATGAAATGTTATCAGTAGAGGAAAGAATTGTTGACGATGGGAAAGGTGAGGAAAAGGGAGTGAGAGGAGAGGAGAGGAGTGGACAGCAGTCAAGGAAAGAGTAGAGTAAATGATAAGAGGGCAGTGTCAGATTGGGGGGGGGGGGGGCAATGGTGGTGTGGAGACGTCACACTCTTTCACATTCAAAGGACCATTCTAACCCCTCAGTCACACCTTTTTTCATCTCAATGGCTCCATTGTGTGGCTGTGCATGTGAGTGAGGGAGTGAGTGAGTGAGTGAGTGAGTGATATGAGTGGATGGGTATGGGCTTGTGAGTGCACGTGTGAGTGAAGGTAGTGATGGGGCAGATGTTATCCACATTGCTTTGTCTCAAGCAGCAGGTAGACGGTTCTCACAGTGGAGATAAGAATCCAATATATGACCAGATAGATGTGAGTGAGCAGTTATCAGCCAAGACAATGACATTTCAACCATTCCTGTTGACCATACAAGGAGCGAACGGGGATAACAGTTAAATATGACAGAGTCCTTGGTAGGAGGAGTTCGTTAAAAATGAGTGTAAAACTTACGTTGTTGGGGTCAAAGGTTAGTGGATGTGGACACCTCTTAGCTCCAGACCAGAATGGAAGGTCAGAGCTCGTCAACTAGAGAGAGACAGAGAAAGAAATCATCCTTAAAGGGCCAACCAAACAACAACAAACCAGTCACCCCACCACTTTTTTTAGTAAACAGATGAGGGATGGGGCTGGAGAAATGTAAACACTCCATGAGAGTCTCCATGCAGAGATGATGCTTGAATACTCTCCACACTTTACTCATTCATAAATACTGTACAATGAAGGTATATAAAGCAAGGAGAGGCTTACATGTGACTGTCCACACCCAATTCATCACAGATCAAACACATTACCATAGATGCATAGACAGCCATGGGGTGAGTTTACTCACAGCAAGATGATAATCATCATATATCATCAATAATCAAAGAATGGAGCAAGCACACTACCGTACCCCCTTACATGTGATGATTGGTAGATGCATGAGGATCACATTCCATGAATGTCTAGTAAAACACTTTCCCTGGGTTGCCAGCCAGACTAATGTTGTTATCAGGTGTGTGTGTGTTTGTTGACCTCACAATTTGTTGCCCTGATAAAAGAACAGTGGGGTCCCATGGCTTTGATCTGTAACACAACCCCCCCACCCCCTCCTTCTACCCAACCCCAAGGGAGCCATTCTGTAGCAGCTCAGGGCTATCTAAATCATTATACAGTACCCAACATAAAGAGGGTTCTGTTAGCTTAGGGGTTTCTTAATACCATTTCATCTGCAGAGGGACAGTTTCTGTTGGTTTAAAGATGCAATCTTTAAATTTTAACCATATAGCCAGCCACTTTTTAGTGTGAAGTTGAGAGATGGGGCTGGGGAAATGTGACCACTAAAATTCATAGAATATTTTTCTAATTATTATTAAACCTTTATTTAGGCAGGGTGTCCCACTGAGACCAGGTCTCTAAGCCCTGCTTACAAACATGGAACAATCAAAAGTACATTCAAAATGAAAAACAATTACAATGACAATTTACAGAATATAATCAATTACAGTAAAACACGTACATTCCTTGGACGACAGATCCTTTATTAAGGTCTAAAATGCACCCATTGACACAAGAGAATCTAATTTGAGTACCTTTTGAATGCCGTTCCCAGTACTCGAGGCACAGAAACCAAAGGCCAATTTACCTAGTTCAGACGAAACGCGGGACCTGGTTTGGTACTCTGGAGAGCATGTTTGCCATAAAAGCAAGGATGTGAGGTAAAATTGGAGTTTTTAAATAACTGCTTTATATACAAATAAAAAACAATGATAAGCCCTTCTTGAAGTCAAAGACTTTGTCTTATTATCAAAGGTGAAGCAGGACTTATTTCTGTACAAACAAAAAATAAGTTTAACTCTCAAACTCTTGATCAGAACATGTGTTTAAAAAGACTTTCATCTATCCAAATGCCCAGGTACTTATAATGTGGGACTTGTTCAATTTGGGCTCCTTTCAGGGTACACATATGCAGAACATTGTCATCAATATTACATGATGCAAGGACTAACAGTCCATGATATTGATATGAATGTTTTTGAAAGCTATTGATAGTTTGTTTACAAACAATTAAATAAAACAACCTTATACTGTATTTTGGGTTATGAGAAGGTGCAGTAGGAATCAACTATATGATAATCTGTGCCTTCTCATACAAGGCCTCTGATCTATCTTACCCTCTGACCCATGTCTGTGCTCCCTGACCCACAGCTCTACACACAGGAAGCCTACAGACAGACAGCCTGTTTCTTCACAGCAGACAACGTAACCACATATTAATCAACTGTGTTGTGTTTCAACACAAAGTCTGTCTCACAGGATTACATCTGCTTGCTCAATATCACTGTCTGACTCAATAATAATGATACTCTTAACTCTGAGTATCACATGTCTGGAGGCTACAGTTAGTGTATGACAGGGGAGGCTGGTGGAGGCAGAAATCGGAGGACCGGCTCATGTCTTGGAAGACATACTGTACATTGGGAGGACAACTATTGGGGGGATTTTGAGTAAGTGACCAGAGGAAGTGCATATGTCCATCTCAAAATCAAGCAAACCAAAAACTAGATTTTATCTTCCACCCTAGCAGTTGAGTCTACCAGTAAGACAGTAATAAGTTCACTCATAGGCAGTTTGTGAACGTTAAACGTCAGCAGGCTTATCATACCTCCCCAGAGCACTTTGGTTCAGTTGACTCTCTGGGAGGATACCGAAACCTCAGCCAATCTGAACTTTCCCAGACAGAGAGAGAGACAGGCGAAGCAAAAATCAGGGTAGGATCCAAAACTAGAATAATAATGACAAAAACAACCAACATGTCAAAACATCTAATATCTAAACCTCTTGCTCTCATTCAGCTTGCACCAATGCATTTTCTCACTGGTTTAATATTACAACATTATTACACGTGATGTACTGTATCCAATCTGTTTAACAGAACTTTAACTCATAAACGGAGTGTTACAGCACGTGAGCCTCTGCCCATTGTTTCAGCATGACTCATTTTCCTGCAAAGTGAGTATAATACCAAAAGGCTTCTCCCAGGGGACTTAGAGCAAAAATGCAATGCATTTCTCCCAGAGACCCACCCTCCCTCCACTAAGACTTTAACAGGATATGAGTGGAATGAAATCAGTCTCAGTCAGGGGTATCTTTATTGACCCATATCTTGGAGGGGAGATATCTGAGCAGGCCAGACAGGGCCAGTTGTCAGACCAGGGTCACAGTGGGTATGTTTGGGTTTGATACTGATCCTTTTGTGGTCCCTGTGGTGTGACAGCAGCATGTGACGTGATGTCACTCTCTCTGCATGTCACACCAGAGTAGAGATCTCGACAGACACTGGGAAAGTCCATCTACAAATATCCAAGGTTTTTTCATACTGATCACTGTGGACACCCAGTTCACTATCCAGCAATACTGTGTTGCAGGACTGAAGCAATGTAGCTGTGAACTAAATAGGCACTGATGCAGTTATTGAAGAAACATACTTAATCATTGGATATTTGTAAAGATATGAAAAATCTAATGAAACAAACATCAAGTAGCCCCACAATCAGTAGCCCCACAATTCAAGTTGCTCCAACTGAGTCTTGAACTTGTGACCTCTGGCTTGCCAACACACATGACCATTTCAAATACCCAACACCAGCTACGCTATCAAAAAGCTAGCAATTCGACAGCGCGGGTGGAGGTATTTGAACTTTAGGAGTGAGGATCTCAACTCGGTTACACTAACACTGCATATCTGATCACATGATAATGTGAATACTCTATATATCACGTACCAGAGATCACAAGTCTGATTTCTTGTTGAGGAACACAATGCTGTGACAGGCAAGGTGTATAAACAACAGTGCCACCACGTGTTCATAAACAACACCACAACATTACTGAGAGAAAAGTCCATTACCCAGGATCTGGGGCCAGGATCTGGGGCCAGGCAGGGCTTTTAGGGTTCTAATGGTTTTTCAGTGTGTGTTGTGTTACCTGTTCAGGAGGGAAGCAGTGCAGCAGTTGTCTGATGTTGTTGTTGTAGAGGGTCTCCCACTGACGACAGGCCCATCCAACACAGTCCTCCCAGCCTGCCGGACCCTGCCCCCCTACGGCTCCCCACACCCCCTCCAGGACCTCCAGGGCCTCGGCCTCCCCACGGTCCAGCATACGTTCCACAAAGCCAGTGTCACTGCAGGGAACAGCAGAACAACTGCATTAAATAAGCAGGAGCTAATGGACCTCTATGTTATCCCTTTCAAGGGGATGATATTCCTGAGAAAGACTGGAGAAAAAAAGGCAAATAAAAAAGGAAAACAAAATAGGATGATGTAAGGTGGGTGGGCAGGATGAGTTTGGATTGAAAGCTAATTTAAACCATCTCAAGGTCTCATAACAATACACAACATACTCCTCTCTCTCCCCCTCCCAGGGTTCATCCTCTAAAACAGACGGATTGACTCCCATTGTTCTGACAGAGCGTGTTTACAATAACTGTGCAACAACTGAGTAGAGATAGGAGCCGCAAAGCCCTGTCCACTAATACAGGTTCCAGTATCCTGCTCCGGACAAACACTGACATCTAACTGTGTCCTCTTGTACGCTCGACCTGAATGTCAATAAAGTTACACACTCAATTACATTGAGGTTATTCTAGGGGCTGGGTTGGTGCATAGACAGCTCAAGAGATTCTAATTCACTCTCTCCCGCTCTGACGTCTGTCTGGCGAGGAGGAAAATGGGTAAAACTGCACAATGTCAGTCAGCGCTAGCACTGTTGGTGGGTAGGTGAGAGGAGGTTAGCGGGCCTTCTTTGAAACTGGGTAAGGGGTCAGCTTGCATCTGAGGGGAAGGAAGTGGTCAGAGTTGGGCAGGGGTGGTGTTGTGTGCACTATGCAGGGTTCCATAGGCAGTCTCCGAATGCCTGGCTGGTTCCTGTACCATGGCCCAGGTTCCTGTATAAACACTGCTAGCTTACTTTAAACAGCAGCACACAGGAAAGGCAGATGAAGACGAAGCAGACTCCCTTACAGACGGTTACACTTAAGTGGACCTAAACAGGAAGTATGGGAGCAGTTTGAGGTTGTCAGTTTCACAACATACATATGGTTGGGTAAGAGGGGCTTGTTAAAGGAAGCTTCATTCTTCCTCATATTCACCTCACAGACTGTGACTCCCTATAATCATTGTAAGCCTGGACCATGATGGGTTGTGGGAAGTAATTTTGTGATGGAGAGTTGGAATGCTAGATATAGCACCAGTAATAGCAATCTATGGAAGGCCTGATGACATTACATGTATCCACTCTTTTTACTAAATGACAGAACTCTCTCTGAAGTCCTTATAAGAAGCATATTTCCTGGAGGGTTTCCCATATGGTTCCAGCACAGGGGTTGGGAAGGAGAGACGGTGAGTGGATCTCTTGATTGTTCATATGATCCTCTCCTAGCCTGAGTGGTTCAGGGCTGAGTCTGTGTCTGTGGGGCTGGGTGAGGTCTTTCCCTACTCCAGGGCAAGTGGGCTTCTCTACCATTTAGGGGACTTACAATAAATCTCTCTAAAATACATTGAGCCCCTAAGGGACACACAGACCATGACTCTTAACTACACCCTTACTGGGACGGATTAAGAGGGCTCCGGAGCAACAGAGCTCAGACGCACTGTCACACTCAAATCCCACAGACAAGGGCTGAAACATTCAATCATATTCAAAACTAGCCACATCAAACCACTAGTCTAGGGCAGCTGGTACTGTACTTAATTCAATCTTAACTTAATTCAATCTTAACTTATTTCAATAAACTAGCCTGTGGACCTTTTGGTACACACTAAGCATTATGGACCTCTCTAATTAGATGACTGTGTTACGGTCTTGGTAAAAGATTATCTAGCATCCTAGTTGTTTAAGTTAAGTTATTATTTTCTAAAGTGTGTTCCTGTCTACTCTGTGGATCACTCAAAGTAAAGTGGCTTTGCCTTTCGACGGCATTCCCTCGTCTGGTCTCCTTTCTGCGCCTGGGTCCTACACCACACACCCTCACATGCAGGGCACGGAACATCACAAGGAGCAAGCCTGTCTGTGTAAAACAGTGTTTGAAAGGATGGAGGGAATGGTGTAATGCTCGATGGTTGGTCTACAGCTGGTTGTAGATCTAGCAGGGTGAAAGAGCTGATTTGGCTAGTGTGGGCACAGTGGTATACAATTTAGCATGAGCATGAGTTTCAATGAAACATGAGCAGTCTTTGTGGTTAAAGTGTTGTTTAAAGACTATTTCTGCTGATCATGTTTGCAAGATTGCAACTGAGAGAGGTGTGTTATGAGAGACGGATTGACTTACCTCAAGTACTGATTCACATTTTCAGCTGCTTGCTTAAAGAGTCCCTCAAAATGGTCTCTGGCCCACTAGAATGATAGAGACATAAAGTTGGTCTGGTTTACTGTGGTTTTCATTTTACAGCTCACTCAGATACACCCTCTTTTTTGGCTGAATCACCCACAAAAGCTTATTCACTCTGGAGTGAGTTGAGTTAAGAGTGTGAAACCCTTTCCATATTTAATCAGTCGTGTGTGTATTGTGGGGGATTAAGAGATAAATTGAGTCTATATGGATGTAGTTTAGTCAACGTTGGGATATGGTGACAGAAGATCAGCATTGTAATCCCTCTGGATAGCTTGCCAACACTGTGCCAGTCAGTCAGAGAGCAGCAGTGGTAAAAACAAAACATGGCACGGTGGCAGCACATGAGGTCGAGTGATGCCATGGAACAGAACTTGGCTGGGATGTAGAGATTCAGCCCAAACACACATAGTTTATTCTGCTATTTCATTGAATTTTACATAAACATGGAGCTCTGACTTAAGCCTTGATTGTTGACATCACATGGGGAGAGGAGAAGTTGACGCAAGGGTAAGGTACAAAGATTCAACTCAAAATCTATTTTGTACCAGAGTGTGTTTCTATGCCTCACCTGTAGGGTGTGCTCTATGCGATGTGGGAAGTTCTTCAGGGTGCACAGAGGAATGGCGTTCTCAGTCCCTGACTTGATCTGACCTGGTCCATAGGAGTCTGTCAGGCGGGGCACCACCACTAGGGTGTGACCCTTACTACCCAAGGTGCCCCCCTCTAACATGGGCCTCTGGTGCTGAACGCAGCGGCCATCCAAGTACACTCCTATAGAGCAAGGACACAGTAGTATTAGTACACCAAGCTCCCTCCATCACTTACTCTGAACTTGGGGTGAATTTCTTAGTGACTTCTACCCCACATATAGAAGACTTGTGTTGTCTGGTATGTGCCATTGCATGAACCCTGTGCATTCCACAGTCCCTCTGAGCCAGCAACCATCTACACTATCAGTCACATAATGACATTTGAGAGTCCCACTACAGGATGGGTCCAGCTAACTCTATCAGACAGCTGGTAATAGACTGCTGCTGATTATTAGTGCTAATACTGATGGTGGCACATGTGACTACCACTGCCATTACTGTCACAAACCAGGGGAAAACACCTCTATTGGTAGCATTGGCACTAATTACTGCATTGTTACTGGTGCTGATGGGAGTATTGTATAGCACAATGCAGGCACTTTGGTAGTAATGTTATTGAAGCTGATGTCGACAGTAGGCTACCAAAGGTGTGGCCAGGGATATACAGTAACTACAGGCAATGGTATGGCTGCTGTAACTGTCACTAGTATGGTTCTGAAAGAGTGCCATTGGTATTGGTACTGACTAGCTTCCACATTATCCAGAGCAGCAGCCACTCCATCCAGCCCCATGAAGAAGTGGTGTCCGTAGACCTGTTCACTGTCTGGGTCCAGGCGGTTCTGGTGAGCAGTGATGTTCATATTAGGGTTCATTTCCTTGACCGCCTGGGCAGCAACCTCAGATTTCTGTCTCTGTGGAAGGAAAGGGAGGGTCAGAGGTGAGCTAATGACAAATGTGTCCCCATGATTCACTACATTTTGCCTCCTGCAAGATACTGTACATACAGTATGATGACAGGGTGGAAAATAGGGAATACCAGAAAATATAGAGAAACACAGAAGGCAGGGAAACAGAGTGGCAATAGAGGGAGTAAGGGATAGAGAGAAAGAGGAGGAAATTAAAGACGAGAAAACTGGAGAAAAAAAGTGAAAGGCAAAACCCAAATATTTACACAGCAGTAAAGTATATCTGTGTATACATCCATTCATCAAATGTTGACTTGATACAGCGGTATTGGGTATTTGTTTTCCTTCTGAGGGACATCTGTAAATTCATAATAAAGCCAATGCCAAGCACTAAGCAAAATTGAAATTCAGTGGAAACCAATCTAAATCAACCTTAAAGTACCAACCAGTCAGCTAGCTATACACATTTTGCTTGGCTCACTGCTGTTTAGTTATACATTCACAGAACACTTTATTAGGAACACTATGCCATTGATTCCACAAGATGTTGGAAACATTCCTTTGAGATTCTGGTCCATGATGACATGATTGCATCACGCAATTCCTGCAGATTTTTCAGGTGCACTTTCAAGCTGTGAATCTCCCATTCTACCACATCCCAAAAGTGTTCTATTGAATTCAGATCCAGTGACTGGGAAGGCCACTGAAGAACACTGAACTCATTGTCATGTTTGTGACATGGTGCATTATCATGCTGGAAGTAGCCATTAGAAGATGGGTAAATTGTGGCCATGAAGGCATGCACATGGTTAGCAACAAAATTCAAATAGGCTGTGGCATTCAAGCGATGATTGATTGGTATTAACGGGCCCAAAGTGTGCCAAAAAAACATTCCCCACACTATTACACCACCTCTACCATGAGAAGGTGTTCCTAATAAAGTGTTACGTGAGTGTATAACAGTATAGTGGGCACACTATTTCCAATGTACAATATAAGTAAGTTGAGGGCTTTTTTGTCAACATGCCATTCTGAGGGCAAGCTAGAACTGCAGATGGACATGTGAATATGTGCTGGTCCTGATCTCACACAGCTGGAACTAGACCCATGTAATGTAATATGGACAGAATATAACACTCTGACCTCTAACCTGTCCATTAACAGTGCCCTTAAACTACTCCACTTAACCAGGTCAAGCAGGAATCAGTGAAGTGGAACACATTTGATTAGGCCTTGGCGATGGAATGTAAATGTCTGAGCTATCCTATGTCCACATACGCTAGTGGACATAGGATAGACAGAGCTTCTCTTACCCCAATGTCTTGAGACCTAAAGAGGAACTGGCGGTTCAAGTTGGACCTTTCTATGGAGTCCATGTCTGTCACAGTGATGTGCCCACCCTCTCCAGCACCAAGCCCAATCAGAGCAAAGTTTTTGAGAAGCTCGCAACCAATAGCACCAGCCCCAACCTGATGAGAAATTAGATGTTAGAATGCATCTGTCAAATCAAATTGCGTTATGTATAATTATAGATAATATTCAATATGGATATACATAGATATTCAATCAGGTAAACATGAAGAAACAACAAACAAACACACACGCACACGCACGCACACACACACACGCGCACACACACACACACACACACACACACACACACACACACACACACACACACACACACACACACACACACACACACACCAAAACAAAACAAACAGCAGCAAGCAATAACACATGCAAAGGAAACAGGGTGAGGGTTTGGCAGTGCTGACTGGTTACTGCACGCCCAGGACCAAATGCTAACAGGAAATGCCACCTGAATCACAACCGTTTCCTGCATGTGTCATTACCAACACTCGCAGTGAGTGACCAAAGGAAAACCCAGATGCTGCTTATATTTCACTATGCGGGTGGCACCCACTGCTGGAGAATGATGAGACATGCACTCACCAGGAAATACCTCTGTTCACCAAGCCTCTCCTGGAAGGCTGCTCCAAACACAGCAATCTGTCCATCATATCGACAGTCTCTCTATAATAGAGCCAGAGGACAAAGAGTTAGACACACACACAGTGAACAAGTATCCACAACAGATTACAATGAATCAAAATGCAACTCATGGGTAAAGCATGGCTTTCTCAATGCAGAGTTTTGAGTATGCTGAACCAGAATCATAGCTGTTATAGCAAAACCTTACTGGTGAACATGTACTCTCTGTCAGTTGCTCTTCCTCCTTATCAATGTCCTCGGGAAGGCTCTCCAGTGCATCGAAGTATAGCCACTGCTGCAGAGGGGTGAACTTCCCACTACATGCCTGAAGAGACCAAATAAAAACCCCAGCCACATATGCATACCTCAGCAACAGAAAATAAACAGACCTCCCAGGAACTGCACTCTCAGCTCACATAAAACCTAAACGTTTTCAGTACACTATATGTATTACAGCTTCATGATGAGGACATCATGAGATCTCACTGAATTGTTTGGACCACAAGGTCTTTAGATTGCTGTTACACCTACATGTGTTACAGTAGAAGACCATGTTCCTATCCATGTTCCCACTTCACCTTCATGACTTCCTGGGCAGCCAGTCCTCCAATGAAAGCGTTGACAGGTGCCAGGTCACCACGGGCTATGAAGGCCAGATTCCGTACCACAGCATTGTCCAGCTGCTCCAGCTGTCTGACCTTATTCAGCTCCACCACCAAGGCCAGCAGCAGCTCAGCATCTGACTATAGAGGATGGCAAAGGGAGGATTGCCGGAGTGACTCCAAAGTAAGGCAGAACATGAGTCGTGTCTTTAGGGACTCATTATCCCTAATTCAACGTCCTGAAACTGCTTCTAAAGTTGCTTGCTTACAACATAAATAATGGTGAAACACAGAAATGGTCCTGACAAGATTAAAGGCATGTGTGTCTTTCTTCTAGCAAGAAAAATATATATTTGATATATGGTATGTATGCTTTTACACTGACCTGGGACCTGGCCTTAGGGAGTCGTCCCTCTCTCTTCACAAAGTCATGCAGGCCTTGGAAGGCCAAGTGCAGGGTCTGGTGCCTGTTCATCTTCCCATAGTCAGTCATCACCAGTAATTCAGGGTCAACTAAGGCCTTATCCAGGGGTTTCTATAACATGTAGAGCATGGTGAGCTGATGTAGCAATGTTAGTGAATGCAGTATCGGTCAACATTGGATCCATGTGAATATGATTATAACCATGGATTTAACTCTACCCCTACATCAATATGAACACATGAGGCAATAATACTTATAAATGAAAGAATAGTACTTACAAATCTAAGTATCTGAGACTTTTTGACCTCAGTTGCGACCCCACCCTTTTCATATTCAGAAAAGCCTGAGGTGTCACAAATGCTGAAGGAGTAGGGGCCTGGCGATGAGAGGGGATGTCATCATTTACACACAAGTCACAATAGAAAGAATTATCATCATGATAATCATGATATTCATCTGACATTTAAGGACTCACTCAGGACTTTGATCTCCACTGGTCCATAGCTGTTGAGCTCAGTCATACCAAACACTTCAGAGAGAGACACACTGTTTTCATCTGTAAGGTCATACTGTTCATTGCTACAAGTGACTATTCCAGGATTCGCCTAAATGAGAGAGAAGCAATATTAATTATTAATTCTGCCGTAATTATCTTCTGTATCTCAGGGATCCTGTCTACCTGCACTGGCATACTTATTTCAGGAGCCATATGTCCAAAGGTAGTCCAGAGGTTATGCAATGTTCAGAAAAGATATGAATTACCTTAGTGATGTTTTCTATCATGGCTGATGTAGGTGTCTCCCCATCTCTGTCCAAAACCTCAAACTCCTCTCCAAAGTCACAGAACAACTGCCTGCAAACCAAAGGTATAGGCATTATTTTGCAGTTGAAACCACTATACGTTAATATAACCTATATTAACCTAGATACATATGACTATAACATACATATCACTATCATTGTTTGGCATGCCAGTACCCTCCTCCTCACCCGCAAAGCCCTTTGGTGTCAGCCACAATGAACTTGATTCCATTTGAATGGCAGAATGCCCCGAAACGCCGCTGGTCATCCAATGAGGAGTTAGTGAGCACCACCACCTGATAAAACACATCAAACATCCTGTCAGCCTCTCAAAGTCTGACACTTTGTTGTGCCTGTGAGAATGAGAGTGTTTAGGACAATCACAAGGCAGCTAGGCCAGGGCCTACCTGGAACCGGTGCAGCAAGTCCTCATCCAGTGGGCCCTCGTGGGCTGACACCTGTACGTGGTGGTTCAGGGCAGACAACTGGGGGAGGGAACTCATGGCACGATTCTGGCCAAGGTGAGACTCAAGCAGGAAAAACTGTGGGAGAAACATTAGGTTTCTGGAACTGAGATTTCCAGTAAGCCTATTGCCTCTTATACCAGGTGTTCAGCTCAGATATGACAATGGGGAAGATCATTTTAAAAGGTATATTCTGTTTTCTAGAGTACCTGAGAGGAGAGATCCATCCACTCAGCCACAGCCTCATCCTGAACAGTGACAGACTTCACCCCAGACAGGATGACATTCTTGGCGATCTCCACCCCAAGGCCACGCATGCCAGCTATTAGGACATCAACTGTCCCCATACGACGCATCGCATCATGCCCCAACACGTATCTGACACAGGCAAAAATGTGGGATGAGTTCTTCAGGTTCTTTCAGTTATTACAACAAGGATGTCAAATTATAGTTATTCCAATATGGATGTCAAATTATAGAGTTGAAAATACTTACAGCTGTCGAGAGTAAAAACCCTCGTCGATATCATTGCTCTCAGACATGTTTCGAAGATCAGTTATGTTGTTTCAATAATAATAATAATAATGGTATATAACTGCTGACGTTGCTCTCTTGGATTGGGAACCTATAGCTACACTGTGTCAGAGATTATGTTTCACTTTCATTTCTTTTAAAATGATTCATTTCTTTTCAAATGAAACGCACAACTCATCATGGCCACTGGAGGGCGCTTTAGGACTATATATTATGGGCACTGACGCAAATGATCAATTCATGATATTTTGAGAAAAAAAGTTATTTTGCATCGTTGTTTGTTATGCAATTATGTATTCCTTGGGAGACTCCACTGAGTATCAATACATTATTTTAAATATATATGGGATAGGTACATTTTACAGAATCTGTTGAACAGCAACTTTAAAATAAAGTTGAGATCTCTTGAGTTAGAGCACACTAATATACTACTAACACACTACCCACCACATCCCCATGTTTAGAATATGCTCTCTGCTAGGATGAAATAAAATCATGCAGCTCTGGCCATGACTATGCCTTTGCTAAAAGCAGAAAACCTACACCACAACCATGTCATGCAGAATGCTGCTTGGTTTGTAGTCTGCTGCAGAGTGCTTGATAAGACCCTTCACATCCTGCTCTGAGTGGAAGCAGTCTTATGGTGACAAACCACAATATTTAGATTGGCATCTGTGATTGAGGAACAGTAGTGTGCTTTATAAACAGAAATAATTGTTGACGTCATCTGTAAATAGACTATGCAATCTGGACTGGAAGACGGATTCAGTCTGTCCTATCCTCAGATAAGATGAGGATATCTTAGACCTACATCCAGTTGAATTACAGGAGCCTTGATATAGCAATTGGTGAAAAGATGGTAGCACACTGTTTACAGTAGGCTATTTACCAATGGTTTCTGTATTATTCATGAGAAAAGTCCCATAAATTAACTTGGTGAGTTGAAATCCATAACCCTTTATTGCATCAGTGTGGTGCACTGGTCACTTGTAGTGGAAGTCATGATGTGGGTCATCAGCACACTGGGGTCATGATGTGTTTGAATATCAGTTCCCCTGGTGAGTCACTATGTCACAGCCTAGCAGACCATGGCAGCAGTCCTGGATCCAGACAGACAGACAGACAGACAGACAGACAGACAGACAGACAGACAGACAGACAGACAGACAGACAGACAGACAGGCAGGCAGGCAGGCAGGCAGGCAGGCAGACAGACAGGCAGGCAGGCAGGCAGACAGACAGACAGACAGATTGACAGACAGACTGACAGACAGGGGTGACAGACAGGCAGACAGGCAGAGTGACAGACAGGGGTGACAGACAGACAGACAGGCAGAGTGACAGACAGGGGTGACAGACAGACAGACAGACAGACAGGCAGGCAGGCAGACAGGCAGATTGACAGACAGGGGTGACAGACAGACAGACAGACAGGCAGGCAGGCAGGCAGACAGGCAGATTGACAGACAGGGGTGACAAACAGACAGACAGGCAGACAGGCAGATTGACAGACAGGGGTGACAGACAGACAGACAGACAGACAGACAGACAGGCAGGCAGATTGACAGACAGGGGTGACAGACAGAAAGACAGACAGACAGGGGTGACAGACAGACAGACAGAGTGGAAATTGGTTTTATCAGTCTCCTGGTCAGTGGTCATCAAGTATGATGTATTGTTCCTCTGTAAGAAATATGAATAAATATGTCTGGTTTATCTTAGCTTATTGGCAGCCCTTTATCAGCTCTACATATAACATAGAGTATTTCAAAGTTATTTCTATTTTACAGTCCACTTTTTACTTGGTAATAAAAGGTAATGATAATAGCTTAATAATAATGTTAATTACATCATAATTATTCATTGAAATAAACACCATCATTTCCAGCTTACATAAGTTACCTTATTGTTTTGACATCTTTGAGGTAAGCGCCAGAAAGAAGCTATTTTTGCCACTCAATTTCTTTGAAAATACCTGAATATAATAATATAATACCTGAAACAGAACTGTTACTATTACTGTACAGAGGACCAATGTATCAAGGTGGGAGGATGTCCTTGCTAACTCTACAGAGGAATTTTGTTTTCCTAAAATCTATTCTAGACTTCTGAGTCAGTCCTAGTCAAACAGACCTGGACTAAGTGAGAGCAGGCATGGTGTTGAGTTGGCTTCTGATGGGAATCTTTATTTACTTGATAAGAAAATAACCAGAATATTGAGGACAAAACAACACCACTTTTCAAATAGCCCCTGCCACCTGTACTTTGGACTCACAGGTAAATGTTTAACTTTATGCACTATGTTTAGTGTATACTTTATTCAGAGTCTGATACCTTTTGTAACAATAATTTCAAGGAATTTAACTTTTCTCCACTCAGAGTGTCCATAGTTTCCCTGGAGAAATTTGGGATTCCTTTGTGCAATAATGAATGTAATACTATCCTTGGAAGTGACTGCATTCTTTCCATGCTTTTTCTGTCTGGAACATAGCCTATTTGAAGAGCTTCATGTTATAAAGCTATGTATATCTGGCAAGCAAACTGCAAGTTTCTCACAGCAGCATTCCAGATCCTAAAAATATCTAATGTTGGGTGGGTCTCATTGGCTGCTATATGACCTAGTACGTGTGAAAATGGGTATACTTCAAAACACTAAAGTTCTTAAGAGAGAGTCCACAATTCTGGGAGATAAAAAAAAAAAAAAAGGTACAAGTCACTGCCGAGATTGTGCAATTCCAACCATGTCATACTTCCCTACCGTAGGCGGGGCATGAGGGGAGTGAACCGAGGGAGAAACCGTGCCCAGTGCGTCTCCTAGTCCGTGTCCTCAGGTATGCGCTTGTGCCAGGCGAGGACCATAAGGAAATGAAACACGGAATCCCTGAAATTGATTCATTCTGACGCGCAGGGATTTACAGCGTATATTTCTAACAGCCTACTGGCACAGAAAACTACAACAATCGGAGTTGAATTCAAGACTTTCGGCCTAACCTCAGGTATGGAGTTTACCTATAGTAAAATAAGGAATTATTTACCTGACTATAATAGTATTCTGGTGAATGGGGACGGCATTGCGGCAATGACGGAGGCTACTCTCAACCAAATCAGAACGTTGTTTTTAAGTAGAAAAATAATTTAAATGGCCTAGCCTAGAGTCTCATCTCTCTCCGTATAGGATGTCATACCGTATATTGTTTTCAGAGAAAATAAAGGAATGCAAACAAGCCCATTATGAATAAACCATAATTCACACATAACATCCACTATTAGTTGTATACAGTTGTAAACTGGGCTGTCTAACACACAATTATACTGTAAGATGTTCAAATCTAAATCTAAACAAACTAACCAACTAACATACTTCACTGATTCAAATGCGTACATTCTCACATTTCTATATTGCTTTAAGAATTTATGGAACAATAACTATTATGACATGATTTGCATATTATCCATGTATTATTATAAATTAAATAATCAAAGGTTCTGCACAAAATGTGTATGTGTATGTGTATGCATTTTGCTGTGATATTGAGAGGGAGTGACACCACAGGAAGTTGTCATTCTGACATCTAGGCGTGTGAATAGAATGCTAAACTTGTTTATATTGATAACCTTACTAGACTTTTTAAATAAAATAAAAAAAATAAAAGCATTTCTAGATTACATTTTTTTCTTTTGTTTACTTTATGCGAAAGTTACCACTTGTTTTGATAAAGCTCTGGAATTCTTACAGTACATTTCCACAGTTACGTCAACACAGACATAACGCATGTTATGTCTTGTCCAATGTAAATTCTTGACCCAACTACGTTTCCCACAGGGTGGGAGTGTCTCAATAGGCACTGAATGTGTTTTAATTTGAAATAATGTGGATTATTTGTGGTAAAAAAAAAAAAAACTCCTAAACAATTTTAAACCCTCCCATCCCTCAATAGTATCCATGCTATCATGGAGCCCTCTAAGAGCATAGAGAGACGAAAGTAAACACAACCCTGAGTCATATGGTCTTAAAAGAGCCCATTGAACTTTAAAAAGAGTCTTTCTCGTCCCCCTATACTTAACAAGCTAAACAGTTTACATTTGAATGGTTCACGTAACAGTCAAAAGCAGTCTGTCTGTTGAAAATTGGTTAGCGAGATAGAGATACTCTAGTCTGCTCTGTCAACCCACACTCCTCTTCTGTTTTTCTCTACATAGAGCTCTTGCTGATCTCCAGAATGTTCTGGAGGAGAGACGTCTCCTGTAGGTAACAGATGCCAGCGGTGGAGTGTGGAGTGGAGATGGTCCCCTGGGCCACCGTACTGGTGACATGCATATGGATACAGACTCACACTGCCTCAGGACTGAACCCCTGTCACTCAGCTCCTCGCAGGCTGGTGGATTTCACTGTTAGCTACTCTTTACCCCACTTTGAGACTACAAAACCCATACAGAACATTGTGGTCAACACATTCAACCCTGAGGTTTATGTGGCATCCCAGAATGTGATTGAGGCTGTAGACAGAGGCTTGACTAAGTTATGGGAGCTACGGACAGGTCCTGTGGGGAGCCCAGAATGTCAGACTTGTCACCTGTGTGACATCGAGAACGATCCTGAGGACTCAGTGGACACAGACAATGAGGTTCTGCTCTTGGACCCATCGGAATATCTTTCGTATCTTTACTCCTGTGGGAGCTCTCAGCATGGCGTCTGTTACTTCCACGAACTTCAATATGATGGCACAACACCACCTATTTCTCACTGTCTCTTCAGAAAGGAGGCCAACTCTCCATCAAACTGTCCTGACTGCCTGGCCAGCCCCCTGGGCACCACGGTTAGTATTGTGGAACAGGGCTTCACAGCCCTCTTCTTTGTAGCGGCTACTGTCAATGATCGTGTGGCACAAAGGTATGGCAGGTCGTCCATATCCGTGCGCAGGCCGCTGAGTACAGAGGATGGCTTTGACATGGTCATGCAGGGTCTGACCGTGCTCCCCAACCTGCAGAACTCGTATAAGATTGATTACATCTACAGCTTTTCCACACTGGAGTATGTCTACTTCCTGTCTGTGCAGAGGGAGAATGTTCTCCTCAGCCCCTCATCACCATTTCAGACGCGACTGGGCCGACTGCCGGTCAAGGACACAGAGGCGTGGATGTACCGGGAGGTAGTACTGGAGTGCCGCTATGAACCCAAACGCAGGAGGAGGAGGCGGAGGGAGGACTTCCAGGACGTGGTGTATAACAGGCTGCAGGCGGCCCACTTTGGCCGGGCGGGGAAGGAGCTGGCGGACGAGCTCGGGGTGGATGAGAAGGATGACATCCTGTATGGGGTGTTTGCAAAGACGGATGAATCTGGACAACCCTACAGAGACTCAGCCCTGTGTGCCTTCCCCATGGCCAACGTGAACAAGGCCATCGACAACGGGGTGGAGGCCTGCTGCAAGCATAGCACAGAGCAGCTCTCCAGAGGAGTCTGCCACTTCCAACCCTGTGAAAGCTGCCCTCACGAGGTGAGATGAGACCCACTCCTCTCTAACAGAGCCTCACTATAGGTTAGTTAGTTAGCATGAAGTGAATGTCAGTCTAGTCTGAAGGGAGACAAGAAGATAATCTCTCTATGGTAGATGTGTGAATGAATAAATGTGGAATGCGTTTACATTGTAGTACCTATTGGAAGTCTCAGTGGTGTGTGAGGAGGAAGTCAGGTGTGTGAGAACAGGGACTGCGGGAGGAAGGGAGTGGTTGATGAGTCAGATATTACCTGCACATTGACACACTGTAGTTGTTCTGCACCGTTGAGTTAGAGGCATAATAAGGCATCCAAACAGAACGGGTGGGAGCTGTTTACACTGAGAGCCAAACTCTCTTCCTTACTGACATTTTATAGCTTAGTCTATAGGTGTCATGGGTATGTGAATGGTAGCCTACAAAAACTGGCTGTGATTTATAATCACTATGAAGCAAGGTGTGGCCTTATCGCTGTCGGTTTCAATCGTTCCACCTCTTATAAGCTCACATAATCATGCGTAGCCTATGTACACCTGCAGAGACGGTGTGCCAACTCAGAGGCTATAAATCATGCTGATAAAGAGGTGGAATGCAAGGGGGAGGGACTGAGTGTGCGCCTGTGTCTGGCTCTTACATGTTTTATATGAGTGCATGGAAACAGACACAACAGAGAGCAAACAGCCAAGCACAGGTCAGGGAGCTTGGAATTGCTTTCGTTTAGGTAGCGGTGACATTAGTATTTTACTCTGTATCTCAACCAATGAGGAGAAGGCAGTGTGGTTGCTATTTATGAAGAGAAGCAATTCACCATTCCTGACAGCTTTAAGTGGATGATCCAATGTGTTGTCTACTGAAGGTTTAGGCTTTGAAATAAGTCACTTTAACTGAATGGAGCCATATCTACCTTGTAATTATGTTGTAATTGTGTAGTAGAGTTGTAGGTACAGAGACAGATGAGATCATGGGAATGAGAATTGGAGGGATTCAAGAGGCATGTCAGGACATCTGTCATATCTAGAGAAGCCTGTTTTGCTATAGTAGCCTTTTTCATGTGGCCTGCTGCTAAAAAATCACTCCATACTTGAAAACGCTGTTAGTTTTAGGTGTGCAAAGTCATTATGAAAATAGGGCTCAGCCCAGAACATCTGCTTTGAGTTTCGGGGGTTGCTGACAGTGAGTTGAAAAGCAGCAGTCCCAATGACGTCCTGAAGCTAGAGTTCACCACTGTTTTATGGCCCTGTTCCTCTCAGAGCTCAGCTCTGCATAGGGGTGATGGCTGGAGGCTCCAGGGCTGGGGCACATCCCCCCCAATAATGGAAGATACCCCCTGCTGCTTCCTCTTTGAGTGTGTGTGTATGTGTGTGTGTGTGTGTGTGTGTGTGTGTGTGTGTGTGTGTGTGTGTGTGTGTGTGTGTGTGCCTGTGCCTGTGCCTGTGCGTGTGTGCATGCGTGCATGTGTGTGTGCATTCTTTATGAAAAAACAAAACTGCTAAGCCAAATGACTTTGCAACATCATGTTGCTAGAGTAATAACATTGTTAGAACACAGGAACTGTGTAAAAGCAACTTAATGTGAGGTGTGTGACTGTCTGTCAAACAAATCATGTCTGTTTCCTTAACCTCAGCAGAGCTCAGAGATCAACGCCACTTGTAGTGCCAAGCCCACCTTGGTGTCTAAGCCCTACTACAGGTTGGACCTCTTCAACAGGCAGATGAGGGACGTCCTGCTCACCTCTGTACTGGTCACCACCATAGGGAACAGCACTGTGGCACACATCGGCACAGAGGGTGGCAGGATGCTGCAGGTAACAGAGACATCTACTTGAAGATAAGGCAATAAGGGTATCAACTCCCGCCGGAGGCATGGTTTAAACTGATGTTTTGCAATCAATTTATGTTTTAGGTCATCCTGAGAAGGTCAAGCCCCATCGTCTTTGCCAATTATTCTCTGGGAGAGACCAAGGTGTCCAGGGTAGCTGCAGTGCACTCTCAGGACTCCTTGCTGTTTGTGGTCGGAAACAAGGTACTGTATATTTTCAGTAATGTTTATGGTTTTAGACATTTGATTTATCTTGGCAGAAAATGACAATTTCTCTCCCACTCCCTTTGTTCTATTATTTCTCTCATTTTTTTGCTCCTTCTCTCTCTCTCTCTCTCTCTCTCTCTCTCTCTTTCTCTTCCCCCCCTCTCTCCCCCCCTCTCTCTGACAGATGATCAGTGTATCTCCTAGAGGTCCAGGATGTGCTCACTTCCTCACCTGCGGCATGTGTTTGATGGCTCCTCGGTTCATAGGGTGTGGCTGGTGCTCAGGGACCTGCTCCCGACAGGAGGAGTGCACCACTCAGTGGAACAATCAGTCCTGTCCTCCTGTCATCACGGAGGTATACTAGACTAGCTGCTAGTATTTGTTTAACATTTAAGATGACTGCCAAATTTCCACATTGCGTGGATTATTCGGGTTTTTTCTACACTTGATTCTATTCTATTTTATGATATTCTGTCATTCTGACTGGGTATTGTATTTTTTTGCAGTTTTTCCCAAAGACAGCACCCCCTGATGGTGAGACCGAGTTGAGGCTATGTGGCTGGGAGTTTCAGTCTCCTCTACGGCCCGCCATCATCAATGAGCAGACCCACAGGGTGACAGTAGGAGAGACACCCTGCACTGTGCTGCCAGAGAAGAGCAACAGTATGCAGTAAGTCATGTACACACACACACACACACACACACACACACACACACACACACACACACACACACACACACACACACACACACACACAGACACACAACCATGCTATTTAGAGGCTGAAGTCAAAAACCTCATTCCTGTCAAAAAATCATTCCTGTCACCTCTCTTAGGCTGGTGTGTAGCATTCAGCGTCAGAACATAGTGCCGACCCAGACTCTCACCATCACTGTGAAGGTGCATGAGGGGAAGGTGGAGGGACGCTACTCAATTGAGGGGGAGGCCCACAAGCAGGGGTTCTCCTTTGTGGTGAGGAGGATTAAATATTTTTCTATTATTGACACTGCTGTATAATGACATTGCAGCAAATGCTTAGATACAATGTTGTCCTATACTCAATCCAGGAGCCAAGCATAACCAAATTTACACCTGACTACGGGCCTCAAGTAGGGGGGACATTGGTCACAGTGACAGGGACCCACCTGAATGCTGGAATGACAAGGAATGTCACTATAGGTGACCAAGACTGCCCCATCAAAAGGTAATTATGAGAAGCTATCTATATTTTGATTGTATGTTTTGTTCTCTCAAGGTATCTCAGTATATCTGTCAGACTGTGTGTGTGTGTGCCTGTCTATCTATTTGACTGTGTCTATGTCTATGCCAGTATTAATATGGTCATTACTGTCTTGTCTCTCTGTCATAACAATCTCGCTCTCAGTGTCTCCGAGGGCAGTGGGACCATGTTCTCCATAGTCTGCCTCTCTAAAGGCATAGACATGGTGAAGAAGGTTCATGTGAAGGTCTTCATTGATAACTCCAAGGTGTCCACTGCAAAGATGTTCCACTACAAGCACAACCCTGTGATTACTGAGATAAGTCCTACCTGCAGTTTCAGAAGGTAGGCCATTAACTTAACACTTACTTTTCAAGTAATCACTTAACATGCTGAGACAGTGATTTCTTCTCAGTAATAAGAAACTGTTTCAAAACTGAAACAGAGCCTTAATGCTTAATCTGTATGTATCTGTGTTTATTTAATAAATTGTGTTTATTTAGGGGATCCAAAATCACCATCAAGGGCAAGAATCTGAACTCTGTGTACAAAACTGTGATCCACTTTAGATCGAAGAACCTCGCCCAGGAGCCTCTTCAACGTGTAAGTTAACGGCTAGGTTTCATCATACACTGAGATGAATATTCTGTTCTCCATGTTGGTAATGAACAAGACAAACAGACATTCAAGTCACTGAGCTATGTTGTCAAAACCATTCTCTGTCTTGAATGTTATCCAGGTCTGCATTCGTCTAATGAATGCTACAGATATGGAGTGCTTGGCCCCTGTCTTCCCCGGAGATGAGACTGAGAAGGGGGAGATCTCCTTCGACATGGACGGGGCCCATGGTCTCCTGAGAAGGCCATTCGAATACCACCCAGATGGCAACCCCATCCCCTTTGAGTCCGATGGCAAAATACTCAGCCTGAGACAAGGCCAGACTGAGGTCTCACTGCATGTAGGTGGTTCACACTGTCAGCCCTGTAGAGGATACAACCAAGAGATGGTTACATTATGTAGCCAGCCCTATCAATCAACATGATGATAAATTGTGATATGAAGGTTTCATATAGTGCTAAAATTAGAAAACAATTTTGTACATGTTCTACAGCAAAAAAAACTGAGTCTAGTGAACTCCTGTATGGACATCCGTATGACCATCGGGGGTGTGGCCTGTAATGTCCAGGTTCTGGAAAATGAATTGACCTGCAGGATCCCAAAAGACTTGATCATCCCCAGCGAGGGCTTGCCTGTGATGGTAAGGAACTATACTTTATAGTTTAGAATTTAAAATGTTCCAAAGTAAACCATTATCATGCTTGTCCTATTGTAAAACAAACTGGACCTTCAGAAAATCATTAGCTACAAAAGTTGTCCAGGAACAAACCATTACTGAATTGGTTCTAAAGTAAACTGTTATGAAACTGATCCTGGAGTAAGGTCTGAGGATGCATGGTTATGAGTGAGATCCTCTCCCCCTGTCCCAGGTCTCTGTGAACGGAGATGTCTATGAAATTGGTACCGTGGTCTTTGTCAACAACACCATCATCACAGTGGGCATCGTTCTGGGCATCTTTGCTTCGTTATTGCTGGGTGCTGCGCTGGCGTTCATCATCATGAAACATAGGAGGAGGAAGAAGAAAGGTAAGATGTGGTTGTCACTCAGGGGAGGCTGGTTGAGGTAGAAATCGGAGGACAGGCTCATTGTAATGCATTCCATGCATTACAATGAGCCCGTCTATCGATGTCTGCCTCTACCAGCCTCACCTGTATGTCACTCGATTCAATCAAGTGTTGCATCATCACAGGCCCTGGATGGGCATATTTACACATGAAGCAGCAATTTAGGTTAATTTACAGTATGTAATCAAGACTTGATCATTTACTGTCCATTTGTAAAGTTGATATTAAATTGGAATTCTCAAGTATATTCATTTCAAGATGTTTGCTATGCCACAGCATCTGTATGAAATTAAGCGTATGACATTGTGAAACTTTCAGCCAAAGTAGAGAATCGTTTAGCGAGGATGTCCCTTCACAACCGGGAAGGCAGCTACCCTGACTTGTCCCCCACGGGTGACTACAGACGAGGTAAGACAACCCACTTCAACATCTATCCATCTTGTCAAAATTCAATATATGCATCCATCCTACCCTACCACAGTCATTATATCTCTCTCTGCTCTCTCTCTCCTTCTCACGGTACTTCAGACCTATCCAGCCAGACGTCGGGTTCAGGGGTCCTGACCTTCCATAGCCTGGTCTATGCTGCCTGCTCCGACCCTATGGCCATTCCTCTGATGCCCCAGGACAAGATCACCATGCGCCCTGAGCTCCTGGAGGAGGTCAAAGATGTGCTCATCCCAGTAGAGAGACTCAACTTTCAGCTAAAGGAAATCATTGGCAAGGGTACGGTTTTGGGTCCTCACAGCTACTCAGAGAAGAGTGATATGTCCAGTCATCTTCAATACATTAAAATTCATCTGTTTATTTTTCCGCTTTTTTTTTTTTTTAAAGGTCATTTTGGGACAGTATACCATGGCCACCTGACAGACCACAACAACCAGGAAATCCACTGTGCTGTTAAATCATTGAACAGTGAGTGAACTCTTCTAATTTTTAGGGTTGACCCCTCATACCTCAAATAATGATGCTCAGTTCTGCTTATCATCCAGTTGATGACATACTGTATAATAGTAGGATGATGAGTGTGAACATTGTGTGTGTGTGTGTGTGTGTGTGTGTGTGTGTGTGTGTGTGTGTGTGTGTGTGTGTGTGTGTGTGTTGTCAGGGATCACAGACCTGGATGAGGTGGAGCAGTTTTTGAGAGAGGGCATCCTGATGAAGGGTTTCCATCACACCAATGTGCTGTCTCTGCTGGGCATCATGCTGCCTCAGGAAGGGCTCCCCCTGGTTGTGCTGCCCTACATGAAGCACGGAGACCTGCGCCATTTCATCCGCAGTGATAGGAGAGTGAGTCAGCCAGAAGAACATTTCAGTACTCTTTTCAGTACAATGCATTTGAACCAAGTGTAGTTATCTAATTAAACATATTTAGATTTGGCCTGGTACTTAACCTCCGTTCCATGTGTCAACTGTGTGTTGAAAAACCTATATGTAGACAATCTTAGAAGGATTTATGTAAGAGCATTTCCTTATCTTAAATTAATCTTATTTCATGAATGGCTCTCTTCCTATAGAACCCAACAGTGAAAGACCTGATAGGCTTCGGGCTGCAGGTTGCCAAGGGAATGGAATACTTGGCCCAGAAGAAGTTTGTACACAGAGATCTGGCAGCACGTAACTGCATGTAAGTCTATGAAGACTATTCCCTTGGGACCTGGTTGGTGTATCTACAGTACCTTCTGTAACATGTATTGTCTGTGCAGGCTGGATGAAACCTTCACTGTGAAGGTGGCAGATTTTGGCATGGCAAGGGATGTTTTTGACAAGGAGTACTACAGCATCCAGGACCACAAGAAGGCCAAGTTGCCAGTGAAGTGGATGGCCATAGAGAGCTTGCAAACGCAGAAGTTCACCACTAAATCTGATGTGGTAAGCAGACATATTCCAGTAAATGCCATTGTAAAAGAGGTCCATGGGCCTCAATGGGACTTCCTGGTAAAATAAAGGTTAAAGAAAGTAATCATACCCACAGTATATGTGGCTCACCATACTTGTTGTCCTCCCTCAGTGGTCATTTGGAGTGCTGTTGTGGGAGCTGTTGACCAGAGGAGCAAGTCCCTATCCTGATGTGGATCCGTATGACATCACACACTTCCTGTTGAAAGGGCGCAGGCTGCTCCAGCCACAGTTCTGTCCAGATGCGCTGTAAGTGAGAATGAGATAATTTTCACCCCACTATATCCTTTTGTAGAGATCATGAGAGCAAAGAGAATTTAGCTTGATTCAATTTGGATTTCCTGTAAATGTACAGTTTCATTGTGAAATACCAATCTGTCAGTTATTTTCCCTCTGTGACTATGAGGTGTTTCCACAGATAAGCCTGGTTGTTAATGGTTATTGTTGTACTGTCCAAAGGTATGCCATTATGCTTGAGTGTTGGGCTCCGGAACCTGAGCTCAGGCCTGACTTCCACACATTGGTCCTGGAGGTGCAGGAGATCCTGTTCTGCCTGGAGGGAGAGCACTACATCAACCTGAATGTGACTTATGTTAACCTGGACCAACCGCAGCCCTACCCTGCCCTGTCTGCCTCTGCTGACGAGGCCGAGGCCTCTGACTCAGACAGCTTTGTGTCCAGCTGATGGTCACAGAGCCTCTGGAAGTGGTCCACCGAACTGACCAGGCCAGGTCAGTAGAGACAGGAGGGAGAGGTCAGAGCACAGCGATGTGAGGGTCGTTTGCCCTAAAAGGATGGCTCCCGTTCCCTCATCCATGCTGTAGACAGATGGCAGCTCTTGCCTCTGGTACCTGAGACTGTGGATTGGAAATGGATAAACTGTTGATTAAGGAGACATTGTGGACATTGTCCACTTTAGAGTTTAGACTGAAAATGGACTTACCACGCCCTATACATTACTGTTTGTGTGTGTAAGGTAGATTATCACATGGAAAGAAGAGTTTTTTATGAATAACCACGTTTTTTCTCTCCATGTCTGAAGCACAGCTGTAAATAAGAACCAATGAATGTATATTTCTGACGTTTGTACTTTACACTGATCAAGGACTATGCTTTGATATTGTTTGATGGAATTTTTCAATTATCAGATTTACTGTAGTGCACTTCCTTTTTGTCCGTATCGAAATAAATATCTGTCACTAGTTATATGGTATAAAATGTGGTCATAGACTGAGGTGGTCAGCTAAAGATTTACCAGGACGTAATGCTTCTGAAAGGATAGTTCAGTCGTCCTTGTCAAGGTGTCTAATCAATGTCCAATCCCCTCAGAGGAAGATTCAGTGCCTTCGACAATAATATGAATACTGACTGATACTCAGGGAGTCAACATGTATTTTCTTAGAGAGGCAAAAATTGTTCCCCCTACCCTTAAGCACTGACCTGATTTGTGATCATAGAGAGGAGTTTACTTCATTGTATTTGTGTCATATGGTGTCATGAAAGTAACATACACTTACTGAACACTTTATTAGGAACACCTGTACACCTTCTCATGGTGGAGGTGGTGTAATGGTGTGGGGAATGTTTTCTTGGAACACTTTGGGCTTGTTAATACCAATCAATTATCACTTGAATGCCACAGCCTATTTGAGTATTGTTGCTGGCCATATGCATCCCTTCATGGCCACAATTTACCCATCTTCTAATGGCTACTTCCAGCATGATAATGCACCATGTCACAAAGCAAAAGTCATCTCAAACTGGTTTCATGAACATGACAATGAGTTCAGTGTTCTTCAGTGGCCTTCCCAGTCACCGGATCTGAATCCAATAGTACACCTTTGGGATGTGGTAGAATGGGAGGTTCATAGCTTGAAAGTGCACCTGAAAAATCTGCAGGAATTGTATTAGTATAGTGTTCCTAATAAAGTGTTCGGTGTACCATGATATTTACTGATGTTTACACACTGTTGTTTGATTGTATTGTTGTAGTTTGCAACCTATGTACATACTATATACCCAACTGTTATTTTAAACTGAATCCACCACTAGAGGACAGTAAAAACCTTTATCATTCACAAATCACTTCTGCAGTGTTCTGCACCAAATCAGAACATGGAATACTTAAAGGTGCAATATGTAACAATCCAGCCTTCTAAAAGCTTCCTAATGGTTGTAATGACTATGTTTAATCGGTAGCGTTCAGGGAATGATATCCCTTGAAAGAAATATTTCATTACGACACTTTTGATCCCGAAAAGCACTTTCTAAAATGGAGTGTCCTACCTGACACTCTATATTTGTATGTAAACATGTTGTCACTGGCCAGGGGTGTTCTAGGGGAGTGGACTCACCAATGCTCGCCTTTCTGTCTCTGATCGCTGCCTCTTCGAAATTGTGTGCGCATGCACACATGGACTTGCAGTGTATACACACAACAGCTAATGTAGACACTGCAAGTCCATTTCAGGGGTTATATTATTATTAGGAAGGATAATGTTATTTTGAACTTCAAACTGAATATTTCGCTCAAGCAGATTTCCAACAGACTTACGCCATGTTCCTTTAAAGAGGCAATCTGGGATTCAAACATAACAAATAAACAGCTGAGGGGTAGAGCTGGAGGAATGTAACCATGCACTCTCAGATTCATAGATGGAGCTATGGATGTAAGGACTGACCATCCAAGAGATTAAAATTATCGTTTTAACCATGTTTTGAAGCTATACAGTGTTTGTTTACAATGACGTTGTTTACAAATAATGGAGTAAAGTTTATATGCTGGATTCTAATGGGGTTAGCATGGGGAAGTTATTCAAGACTCAATCACTATGTATCATTAATTTAAAAGTCAAAACCTTGATGTACCAATCCCAGATTGTCCCTTTAAAATGTGATACCAAGAAAATCTATCACTGAAAGTCATAATCAACTGGTATAATGTCTGGCCAACCAGTATAATGTGCTACAAGCAGATGATAAGGGTGCATGTCTTTTTTTCGTATTACGATGGATATGATTGGTGGATGACTATTGACTGTCTCTAAAATGGCACAACAAATCTAGTTTATGACTCCCCCAATGTTTTTGAACTTTTGAAACTTGTTCATTTGAGGCAGTAGGTGTACTTAAAGGTAATCACCTCCACCAATAAATGGAAGCTGTCTAGTTCTGCAAAAACAATCAAAAACAATCAATTCATAACAATTAAATACCTTTATACTTATGACTCATGAATGTATTTTGACATTGTGTTTGTGACTTCAACAACATTGCTTTAGCAATGCAAATCTGTCAATCTGATTTTCACATGGAAGTGGGAAGGCAAAAAAACTACCTTGTTTTGGAAATTGGACTACTTCTGTACAACTTTTATACTGACTCCCTAGGAAGCACCAGGAAGAGACAATGAGAAATAAGAGCGAAGCCCCATGCCATCTAAAGACAACATGAGGAAAGTAGAATGTTAGTTTTAAAAACACAGCAAGTTGTACACAAGTGATTTCTTCTCTATCAGAGCAGTCATTGAATAGAGATGTCCATAAGGGAGAGATGGTTATTAGTTACACAGAAGCATTTTAGTGTTTTATGGATCCCTCTCCCCTGAGCCTCCCACTGAGCTGAACTAAGCAGAGCAGAGCTGTTGATGCTGACTGCAGAGATATGATGATAAGTGTATCTGTCATAAACACAATCAAACTATGGAGGTACTATGGGGAGTAACTTCTCCCAGTGTATGCTACTGTGTGTGTGTGTGTGTGTGTGTGTGTGTGTGTGTGTGTGTGTGTGTGTGTGTGTGTGTGTGTGTGTGTGTGTGTGTGTGTGCGTGCGTGTGTGTGCGTGTGTGTGCGTGTGTGTGTGTGTGTGCGCATGTACGTTTGTTTGTTTAGCAGATGGGGTAGATCGTTTATTACAATGACTACAATGTCTTATTGTAACAGTATTCTGCTATAGGAAGACCAATATGGCATAGCTATAAAGATGCTTTTATGAATCTCTTACCCAGGAGAATACTGCATTTCTCAGAGTCCTGGGTTTCAGCTTTGAATCAAATTGTGGGAACATGTTGTGCAATTCAATCTGGTACTGCAGCCAGAGAACATGGCTGGGCTAATGTCAGATCTGCTGACTGTCTTTCCAAGTTGCAATGGAATAGCATTTGCAATCCACCTAATGGTGCTGCAGAGAAAAAAAAACACTTTTCATCCTATTTCAATACTTTTTTGACTTTTTCTTCACTGTTATTCTTTCTTGTGAGTATGGTAGATTATTGCAGCACAAGAAGGTAAGTCTGCAGGTGAGAGCATCTTCAAAGGGAGGGAAGGCAGGGTAGGGAAACTGGGGGTGGATTGAGTTGGGCTTGAAGCTGGAGCGCAGAGTCTCCCAAGGTCCACTGACTGCAGCTCCAGGTGGATAAGAGGAAAGGCACACTGTCAGGGGCCTGCGTTCTGTCAGGGCTCCACCAGGATGAAGACTCCAGTCTCCTGCTGGATCTGTGTATACTGCATCTTTAATATACTCAGTATAAATAATTTACAGTGGTAAAAAAATATCTTCTTTATTATTCCCTCCCTCCAGATATTGGCAAAGGGGTGGTGATTTATAATGACAAGCCAAGATCGGACGTGATCTGGTAGGGGTGAGGTAGAAAATGTTGTAATTCTTAAAGCGAAATTGATTTAGCTCTTTGTTACATGAATTTGATTTTCGCTATGAAGGGGTCAGGAGAAGGTTGTTTACATTTTAGGGGCCATATAAAATAGAGTTTAAAGAAGCAAAGAGCTGCCAGGGAAAGGGCAATTTGGAATGGAAAGCTCTCTAATGATAAATGACCCAAAAGGCCTCCCTACTGTAATGATCAATGGCTCTCTCAGTCTAGAGCCACTGAGTGCCTCAGGAGTCTACACCATGATCCCCTGTAATGAAATTCAGTTCCCCAGACACTTCTACTGAGTCCCCCTCTTTCAGCACCATTTAATGGCATATTTAAAGAGGAGGTAGGAGATTAATCAAAAGGTAAGCCGGGCCTGGGTATACCTTCCAGGTATACCTTCCAGGTCAGGTTAGCCTCAACCAGTGATACACCTATTTTTAGAGGAGAGTATGTATTTATCTTCAAGTGTTTGTTGATTGAGAGAGAGACTGAAAACGATTAGGGTGTATATGTATATTTGAGAGAGAGAAAGACTGACAATGATACTCTGTGGTGGTAGCGCTCTTTGTGAGTTTGGAATTGCCTGTGTTCAGAATGTGAGGTAAGAGAGTATTGTGGAAATACATTTCAAGGACACAGATTGTTAGTGCAAAAGTCTTTATGCCCTGATAGAGATGTCTATTGTTCATGTTCTGAATAAATATTATGTGAGTTGAGTTTACATGGTGTGTGTGTGTCATCGCTTTACTAGTATGGCTCCAAATTGTATATACACAATTCCCAGTTTGTTTCATTCCTGCAGTCATGAGTAATGACTGATACAATGTATGTATCACCCTCGAGAGGTGTTAAGCTTTCCAAAAAAGGGGACAGGAGTTGATGGATGCCTTGTTCATGTGTGCATTTGAGAAGTTAAACATGTATGTGTGTGTACATTTCAATGTGGAAATCTGTATGCAAATGAAGAAGCAATAACTTACTTTGAACAGACTCCATAATGCCCTTGCAGTGCAGTGGCAAAGCCTTTGGCAAACAGAGAAGCAGGCAGACAGACAGATAGACAGACAGACAGAAACCATGGGAGAGGATGAGATATTACTGATATATGATTCATTACAATGTTGAGACTCACACTCCAGAGCAGACTGGTTGTACTGTAAGGAGCAGCATAGTTTGCTTAGTGAGCTTTTCCTAGGCGTTCTAGCTTAGTCAGACTCATACAACTTTATAGATATTGCTGCGTTTTACATGAAGGTACTTGTCATGATGAAGCATTATAGTTGCCACATGACTGACTAATCAAAACTAGTTCCAACACTACACTTAATGATGATGAAAATGAACATTCAGTGGGGGGGTTTGGAAGATGACATTTGGACAAAGACAACTGTACGCCTCTGTTTGGATCATAGGTTCCATCTCCCTCCAGACCTGTTAGATACAGTATGCAAGACCACATTTCAGAGGGAGCTTTCTTTCTCACACCTCTGCAGACGAGAATGGGTCCAACACTTCACCCTGGATGTGTCACACCTCTCTTGACCCCCAGTGAGTCACAGAGTCACAGTGATTTCATCTTGAGTGTTTCTATTCCATTCAATACTGTAAACAATGCACCATAATCATTTTATCTATGCTGCTACCACCCTTTCCCCTCCTCCTGTTTCTAGTTTCTATAACACAAACACTACACCCTACTTAATGTTTGTATTTTCCTACCATAGGGATGGTGATGTAGCAGATGTTTTTCTCTCTATGCCTGCCTGCTATGTACACCCCAAAGTAATCCACAAGAACTTTGTGGCATCATTAGCTACAGTCTGGACCTCTGCCTGAGACTGTGGTGTACTGTACTGGCTGTCTCTCCACGTCTCCCTGTGTCTTTTCCTAGCTGTGCGGTACTGGCTGTCTCTCCTTGTCTCTGTATGTTCTTCCATGCTCTTCATCACTCTATAATCCATTGATGTTTCTCAGAACTCCTGGAGAACAGGACATCTCTCAAGGCCCACTATTGACAGCATCCCCTGGTGTTCTCCATATCAAAGGCTACACATTGCAGCAATGCCAGAGCAGCAAGGACAACACTGCAGAGTTCTTTTTCTTACTGACTGTTGTACTTTTCACAGTATACTGTACATACCAACAGACATTAATTGTACAACTACATGGTTAGTGCATACAGACACGCATATTAATAGTATCTTAGAAGTACTGTATGCGCCACAATATATCATAAATATTTCCCCTAATAACCACTGATTGCCAATGGTTGCCATGGTTGATTCTTGTCTTTATCAAAAGTGGAGGGCAGTGTACTTCATGTACTATATACAGTACCACATATACTGTTCTGTAACTGGAGAATGTCTCAGCATTTAGATGTACTGCACTGCACCATTCAGTGTAACAAACTGGCCTCAGGGAAAAAAGCGGCGAGATTTCAAACTCTGTGAGCCAGTGTGTGTGTGCGGCGTGCGTGCGTGCGTGCGTGCGTGCGTGCGTGCGTGCGTGCGTGCGTGCGTGCGTGCGTGCGTGCGTGCGTGCGTGTCTGTGCGTGTCTGTGTGTGTCTGTGCGTGTCTGTGTGTGTGTGAGGCTCAGGCTTTTGTGTGGTCTTGAAAGTTTTCATCATCACTGAATCAACACTACTCAAGGTCTCTGAGTTTTGGAGTGACATAAAAGAAAACGGTATGAGACAGGGACAGGACATTGTGGTATGAGAGGATGCACGCATTCATGTGTATATGCATTATTCCTGTTTGCACTACTTCTCTCACTTTTTATGTATTCCTGAAATACAGAGGGTATAAAAAATATACAGTAAAACCAATACACTGAGGTCGCTGGCTATAGGCGGTAATTTAATACATAATTCATCCTCTTTCCCTCAAGGTCATTTTACATTTGTATAAATGAATGAATATTTTTGCGATGTTGAATAACCAGGAGACTACCTTAAAGTTTGCTCTATCTGAAGGTCGATCACATTTTCAAACTCTCTGCCTGCGTTCAGACGGAGGAAACATGTTATTTCAAGTTTAATTTTGTACTTTCTACAATTACATTTTCTGGCAAAAATGGCCCCAAACATAAGTTTTGACATTTTCTTATCTGAAAGGGCTGCTGTCTAAGATACTACAGTGTATGTCAGTTGGCCAAGTTAATTGGATATTAGTGTTACGTTGAAGCCTCTTCTCTCCAAGACCTTTTCTTTCTAGTTTTTTTTATTGGCAGTGTGCTTTGATGCCTTTTCACCTTGTTTTCTGAATTAAATGTTTTATTTGTCCTTGAGTCTGTGTACAGTATCATCTGCAGATACCTGCATGGAAGAGCAAGAGTTTTTTTCCCCTCTCTCTCCATCTCTCCTCTATTGTCGCCTATAATCCTTGAGATGATGGAGAACTGTGAAAGGTCAGAGAGAGACGGTACATGCATTCCCTTCTCTGCTCAAAGACTGAATGTGTCCACAGATGGGAGAAAATTGAAAAGCAAATGATTTGCTGAGCAGTGAAAGAGCTTTGGAGACTCAAGGCCATGTAAGGAACATAGCAGACTGTACCTCTTAACAAGAGTGCTTTTTATTATCTGGCAATTTCACTGTGCAAGAATGCTGAACAGCTGACATAGAAGACACTCTCGCTCATGTTGTACATTTAAATGTTTATGATGCTTCGTTAAGAGATATACATACTAACATTTCCTGTCTTTTGTAGGAAACTTACAGATAATTGGAGGTGTTCTAATTGAACTAGACATAGAGAGAAAACTAAAAGAATGCTTTAACTCATTACCTGCATTAGAGGCTTTGGTTGTGATTCCTGAGACTTTTCTCTTGCGGTCTTTTGTGGTCCTATTGGCTGAGACTGTGACCATGGTGACATGGCTGTAGTCCCATGACCTCATCTTATGGATCCAGTCCTGGTTTTAGTTCCACATCAATAATTCATGACTAAACACTAACACTTAACATTAAAATCAGGTGATTCATTTTTCATGAAGCTTAACACCATGCATACTAATACTGGACCAATATGTATGCACATACTGTATAGTAGACAAACATAAATCAGGTAATAACATCAATTATGCATGCATGCACATACAGGACAGTACAGTATGCAAAACACATATACGTTACTCATGATGAAGATAAAATGTTCGCTTAAATAGATGCAGGAGAGTACTGTGCATGTAAACACACAAGTTGGGGAAATGTATTATAGTAATTGATTCTCCATGACTGGATTGTCTTCTAAATCATTCACTGTCAAGTCAATTATTACCATCATTGTTTTCCTAATGCTTTAAGGCCAAAGCATCATTATTGGTGAACAGGATCATCACAGGATGGTTAATGGACCATTTCAGATCACTGTCAAGACTTCACTTGACTTACTTTTGCTTTCCAGAGGGCAAAACATTCTTTGAAATGGAGGTTCTGTTTATTAATACATAAAAATGTCAATGTACAATTTACCATGAGTCAGTGGAGCGTGAACATTTTCTTATCCTCTCTGCTTAAAGTGTAACTGAAATCTAAAGCCCATTAATTCAGGAGACGTTTTCTAACCCTCTAAGAAACCCTTTCTACCCTGCAGTGATTTTCTTGTTCCAAGTCCTGTGGGAAATAAGCCTCCATTACATGTAACGCCAAGCTCTCTGTCAACCCTGCATTCGTTAATGAACTTGTTCACATTGGTTAATATTGTTCACATTGATCTTTAGCTAATGAGATACAGTACCTATCTCCTGCATCTGATCTGAATAACACACCATAATGTACAACGTTACCCCACAAGAATCTACGTCTAATCCAAATTCAATGCATGTCTTTTTAAACATGGTGACCTCACACTTTATACATAAATCCCCCCCCTATATTTCAATTTCTGAATTCCCTCGTTGACAATCATTGTGCTCTACCCTGATGTCTGCTTGAAAATGATGTACTGTAGAAGTACAGTCCGAAGCAGTTCATGATTCACACCTTAATACAATACAGTGAATGTTTAGATTCACTCTCTGTTTTTCCCAATAGAAATGTTATATTATTGTCCAAGACACCTTAACAATACTTCATCATATTTCAGAAAAAAATATTTTATCTTGCGTGCTAAATATCCAACTATCACACAATTCTTAAGGACATGAAAGGGTAAAATGAAAGGGAAGCGATCATGAATGGCTATCACCTTTCTATTGTCAGTCAGAGTGCATTTAAAGTTCATATGCTAACACAATGTAGCGTGTGTGTGTGTGTGTGTGTGTGTGTGTGTGTGTGTGTGTGTGTGTGTGTGTGTGTGTGTGTGTGTGTGTGTGTGCGTGCGTGCGTGCATGTGTGTGTGAGAGAGAGACATTATATAATGGCTATTTTTGGTTTCAGTCTCCTAATATCAATTCAGTTCAATGGGAAGAGCTGAGGTTTTAAGCAGCTGTCTAAAACATGGAGATTATTTGATTTGCTGTCTCAAAGAAGGTCAAACCGCCAAAATTATCTCCAGAAGGAGATGACTGAACTGAAATGCTCTCTAAAAAAACATTTAAATTAATTCCACTGAGCAAGGACATATGCTCAATGACAGCATGATATATTTTGGATAAGGTAAACATCTCTCCATCATTAATATATTGCATAATGCACTGTTGAAATAAAACTACCATTCAAAACAGTCTTCCACCCTCTTGTTGCTGTGGCATTATCCAGAGCTTTCTCTCCAGACATACCCAGGTTGTTTTGCACTTTTATCTGTAAATCTGGCACTTTTTGGGTGACAGGTTCATATCTCATTGAGCCTCATTAATTCTCTCTTCTTCTTTCAAATGGCTGAGATGATGTTTTTTCAAGTCGTTTCAGGTGGAATGCAAACTGCTGTTACGTACTTTTATGTGGCTGCTTTTACTAAGGAATAGTATACAGATTAGATTAATTACTATTTCACAATAATAAGATACCTATTACACTGTTATAACATACTCTAGGGAATGAAGAAAGATATATTTGAAAGGCCAGTAGGAACAAATAAACTGACCAATAAATATTAAGAACAGACAAAGCATTTGAACATAGAACATCCAGACTCTGGAAATGGAGAAAGTCTTTAGCAAAATAAGTTCCTAAAGCAAGGCAAAAAAGTTTCCTCTGAGAGGTCTGCCCATTTACACATGGATGTGATGGAGAATTGGTCATGATGTGACTGAACACAGGAACCTAATTGAGTTTTCCTCCAAATCTCTGCTAATGTTGCTGTAATACCTGCGGGATTTGAGGGCTTGATTAAAGATCCGGGGTCCAATGACCCAGCTGTTGTGATAGAAATGAATGCCTGTCATGCAGAAAAGACACTGATAACTTCATTAAGCCCTGCTGACCTATGAGTTTGACTTGATTAAAATGGTCAATTTGAATGAGATTAAATGAGAGCTAAATATACAGAGATGTAGATACATACAGTCCAACCTGACACCTCAAAGGCAGAGTCGTCAGGTAAACATCAGGTTGAACAGTCTCTAATGGAGGGCAGAGGATTGTTTACACAACCTAACACTAATAGCAGCTATACTGCCAGGCCATTAGAGTTACAGAGCAACACCAAGACACCCATTTGTGTTAACTTGTCTGACAGATCACAACACAACACAGGGCTGCCAAGGGTTTCCATGCTGGATCCACACAGAGCACTTCCTTATGAAGCAGCTAGTGAACAGATTCAGGTGTCGTGTAATGTTGGCCTCCTTCTGGGTTCACCTAGCCACAGGAAACATTCTACTCCATGTTTTTTTACGGTTTTCCAGACACAGATTAAGTCCCGGACTAAATCACACTTTCAATGTAAAATCTCCTTGGAAGATGCTTTTTAGACTAGGATTAGGTTTTATCTGTCCCTAGGAAACCAGACCTATATTTTATTTCTTTAACCTTCATTTATCCAGGGAGACATACTGAGACCAAGGTCTCTTTTGCAGATGCGCAATTTATACAAATATGATACAAAACCACACCTTCAAAACACAATAAAATACACATAAATTCATCAAAAAGAGAGCATGTCTCTGTGAGCTGGTCCCTAACCAAGGACTTAAAACAAGTGTATGGGACTAAGTGCTCCAACATCAATCTACCCTGAAGATCTTGCCATGTCTGAGGAGCACAGTAGCTAAAAGCAGCTTTTCCCAATTATGTAGACAACTGTGGGACATTAAAAAGTAGCAAGCTCTGAGAACAAGCTCTGAGATTAACACTACTGTCGGTCGCCATAAAATCAATGATGTGAGGTAAAATGGGAGTTTTAAAATAACGTTTTATGTACAAATACAATCCAATGATAAGCCCTTCTACAAAAGAAACATAGAAACTTGTATTGGGCTAACTTGACATATGGTACATGATATATAAGACAGGGGAAATGATTAGGGAAACATTGTAAACACATTGAACAAAATCAAGCAATTACACTGTCATTTTCTATACAATTTCATAAGCTGTAATGTTTTTATTTTATTTTCCATGCTCTGTTCTTTATTCTTTGTGAGGTTGTTAAGGGGTTCAACCCCTCCATCCTGAAGAAAAGGACAGTGTATTCCTGAGAGAAATCACTGCTAGGTTTTGATATACTCCTCAAATAAACCGCTTTCATAAGTGTAACAAGAGTGTCCAGACCAGTGGCTTTCCCTTTTAAACACACTTTACTGTATGGCAATGTGTGCCCTGCCTTTTACAGGTCTCCCAGGCACACTATATGATCCTATAGAAAGTCTTACTGTAGGCTCTTTTATTAGTCAACCACACCATACACAAACACTGAGATATAGCCTCTTCACTAAGACACAACACCTACAACAATACAATCTGTATGACATTAGTCATCTTTCTTTTGTGTGTTTTCTCTTTCTTATTTCCTCCAGTTGCTATCCAACTGCTTGAGGTTTTTCTACAGGAGCAGTCTCAGCTACTTTCAGCATGAGCACAATCATGACATAACATGACATAACATCTCCCCCAGTGACAGCATGGTCCATGACGCTCAGTGAGTGTGACCCCTGTAAGCATAACAGTGACCACCATCAGCTTGCTGTGCAGGGCCATCAGAACAGCCAGTGGGCCAGTGCCAGAGAGCAGCAGCTAATTCAATTACAATGCCCTCTGTCAGAAAGCCTCATGTCAGCCTCCATGGAGGCCATGGAAATGCCTGCTGCCCGCTCACACGCTTTGCATTGAGTGGTCCCCTGCTGTGTAAATGTTGTTCTGAGTGTAAAGTAGCATTGAAAGAAGGCACAAGACATATTGTTTATGTTGCCACGTAGAAAATGACTAACGTGATTCAATGGCATGTTGATACAGTTCATTTTGTTACTGAAAATTGTAACATGGTGAAAGGGTAGGAACAGTATTCCTGTGCAATCTGGAATGTGTATGAGTTTATAGCATGTGTGTGGTGTCTGTGTTTCTCCTGTGGGCTGGATGGTGCTGAGGCTCCACAGAGATGTGCAGTGGAGAGGAGTAAAGCCAGTTTGAGAAGGTAAGTGGGAAACTTTAATCATCAGACTTTAATCTGCTCTCTCACCGCTGGAGGGAATGATTAAAACAAGGTACCGGATGTTCAACCTGTCTGTGTTCTGTAGAGTCTAATTACAGAGGGACTACTATGTTCTAAACCACATAAGGACGCACACCACCAAAATAATTTTGTTGAAATAAATGAATGGTCCAAGTCATTGACACAAATGAGATTTGTGGAATAATTGCCACTATAAAACCAGTCATAGGTGAACGTTTGACATCAGGATTCCATCATCATAGTAAATCAATGATTATTTTTAATCCAATAATGCAGATTGAAGCTGAGAAGTTGAGGAGTGAAATCATTGCTCGGGTTCGGAATTAAGCAAATTACTTTTTCGTTTATTTGCGCGGGGTCATGGGTAATGACGTTATGAATGTTGGTGGAGGTGCAGTTGCAGTCAGAGGCTTGACACAGCTGTCATGATGACGCATATCTCTTCATTCTTTATTTGACAGCAAATTGGAAGTTTGCCGGTGTCTACTGTCACTGCCATACTGCGTGTATGCTCCTAAAGAATCTTCATCTTCTATTTTAAATAGGCATCCTGGTTTTAATCATACTGTACCAAATAGAGTTCACATATTTGCCTAATTGCTGTATTAATCGGTTTATATTTGTGTGTTCTATAGGTGTACATATGTGTACAGTAAGAGAATAGAGGCACAAATCAGTACGGTATGTGTGTGTGTGGGTGTGTGTGTGTGTGTGTGTGTGTGTGTTTGTGTGTGTGTGTGTGTGTGTGTGTGTGTGTGTGTGTGTTTGTGTGTGTGTGTGTGTGTGTGTGTGTGTGTGTGTGTGTGTGTGTGTGAGGGTATTTTAGGGTATTTCTTTCTGATGTGCCTCTGTGTGCGAGAGTATGAACCAATTGTTCGATAGAGGTTCCGTTGTTTACCCATACCTGTCAGAAATGTCTAGGTGAATTCAGGCTTAGACAGGGAGAAAATAAGAGTTTGTTCAGTCAAGAAGGCATTCGATCCTTCCCTCTGGCAAATGTTCCTCTTCAAGGTCTCAACAGGAAGAATTCCAAGAGCACTCTGTCCTCCTGTGAAGAAGTGGACGATAAACAGAACAAAGAGGATTTTTGAGAAGTTTCACGCTCAAGTTTCAAGTTTCTCTACAATAAAACATTCCAGAAATAAAACATTCTGAATAAAATCACAGTTCATTGTCTATTCGGTTTTTTAAATGATACGTATGCGCCAGGCCAGTCACTTCAACAGTAGGATACGTGTGCCTGCATACGATAGTAGTTATCAGTTAAACGTGTGTGCATGCACGTATCAGGCAATAGCAAGCAGGCAGGAAGCTATAAAAGGAAAATGCTTTTCTAGAAGGTAGGTCAGGGGTTTGTGGGTGGGTGGGTGGGTGGGTGGGTGGGTGGGTGGGTGGGTGGGGGACGGCATCAAATCAAGACTTGCAAACCGAATGTCGCAGGTTCGTGTTTGTGCTTTAGGACAATTTTGACCAACTAAAAGTTGGCCAGAAAACGTACCCTTACCTTAATCACTCGAAGTTAATGCCTAATACTGCCTAACTGTCACGTAAGTCGAAGTACTACATAAATGCATTGCTAGCATGACTTACACTGGCGTGTCTCAAATTGCCTTCACAAGGAATTGACATTAGGATGCTGTTTGTGACAAAACCAATGAATATAGATAGACCTACATAGACAGTGAACTAATAGTTAGACTAGCAGAGGCAATATCATTGTCAGGTGCAAGCAAAATTAAAGCATGTTAGTCTTGGTGAGCGTGCGTCCACATGTGATCACGAAGGGTTTGCAGACAGGGAATGTGTAAGAGATAAGAGAGAGTAATTCCATTACACTCATCCCCAGTCTGCTCAAGCACCTCACAGGCACTTGTGTCTTCCAGAGGCCCTGTTGTGGCTTGTGAGCTTGTTGCCACGGTAACCGCAGTTTGACACAAAGGGTGTGTAGGAAGGCTGAAGCGACGGTTGAAAATGAGCTAACTACAGTAAATACGGTTTGCTCATATTTTTCCATTACGTGTGATGTTTTCTTTTCTTTTTTCTTTTTTACTCAATGCTGTGTTTAAAAATGTATGAATTTGCATAAACCTGTGCATTTTAGAGATCGTTTGGAGAGTCATTCAAAATGCATAGAACAAGCAATTAACAGCAACATAAGAAGAGAGAGACCTACAGTATGCAGCCTTCAACAATCCCAAAGAACTCCATTTTACTGTGAGCACATCCTGTACTTACTCTCTCTCCCCGTAGTGACCCAGTACTGACCCTTATGTTATTGTGACAGAATTGCAACCTGAGGTGTTGTGAGGAGCTTATTCCCAGAGCAGATGATGTGGTAAGAGATAACTGTCCCTGGATCAGATCTTTAGCCTGAGGCATTATGGAATTCAGAGATTCACTGAAAACTATTGTAGTAATGTAGTTTAACAAAGATAAAAGGCAAAAGTGCCAACAGTGGAGCCAAAGCCAACAGTGGAGCCAAAGCCCTATCCACATTTCTTACTCCATTCATTGGACATCTTTTTAGAGACTTCCACTTATGCTGAGATGTGCTGAATGTACCCGACACAAAGATGATTCCATGAGCCAATAGATATTAGACAGATCAATCATCTAAACTTAATAGGCTACGCTATGTTCACTGGTTAGTTTTTATATGTTCACTCTGTGGACAATCAATGGAGCTTGAGAGAAGTAGTGGATCTAGATGAGTCTGTTTCCATAATTGCTTGTGCACAGTGTGAGTTTACCCTTTCGTCAGGAATATGAAAAAAGCTATTGCGTGAATATAACAGACATTTAAAAGGACACCTGGAGTGCCAAATACTCAACTAGTTCATTATGTTCATACCTTACATTAACAATTCCATTAATAACACATCCAAAGAATACTGAGGATAATAACTGTACCTTTGTGGCCTTATGTTAACTCCACAGAGATGTCATTATATCACATTACCAACCTTGCTCCTGCCTGTCCATTTGGCATAATTATGCAGGTCCTACAGGCCTACCAGCATACAGCGCCAGAAAAAAACACAGCCCTATTGTTGATGAAAGTGCTAACTAGCACTGTGGACCCATGGGCGGCCACACCAACACTAGATTAGCACAAGAGGACTCTGGGATAAATCACTCCACCACGGGAGCTGAGGTGCTAATTAAAGGGATATGAAACCTTTAAAGCACATGAGGTATTTATTCGCTGTGGGCTGCTTACACACCACTACAGTTGTATTTAACTGCTCTGCTGATGGAGGATGAGCTCCATGGGGAAAACTCACCAAGCCCTGATGAAAGAGAAAGAATAGGCAGTAAACAACAGTGAGGCATTGTATGGGCGCGCTGCTTACAGGAAGGTTTTCTTGATAGGAATTGGACAGAATGAGCATCTGACCGGTCATCCACGGCTATCGTCTCCAAAGGGGACAATCGTTATTTGACAGTTGGTAGGTGCACAGTTGAGGGGTTGGCGAGTAAAAGCGAGCGCTGCCACTCTAGCCAGATAAGATTTCATCCTTCTCTCGATAGATAGACAGATACCAAAACTTTATCCTGGAGCAAATTCTCCTTCGGGATATGGCATATATTTACAGAGATTGTTCACGATAACAAAGAAACCATGGATATGCCACCCGTTATGACACCGGACAGAACTGGGGCATGCGGTCTGCTGTGTTGTGGTAACCATGGCAACGTGAGAGTTTATCGCTGTGAGCACCAAGTGCTCTGGTAGAAGTGTGATGCTGTCATCCGTGATGCAGTACCTCCCCCGAGTCAGCCATCCTCTGAACTAGGTACTCTGGCACTGGCACAGGGTTGCTGCCTGTTGGATTTCTGGGGCTCAGGGGAGCCAACCATATAGACCAACAGGGTATGAAGATGTTTATTACCCTGTGTGAGCTGGGAACCATATGCACCCCATGTTGAGAGAGGTACAGTAGCTCGTGCATGCTGTAGGCTACTTTTTTGACTGTCAGGATTTCTCTTTCTGGGAGTAATGAGAGTGGAAATCACAGATTAATTATTTAGTGGCAAGATGCACAACTGCCAGGTTATGCTCGAAGATGTTCATGATGAGGACTTGAAGGACAAAAACCTTTGTATGAACATAAAAGCTAAGAGATAATAACTTTATAAGTGCTCCTGATGTGGACAATAATACAGTATTTCACACACAAGAAGATACAGTGAAATAAATGAGTTACAGTTCCATGCCACAAATATTCTCTGATGTTGCTTTTGTAAATCCATTCAGTATCTTCAATAATCTATGACCATATCAATAAGTCTAGCAAATCAATTTATGAGTCACTCAATGGACTCCCATTAGAAATCAAACATCAAGAATCACTTTATGTTCCATGTGTTTGATAGATTTACAGAAATGCTAATAATCTTAAAGCGTGGGTTTGTGGCTTTTAAACCTCTTCAGAAATGGCTTTTATGGCATTGAAGGCCACCATTGATGCTTCTCTTTATAAGCCTGACTTCAACCAGTCAAAGGTTTCCATTACATATACTGTGAAAGACTATTGGTTTCTATGACAACAAGGTTGACACATTCTCTGTTAGCATCATAACAGCCTGGAGAAGAAAAATCATTTTAATAACAAACTGCAGCATGGTGAGAGCTATTGCCACTCTCAGCATTCTGTTCAATAAAATTTAATATTTAATGTTCAAGATAGTATGTGGATAAGATAAAGAATTACACAAGTGTTTTACAAAATTCAATGACATTATTTGTGCTAATGTTTGCCAGTGATAACCACATTGAAACCACAATTTTTTTTGACACTTTATTCAGTCAGACAGGAGTATAAATCAATCACAAACTGCCAGCACAAAACACAGAGAAGTTACAGTATAGTGCAGAACTATTAGTACTATGGATGGCCTCGCACTTCCGTAAAAAAAAAGAAAAAGGAAAAAAAGGCTGCATTCACTGAATGCAGCCATGGTAACATGGTGGAGAGTTGTTTTGTTGAGCTGTGACTTGTTCCAGGGAAGCATAGTGAGGCACAGGCTGTGGTGACGCAGATTCCACTTTCATGTGTGCTGCTCCAACAGCTCAGACAGCCTTCTCATGGCTAATTAAAACTGATACAGATCACATTAAAGGAGTACACTGCATGGGATATTGATGAAGACTCAATTCCCAATGGGTGCAATTGAGCAAAGGGTCTTCTTCATCTTAATGAATTTTGTTTTTTTATCTCCATGGAAACCCATGGGATAAATGCTGAAAAATATCACTGGACTAATGTGTGATGAAGCATAGGGATCAGAGATGTATATCACTGTTCTGACAAACCAATGTGATATCCGATCGATCGGATATCACATATTTGCATAAAAGCATCACACTTGCCTTTCACATGAAACATCCCCTGTAGGTACAGTATGAGTCAAATGAATGCTAGAATAACACATCATGTGACAACTACAGTAATGTGCTATGAAATGATCATCAGCTAAATGAAAGATGAGGAGTAAGGCTGACAAAGTTGGAATGTGTACTTATTCCAGCTGATTCCCCATCCATCGAGCACAGCTGCAAATGATGTGAGACAGGCGTGCTAATTGAATTATAGCTGTGCTTAATAAAGGGCAGAGAGAGAGAGAGAGAGAGAGAGAGAGAGTGAGAGAGAGAAAGAGAGAGAGAGAGAGTCCCAGAGCACTCCTGCTAGGGCTGTGTGTGTCTTAACGAAGGTCAGAGGTCAGGTCTGCAAATAAAATGAGGTCGGGAGGACCCCAAAAGGTCTGATTATTAGGAATAATACCTGATGTGATTGAATACCTTGCCCCTCCAAACTGTTTTGCAAATAGCAGTGCAGCAAATAACACAAATGCACACAGCAATAATTACTCATAAGGTATTTATCTAACCATAATTGATCACTTCCAAGCGAATTGAAACTATTTACTTTTATTAGCCTACATTAAATGCACGTTACAGTATAGTGTGAGCTGAAATGAAACTCCAGGCATTCTACCAATGCACATCACCTACCGTCTGTGAGGACTGCGTCATTTGAAAGCAGAGTTAAATGTGCCTCAGCGCTCGCCCACGATGTTTACACGCTGCACAGGTGGCCCGTGCTAGCGGACCATCCAACTCCCCATCTCACTCCCAGCAGGCTTTACGAACCAGCTGACTAATTTACTGTGGCTCTCAGCAAGACGTCATGAATTATATAAACAAGCAAGGAGTTATAAATATTACAGCTGTCGGCCATCTTTAAGGTGCACTGAGTACTGTAAGTAGGCCCCTATGGATATGTCCACCAAAGGAGGGATCAAGAGATCATACAGAAGTAGTGAAGAACAGATTGTGATTGACGCTCTGCTGAATCACATCATTGGAAAGTCAGCATGTTTTCATATTTCCGAAAAGGTGTATGGCAATGGAATCTAACTGTGCCCATGAGAGAAGTAGCATGAAGTAACATGGCCTGTAGCACACACTCAGGAACAACAACAGTGGACAACAAATGCAGAGGATTTACGTGCCCTGAGAAATGTAAACGATAATATTTAATTCCAATTTTATTTGCACAATTTGTGTAGTTGTTATGATGTGCAATGGTTTGTGGCCATGCAATACAATTTAGAGCTTGGAGGGGGGGGAAACCAGAAACCAGAGCGTGTACTTGAGATCTCATTCTTTCGTACAACTGACCCAGATGTTCTTTTGACCCTAAGGGTTGCCATTGTGCACTGGTGATAGAAAAATTTGTAGCTCAAATACAAAAAAAATGTTTTGCACTGAGCTCTTTTGCCAAGATGTTGAGTACACTAAAGATATCCTGTCTGTGTCATCCTTGAACAAAAGATGACACAGCTGGTATTTGTTCAAAGGGAGCGTGTTTATTTCAACACTTTGATAAATTGATCTGTCATGCATTGCATGCTTCTGTTTTGGAAGAGATCCTTGTAATTTGTGTGGCACATCTGTTTGAATAACTAAAGGCTGATGATCATCTCTTCTACTGCTCTTGGAGTAAGAACTGTCATAACATGCATTGAGTTAGATTTTTGGAGCTACAGATTGCACGCACGCACACACACACACACACACACACACACACACACACACACACGTGTGCGCACAAGCATGCATACAGTATAGTGTTTTCATTACTCTGAATATGATAAGCCTAGCCCTTTCCCAAATTCTCTATCCTTAGCCTTCCTCCTTGAGAAAACTCCAACCTTAGGTTCTCACCTCTGTGCTGAAAGCTTTAGGATAGTTCCCTCTATATCAGAAGGTGTAAGAACAGATTGTACTGTACCTGGAGGGATTCTGTGTTTTCAACACTGCGGTGTCTCATTTAAGACTAAATATAAAAAACAGAGACTCCAGCATAGTTTGGGAGAAGAGACAGACAACAAACCTGTTCTTTATGATATATATTTGTTTTGTTGTTGTTGAGATTGAGAAGACATCCTCTCTAGAACCTGTGCATCTCTATGACCTACAGATGACGTTAGGGAATTGTTGTGAAAGTATTTTGGGTATTTGATGTAAACAACAGCTCCCACTATCCCCTGTTCATGTGAGAAGTTCGGCTCTGTTGTTTTTTTCTGTAGGGAAACATTCAGCTGATTCTAAATATTGATGCTATTTGAAAGCCACAAAGGTTAGCATTTACTTCTGCTGGGCCCACGATACCACTCATCTTGTCCCAGAACTTGTTGAGTGGGCATTGTGGTGGGACAAGGACGGGCGGCCCTCACCTCTTCCCTCATAGAATCACAAGAATAGCGAGAGGGACTCCAAAAACACATCTGTGTGATGACACACAGGCCATTTCCGGGGCGTTGCTATGGTAACCACCACACTCGGAGGGGGCAGGGGAGACATGGAGTCAGAGGGCAGAGAGAAGTTGGCCTCTGTAGGTGGGCAGAGAACAGGTCGAGGGTGCTCCGTCCCTCTCTACTGTCGTCTCAACACCACTTCAGTGGGATTACTCATTTTGGGAGAGAGACACTCTTGTTACATAAGCTAATGTTCCATAGAGCCTGCCTGCCTGCAGTCTGAAAGCCCTGTTGGCCCTCTCCATCTACCGGGAGATAATTGCAGTGTGCTGTGAATGGTCACATCCATTTTTCCCTTCAAACCTGTTACCTTGTGTTGACCCCACTGACAAATCAGTCACTTACATGCAGAGCGGTCTCAGCAAAAATGTATATGTACAGTCAAAATAGGTCCGGGGGATGACATAATAGACTGATGCCTTTTTGTTAAACCAACAATGTAATCAAGCCTAATACAGTGGCTGTATTCTTTGGTACATAATTTCATATCGTGCTATTTTTTACCCCGAAATTTATTTATATTACAGTATGTTATGTTTTAGTATTGGACAGTACAGGCTGATGGCTCAGTGCCTACATTTGTGTAAGTGTGTTTTTGAGTAATGTTGTCCTCTTTTGGTTTTATGCTTAGTTAGGAGTTGATAGTGCCAGTCTGCTGCTGAGAATGTACAAATCATGTCACTAACTGTAATGTTTGGTGAAGCCAAACAGAAAATAAAAAATAAAATCTAGACAGAGACATTCAGACACAGATAAAATGCAAAACAGGCCTTAAAAATACAACAGGTAGAAAAATACACAAGAAAATAAACAACAGATATTTACTCATACATTTTAAAATACAGTTATTCCCAAGCAGCATACTGTCAGCCGTTTCTCAAGAAGCCAATTTCACTGTAGTTATTGGCCAGAACTGTTTTTGTCTATTGTTGTCTTCTCCCCGGAGCCAATGTGTGTTTGTGTCAACTAGACAATCTATTATGACAAACAGAAACAGGCTTCCATCTCCAGTAGCCCACAAAAGCACTATCACTAAAATGTCACACTTTAAAACCATTGATCTCAAGGCTCTTGAAGAAACAGTACATAACCTTAAAACCTATCTCAAAAATATAGCGAGAATTAAGGGTTATATGTCCAAGCATGATCTTGAGAAACGTATCCACGCTTTTATATCTAGCAAGTTAGACTTCTGCAATGACCTTTTTTTCTGGGCTCTCCAAACAGGCACTTAGACAATTACAACTTATAAAGCTCTGCACTGTACTTTTTTATTACTTATTTTTTAATTGTTTGTATGAATATGTGCTATACAAATACATTTGCCTTGCCTTGCCTTGGTTTGTTGTGTCAGATTTCTGTCTGTCCCAGTGTTCCAGTCCCTGTCCCTGCTGGATATGGGAGGCCATATTTAGGTCTGTATACTGTAGTTATTCTGAGGCTGCCTGCTGTGGGGCTTCTGGCTCTGCTCCTCGTGGGGTATGGGACCCGCCCTGCCTGACACAGCGGCCCACCCTGAATGGAAAAACCTGCATATGGCTATGTATGATCACATTTCTGTGGAAGTAGAGAGGCCCCATGGTGTACAGTAAGAGATGCTTCCATATCAGTGCAGCTGAGAGACATTTATGTGTTTAGGAGTTCCATAGGATTTACAGTATGTTTTGAGAATGTTGTTTATCACAGGGCCCAGCATGGTAAAGAGTTCTGGTGTACAGTATGTATGTGAATTCAGCCGGTATCAACAAGACAACCGCTTACTTCAACTATGACAACATAGACTTCACACCTCTTCAAGCTGAAGAGGTTTGGTGAACTAAACTAAATCTTGTTTGAGGTCTGAGGACTCATGTTAGCTCCCAAATCTAGAGCTAGGCTTTAGCTTAGAGGGCTAACTGTCTTGAGTGGTGCAATCTACATGGTACCATATACCCAATCAGCTACTGTTCTCAGCAATTTAATGAGGGAGAATTGGTTTCCTTCATTTAGGATTTATGGCTGATTCTCACTCTTTAGCACCCTAACAAAGGTGACTGTAACCCTAGGTACTACTGTACACTCGGGCAGGCACTAGGGGAGTTATCTGTGCTCTTCTCTACATTCATTCTGTAAAAAGTGGCAAAGTAAGTATTTCCTGAGGCAAAGCGGGCAGAGATCAGACAGATTTAGTATTAGTCAGCTTTAGTATGTGCTGCTCCTCTTGTTCGCAAGTCCAGACAGACCTCCACTTCACCCTTCACCCTCTCTGTTTTCTGTCTCCTAATTAACTGCCTTACAGGAGTGAGCAATTAAAGCACCCTCTCAGCTGTGTCAGCTCCTGAGGGCAATGAGCCCACCTACCGCTGTTTAACCTGATCAAACACACACCATTCATTTCACCTCTACAAGATGAGACTGCTGCCCTCTTACTTAGCACAGCCGTGAATCAATATCAAAGTTTCCATAATGGACAAGTGTGTATACGGTCTCATTCTTCCATGAAATGATAGAGGAAGGGTGGAAATCCCTCCTGCTTCGGGTTTGTCAAAGTACAATTGCCAGAGAAAGAACAGAACGTATTGTTGATAGCGTGTAAAAGAGAAAAAAAAAGAAACAGGAGATTCATTAGGAACATTCAGACCACTGCTTGGAGCTTAAATTGATTCTCTGTACCCCATTCAAAGGAATAATGCAAGTTCCCTATAGGCACCACTCCATAGCCTCTGCTGACGTACAGTCCACACTACATCATTCAGCATTATTCATTTATTTACTTTGCAAAGAGAATTGATAAGTGACTTTTTACAGCTAAACTCAGAAAAGTCTTAATTTTAGATGCAACCACAAAGGAGTTTCAAAATAGAAAAATATAATTCTTATAAAAAGCTTACACATGTTGTTGAAGCTGCTTTTCATCTGTTGCTATATGGGCTGAAGTTGCACTATAGGCTCCCACCAAAACAGAGAGAAATGCTGCTCACATTCTTTAACTTATGATGCTAGTATACTTTGAATTACTCAGGGGACATTGTACCAAGGGCAACACATGAACATCGTGGGTACATTGTAATGCTGAACACATTTCTGTGCTTTGTAGAATACTAAGATGGGTAGAATAGTGATGCACATGGATATGAATAATTTCAGACTTATCCATGGCATAGTGGTTAAATTGCATATTGTACCTAATCCAACCATAAAAGGAACAGTTGTTAGCCAATGTACTGTTCATCTTTCCATATCAACCGATTACTTTCTCAATTCCAAGTAGGCCCATAAGTGAGAAAAGTGGTTTCCCACCACAGCCAAGTCCATTTTCGGCGGTCAAACACACAGCACTGAGAGTGCAACAAACTACAGGTGCGGTTGCTGGTACTACAGTAATTGCCCATACAGTACTAGACTTGTGCTGCAGTGTTTGATAGAGGGGAAGTGCTCTCCTCTCCGTGGTTTGGAGCAGCGGAGTAAGACAGAGAAGAGTCTCCTGGGGGCAGGAGCACAGAGCAGAGTGAGTCAGCCCACTGCCTGGGTAATTGACCGTACAAACACACACACACACACACACACACACACACACACACACACACACACACACACACACAGGGCCGGCCAAAGCTTTTGGGAGCCCCTAAGCAAGATTTTGTTTTGTTTTTAAAGTGTATAAATATGAGTTGATAGAGGGGGGAAGCAATTAGTTATGTTTTTAAATCCTATCTATATAGGATGGTAAATATGTACTGAGAATGTCCTTTGATAGTCCTTAAAACATCCCTAGAATGTACCCATGACCATGTACAGTACATCCCTAGAATGTTCTAAGAACGTCCCAAGAAGATCCTAATACTATTGTGATTGACTTCCTGGGGACGTCAGTCGATAATGGTTGTGAGAACGTCCCAATAAAGTCCCCGTATGGTCCCTAATCATGTCCTAGTGTTATGGTCAGAGCTATGAACCCAAGCGCAGGACACAGAGTCAGGACACGTATATAAAAGTATCGGGTTTTAATGAGGGAATAGGGGGAAACGGAGTAGCAGGGTGGAATGGTAAGCAGGGTAGGGGAGCAGGGCAGGCAGGGCAGACAGGGCAGGCAGGGCAGGCAGAAACAGGGAAGTGGTCTTGTAGCACAGAGAGAACGCGGTTAGACAAATACTTAGACACAGAGAATCTTCATGAAACTAAGTGCCGCTAAGCGGCCGGCAGCGAGACTGACTGGTAAAGACAACAATCTGGCGATGAGTGGATGGGAAGCCGGGGTTTAAATACTGCAAGGTGATGAGCTGATGAACCGCAGGTGTGTAGATCGGCCAGGTGGAGATGATGACGTGAACAGGATAGATGGAGCTTGGAGCCACGCCCACACCCAAACACGCACAGACAGACAGAGACAGACAGAGACAGACAGGGGAGAGAGAGAGACTGGCACAGGCTAGATGGAAGTGGAGAGTGGAGGGCGGGACACCTAGAGACGTCATGGGAGTCAAAGCAGGCCAAGCAGACGTCCTCAAGACTTTTTCAGACCTTCCTACCTGAGGATGTGATTTTGTTAGTTGCTGGAAATTTTCTTGTTTCTTTCAGATATATGTCATAAAGATATATTTCAGGTGATGCGGTCTGCAATTTTGGCGCCGTATTGGAATCCTGTAATATTACTATAAACACAACAATGTTTATAGGAAATTGGTAATTGGCAGTCGCTTGGGTTACTTGTAGGCTGGGCCAGCTTTGCACACACACACAAACACACACACACACACACACACACACACACACACACACACACACACACACACACACAGAAGGCAGTGGAAATGAGGGCTGGGGGGGATGAGTTACTGAGAGGGAATGAATAGACTAAATGGTTCAGAAGGCGGAGGAGAGAGCAAGATAAATGGTGAGGAGAGAAGAGGGGTGAAGAGAGGTGAAGAGAGGTGAAGACTAAAATAAAACCTATAGGTACCCAAAGGGAGAAAGGAAATTAGAACACAAGGCAGATGTGCACAATCTAATATCATTACCATGTACATTACCCTAATGACATCAAATGGAAAATTGACCTACAACCTGCTCCATGACACTTAAACTACAATGCATTATGGGGTGTTTAATAATGGCATCTCTCTTTGCTGTTTTAGGGCTTAGAATTTAACTTGAGAATGATTAATTACTAATCCCTATCACGTGAACTGATGGAGATGGTCCTGGGCTTATGGATGGTGTTGGAATAAAGTCACATTCTGGTGCCCCTGTATGCTCTCCCATCCGTGTAGTGTTAATTGTCCATATTGTTGATGTCACTCCCTGAACCCTCCAAACGGCATGCTACACTGTTGCCTACAGTACCTGCACTCCTCCCTGGGAAGACAAGAAGAAGAACTCTGGTATGGACATGCTAGCCCAAGGTGGCTTCTATCTGAGTCACAAAGCACCATGCCTCTGACTGCCCCAGTGCAGAATCATCCTTATGCCATCACACTAAGGAGATCTGCAGTGGGTTTGATCAGCACATACCAAATCACATGGGATCATCAGAATCTGGAAGGGTTCATCTGTAACCCATAAAAGCAGCAGCCAACTCAGAGCATTTCTTAATGTTATTCAATGTATTTTCTGTTAAGATAGATGATATGGGTTGTTAAATGGATCTTTTTGCAAGAAATAAATGTGATCATGTTTATGTGTTAAGAGTGAACAAATCTGATACAATAAATGCTTCTCATTTCTCACACCATTTGCAAATAATAATATTTTGGTGTATAAGAGATGTTTTTCATGAATTAAAATGGTTGTAACATTTTAAGATTAGCCTAATTCTAATTGATTGATTTCCGTCCCAACAACATATGCACACACGCGCGCACACACAAACACACACACACACACACACACACACACACACACACACACACACACACGCACTCCACGCCATCCTTGGTTGCAAGTTACTACCTTCATTCTATTACCGTCGACGCTTCCCTTCTCGGTGTTGCTCTAAGAAGCTGAGTTGATGGAGCAGATGCGGATCTATCTCTGTTGTCTCGTAGGGAATTTAAGTCTCCAGTGTTAAGCAATACAGGAAAAAGTCGAATCAAGTTCTTTATGCGACAAGTCTGAGTAAATAAAAGAAAAAGAACCGAAAACAGTGGATAACATTTTTACAGAGTAATCTTGATTCAAGGTAAGTGAGCACAATTTACACGAGCATTGGCAGACCTTGGCTGTTCAAACTCAAATTGAAATTACCCCATACCTCGGCAATCTAGCTTCCTCCGCTCATTTTTTTAAATTAAAAAAACACGGGAAATGATGTTAGATTATTTCCCCAATAACACAAATGCTGACTCACCACTTGACTGTTCTTCACACAACACTTTTGGTATCGAAAACTTTGCCTGTTGTACACATGACTAGATGAAGTTATAGAGGAAATCGGAATTTCAAACAAACAAAATGATCAGAATAAATGTTCATGGTTTGAATGACTAATTAAAATGTAGACTACTGGTTGAAATTCTACTATCAATATAGGCTACTGAATTTTCAAATGGTTTTGCAACGAATTGTCTTTGGTGATAAGTTTACCATAAATTAAACTGTTTGCAAGGTTGCAAGGTTTTTTTCTCAATCAAATGAGTCACACATAAAGTCCAAATGCCGATTTGATCAACACGTTTTTTCCAAAGTAAAACTGGATGAATTACATGTCAATTCATCCCCATAATTGGACAGAACATTTCATAAGATAATATGCACTCTTTGTCAATTTTCTGTGTGACAGGCAGGTTTGGACTTGGGTCTTTGACGTGGAAGACCCAAGAGTCTACCCAAGGACAACATTGGAGTCTCAGACAAGGCTAACTCATCACAAGTGTGACTCCAAATCACCTCTGCTGCATCTGCAGGTTTAAAGTCTCTCCAAGCACCTGTTTCAAGGCAGATTATTAGCATGTTATATAATTTCACACCCATCTGATTTGTGATTACAAAGTGCCTCCTTCACTCTTCATTCCACATGTACATTTATTAATCAAGTTGCACTCTTCTCACCTCCTCTTGTGATTCAGCTGATTTGATTGGTCCAGCTGTCTCTTTCTTTCTTTCTTTCTTTCTTTCTTTCTTTCTTTCTTTCTTTCTTTCTTTCTTCTCTCTCTCTCTCTCTCTCTCTCTCTCTCTCTCTCTCACTCTCTCTCTCACTCTCTCTCTCACTCTCTCTCTCTCTCTCACTCACTCACTCACTCACTCTCTCTCTGTGAAGTTGGGTATAGCGCTCCTTAGAGGTGATGATGGGTCCTGCTAATGGCCTTGGAACCTAGGTAGTGCTCAGTCTGTGATGGGGATAGAGAAGAGGGGAGTATGGGGAACAAGAGTTAGAGTTGGGTGTATGGAGAAGAGGAGTATGGAGGGTGACCAAGGGTGAGCCACATTCATACACACAAATCTGACAATGATGGATTAGCTGTTTGGATGGTTGCGTAGCCTACATTTCTGCTGAGCAGAATGCCAGTGTTGTGTTTGTAGCATCAGAGACACTTCTCCTGTATCTCCCCAGAGACTTGATCCTTGCTGTAGTTCTAAATTAATGATGGTCAAGTGTTTTGTAATGAAGAGAATGTTTGAAAGAGTTCAATAGAGAGGTGGCCTCTTGTCCTCTCAGGACATGAAACATGGTTTGTGTTCAAGTGTTGGTTTCCATGACGCCTGTGTCGTTGTGTATTTTATTATGCATCCAGCCTTCATTATGTTACGTCAAATTTTAATTGAAGCCTGGAACGCTTAGTTTATTGGACACAAGAGCAGAGATGAGAGCAGAGAGACCTTTTTATTTTTTTCCAGTATACACTCAATGTAAAGCTTATTTCTCAGGAAGTGTATTTTATGTGGACCTAACTCAGCCTTCATCTTGGAGTGACACAATATGCCGTCAATCATGGTTGGTATTCCTGTTACCACCAGCTTCAGCCAAACCATGTCCAAAGTGACTGCTGATATGCATTACATTATGATTTATTGTTCTATATTTGATCGTGCTGGTCATATTGTGTACTTATGCCTGAATCTGTACCTATCCAAAAATGTTGCCTGTCAAAGAGCTTAAACATGGTCTGATACAGAGGGCACAGACTGGACTGTTGACCCTTACTTTGGCTCACATTCAAATGGAGAATATTTAGGGACTAGATTGACTCTAAGGTAGCCTTGGATCAGGCCTGTCACTGTGCCCTTCACCACTGTTACAATGATACTTTGTTCAAATGTTTGTTTTTGAAGCCAAAAACAAAAAAAAGGCTTAGTGCAGTCCTTTAGTCACACACAGATTATTTTGTTATTTGGTCAAATAAAGCAATGAGTCACTTCCTCTTATACTCCCTTGAGGATTCAGGCCTTTGCAAGAGCGCCTGAGGGCAAAATATTTGCAGAATAGTAGAATAGTAGAATTGTCCTTGGTAGGCATGTAAGGGTTAACTCATTCTCTTCAAAGACCATTGCTTTTGTTAAGTAAGAGTCTTATCTGCAGATCCTTATAAAAAAACAGACCTTCCCCTTCTCACACTCCCCAGGAGATCTTCACTTTGTGAAGTGAATATATATATATATATATATATTATTTATTAGGTCCAACATGGTCCAATGTGAAGCTATATAGCTATGGAATTTACCCATATTATTGTGTCATCTACCAAACAGTCCTCTGAGGATAGGGAAAGCACTGTTTCTTGTTCTGCAGCAGCACCCCTCATACAGTCCAGTATGCCTCGAGATGAACCCAAGCAGAGGACACAGAGGAGCAATCCTTTCCCTGTAAGGAGAATTCAAATCCCTGTGAGAACAATGACACTGCTGCCAAGGTCGATAAGAACTTATTTTCCCAAGGGTGCCAATTAATGAAATTAAAATGCCCTATTTAAGCATGTTTGTGTACTTCTGGAGTCAAATGGCAGCCTGCGTATGTCTGAGGGGTAAAGGTCCTGGACTGCACAACATGGCAACATCATTTGCTTTTTAACATTGACTTGAATTAGATTTGTCACATTAGATTAGGTCATGTCTCATCACCATAAGTGCACATTTGCCTTCGGTCACTTACTGTCATATTAGTCCAAATTTTGACAGCTTAGTAGTGCTGTATTGTGTGTGTGTGTGTGTGTGTGTGTGTGTGTGTGTGTGTGTGTGTGTGTGTGTGTGTGTGTGTGTGTGTGTGTGTGTGTGTGTGTTTTGGTCAGTTTAGACTCCATGGATGAACATGCCTCAACACATTCAAAGACATCAGTACATTGCTTATTCTCAAGAAAAAAAGCAGAGGAAATACAGGATGAGGGGTGGGAAATTGGAGTGGATATGATACCTTAGAAGAATGACATTGGTGGAGAGACAGGAGAGCACTGCAATCCAATTTCAGAGGAGATACGTATTTAGCTTGTCAAAGAACAGTACAGCACATTTTAGTGGCAATAAAAGCTATAAAAGTGTTGAGATCTTCACTAGACTGTGATGTGAGAGGACAACTGGAATGGGGACATTCATTAGTGTTTCATGCCTGTTTGATTCATTCATCCAGCAATGTTTTGATGGATCTATTGGATCTTTTGGTGCAAGACAAAACAATTGAAGTCCAACAGTTTTATTTTCTCCCCAAAAAACTCAGTGAAGTGAATATGAGACTAGCCAGCTACTAAATTTAGCTCCATTCTCGTAGATCAGCAGTGGAGATGGGCAATGCGTCGAGACCCCCCTTCCCTCCCTCCTGTATGATGCTGCTGGTTGCGTTTCTAAAAGAGCCGCACTGTACCATGACGCTTATGTAGGATTTGGTAACCAAGGCAACAAACAACATCAGAACAGAATGGTCAGATTAGGCGGTGAAGCGTGAAGAAGAGGGAAACGATCCGAGACTTAAAGCATAACCAACAAGTCAGAGCTCAGAACACTAGGTGAAGAGGAACCAGAGACTCCTCCATCCTGTCACCGCAGCAGGCGATCTAACAGGTAGGAGGATTCTCACTCACCTGTCTGAAGATCTCTCTTATCGTCCTCACTAGTTATTAGTAATAGCAGGTGTTACTTGTGGTTGTGTTATGGAATGATAAAAAGTGCTTGGTTTTCTATGGTTCTATAGTATGATGTTAACCATCTTTGTGTTTTAGATTAGAAAAAAACAAGAGTATTGACTAATAGCTGGTGTGTGTTTGTAAAAAGTCCTGCATCAGGCAGCAGAAAAAATGGGTCTCACTGATGGATCTCACTGATCAGAAATGCGAGGATTCTGTCACAGCTTGGCATTGTGCATGGCCATCTGCCCCCTGTCACGAGTGCTTATTAAGCCTTCGCCTTTGAAGAGGCTAGGCTTGTGCCAGGGCCATGACTTTGGCTTGTGGCCATATAGGCTTTGACCTATACATTCTAGTAATGATGGTATTACTGTAATGATGTACTGTACCTAGACTGGCATCCAGATCAACAAAATGGGTTGTGCTTTTGATAGAAACAGTGTTTTAGATACTGTAGCATTATTGTAGTAGGACCAGAAGTTATCTAGTTATTTCATGTTACAAAACAGACAGTAAAAAGGTGCTACTGAAGTGATTACCAGAGTAATCTACCCAAAGATTGACAGTACAGTAAGTCACTGTTCTAACCAACTGAGTTGTACCGAACTGCACAGTCCATGAAGCCTTGTTACTCCATCACTAGATATCTGCAGTGAAAACTCTCTCTAAAGCCTTTAAAGCTCCCAAACCATAACCCTCAGATAAAGGCTGTCTTAGAAATAGCATTCACACTTCCATTTGTGGAAGAAAGCTACAATACTATCTCTCTGTTCAAAACTTTCAATAGCAGAAAAGACAAGCATTCTGAATCAGCAATAGTGAAGCGCTTCCCTGAAAGGGAGAGGAATCTTTTATCTAATATTTAGATGATTGCCTATATTGAAAAAGTTGGACGTTTTCAACTGAAGGATAATAAGCGCCTTTTTTGGTCTCCTCAGAAAGTGAGGACAACGTCCTCTGTGCCTTTCAAAAACTTACCTTAAGGGGACAGTGTGTGTCTCAGTAAATGGAATATGCTCTGACAGGTCTCATTGTCACTTTGGTTCTCTTGAGGAAAAAATGTCACAACCAACAGGCTGCCAATGTTATCATTCTAGACCTTACTGTCTATCTATTCAGCCAATGTCCATCAATTTTTTTTTAAATTAATTTGAATGCTTTTTATCCACATACAGACTAAGATGTGGCATTTCCTATATGACCCATTCAATCTAAGAAATGAATTACATTTCTTCCATAGATGACAGTTTGAATAGTGAATTCATTCTCACAATGCCTATACCATTGTATAGTTTATTGCCATAATGATTATGGTAAATGGTTACATAATTAAAAGAGCAAGCATGTTATTTTTGCCCATTGGTCTCATAGAATTTAACATTAAATTCTCAGGTGATGAATGCCATTTCCATGGAATCCAAATCAATGCACCACTCCCAATAATATAATATAATTTTTTAAATTGTGTGTAACTTGTTTGTTTCTGTAGTGTTGCAATGAGACTTTTTTTTTGCATATTCATAATCCAGCTTTTGAGGGTTAGCACAGGGGCTCAGGCAATGCAGTGAAGGATAATTAATGTTTATGCATTATGCTAAGCAGTATCTCTATTACTGTAGCTATATCTCAGTTGATTGATGTTGTGTCTCTCATTTGTTTTGTTTGCTGCAACAGAGTTTGATTGTTGCTTTGAAAATAATGGAATGAAAAGAGACAAGAGGTATTGTGTCATGTCTCTTGTTCAGATGTGAAACCCATTTTTAAAAGTGACCCTTGTACCAACCCTTCCGTGTTTGAACAAGAGCTGAATAGCAAACCGTAATGGGATTGTAAAACAAAGTGTCACACTGGGGCATGTAATTATGAAGCACTTATATAATTTCTGTGTGTTTGTGTGTGTGTGTGTGTGTGTGTGTGTGTGTGTGTGTGTGTGTGTGTGTGTGTGTGTGTGTGTGTGTGTGTGTGTGTGTGTGTGTGTGTGTGTGTGGACGCTTATAATGAAACTTTATAATTCTTTGTTTTACAGAGACACAGCACGCCAGGTTCAAATAGGGTTACTCTCTCAAGCCCTTGCAATTTGCAGCCCAGACATGTTTGTAGATGAGTGAGACACAACTGCTCAACAAGTGCTACATGCATTACCTGTGCGCTCATCAGGTTCTCTTTTGCCCAGGGCAGGAGTTTGATGCTGTGAGTTGGAATAGAAGCGTTGATACTGTATCCTCATACACAGGGGACATGCAGTCTTCTACTAATCCAGGTGAGAGACAGACAGACAGACAGACAGTTAGGCAGCAGTTGTTGGGGACCATTCCCCCAGGATTCATACCGGGGAAGGATGGGCTCTGCAGGAGTAGAGTGGCAGCCTGTACTTTGGACTTCAAACCACTCACAAATCTATGTCTTATCTTCCTGGGGAACTGTGCTGAGCTCTGCAGCTTTCAGACCCAAGAGAACTGAGGTGTAGACCTAGTATACACACAGATGCACACCGACTCAACTCTGTGTATTATACATATACAAAGTCATTATCATTCATATACAGTACACCATGATTATTATTACATTAAATCATGATTGCGTGTAAATGCCCAGGGGATTAATTATGATGTAAGTGAGTGGAGGGAGTATGGAAAAGAAGTAAACTAAATATTAAGTGATGCCTGAAATAATGTGTTACCTTAGGGTGTTACAGTATGTAGGGTGTTATTAAGGTTATTATTCATGTGTTTAATGGTGTCCACAACACCCTCTGGATATACAGGTGGGAAGAGTCCACTGGATGGCTATGCACCTTTCTGGATGCTCTACCTGTTTCCTCTTTCTGGAATACTCATAACATGGAATATTGCTCTCATACTGAAAGAATGAGATTGACTGAAGTGAATATACAGTGCATTCGTAAAGTATTCAGACTCCTTCACTTTTTCCACATTTTGTTGTGTTATAGACTCAATTTAAAATTGATTAAATTAAAAGAATTTAATACCCCACAATGGCAAAGCAAAAACACGTTTTTTGAAATTTCAGTAAATGTATTAAAATTGAAATACAGAAATACCTCATGTACATAAGTATTCAGTATGAAGGGGTCTGAATACCTTCCACTTCTCTTCTTTTTATGTCCTTTATGCAGCCGAGGACGCATTGCAGTGCTGAAATATTTATTCGATATTAAACATAGATATATTCACCCACTGGTACAAGAGAGATTAAAACAATGAAACTGACATTTAAGAGAAGAGGAAACGTGTAAATGATCCCTCCGGCCTGCCAGTCAGAGTGAAAGATCTGGTACCATTTCCCCTGTGGGATCCCTTCTACTGTACATCACTAGCGGCTCTGAGTTCCAACCCCCCCTCAGTTACCCAGACCCTCCCCATTATCAGGCCAGCCTGGCCATGCATTATTCCCTGTGATGTACTGATGTAGAAACGGGGGGTTTAGAGGTAATTAGCTAGGTGTTCAAAACTCATTTTGGAAGAACAGCATGCACCTTCCCAGCAGGGCTCCAAGCTGGACGCCTGCCTCAGGCTCACCACAACCCCTCTATTGACTGCCAATAAAGGTGAAAGACAGGAGAAGAGATATTCAGGATGAGAGAAAGTTGTGTGTGCCAGCAGACGGGGTCAGAGAAGCTTGCCATCACTGTACATAACAATCTCAGAGTAATGCTGGGGTGTTTTTTGAAGCACATGAATACTGCTTCACATGGAAAAGTATGCTTTTTGCTGTGGTATCAGAGACATGTTTCTTACTGTTCTATGTTAGAGCTGTCCGGACATCCAATGGACAATTGGCTATTCTGGCCCTCAAAATGACCGTACGTAGCAGCCAGAAAAACCTTTGCACAGGCTTACTCTAGTGAGATCCATATGGAGGGGGGTAAAATGTAGAGACAAAAATGTATGCGCACAAGCAGCTTATGAGAATGCTGCAAACCTGCTGGCACTGCTCTTTCATTATCGCAGTTATAAAAAACACCTTGAATATGCAATATGAATGCTGAGATCAATGAGCTCTTAGCTGACAGAGGATTACAGACACAAAGGTACCCTGCGCTACTGCAGCTGCTGCCAGTCTGCCAAGGGATTGCCACAACATGAGAAGTTCATGGAGCTAATACCTGTACACTCCAATCAAAGAGACAAACATTTTGGGTAGCGTTCGAGGTGGTCATGATGCCTATGCAGTAAGGTATCGACACACTTGACACCACTGTAAGAACTAGAGTGTCCAGATTAGAGAGATGACTCACCGGAACAGCTTTTACCCTCATTATTAACTTTCATCTTGATATCAAGACATACTGTACATGACATACATCACATATACAGTTCCATTACTTCTCTTGTCTCTGCCCTCTAATCATCGAATAGTACAATACGGTATGTTTACTGCCAATACTGTAAAAACAAAGAAAAACAAAGGCAGAGATCAATGGTGGCAACTGCAATACAGATATGCCTGACACTCTTGTAGACCCTAGATGAATGGTAGGACTGTGATGCTGTACAGTATGTTTGAGGATGTCAGGAAGTGAGCTAAGGTATAGGGTGACTGCCTGGGTTTTATTAGAACACTAATTATGACGGCATGGGAGACAGCTGATGATTCCCATCATCACTGAGACTCCTAATCCTGAGAGGAGATAATCCAACCACTGGAATTCATTGGAGTGAGGAGAAGGATGCCATGTGTCACAGTGACACATACTGTATATTTGAGGTGTACATTAGGCTTTTTAGCCACCCCTCTCTCCCCCCTGGCTAAAGTTGAACAGGGATCAACAGTGCAGGCAGAGGGCACAGTACATTTATGTCTCCTGTCAGAATGTTTCGTGTGGAGTCAGTTCAGCATACAGTTGAGACAAGTACTGCTCCCTTTATGAAGATGCATGGAGTAAGTAACACTGATAGTGCAGGGGCATGGAATGAGGGAAATCAGAGATATAAAAAAATGAACAAATAGCCCATGCTTGTCAGTTAGTAGTGAGTTGTATGAGGTAAAGCTGATTATATCAGCTCCACAGTGTGTGTGCATCTCTGGGGACCAGATCTTGGAGTAATGAGTCCCGCTGTGGCATACACTACACTCGTCCTCTCCTCCTCCTCCTCCTCATCTGTGTCTTCATCCCAGGCTTTTCTCTGCTCGTGCCGATGATTGATTCATGACCTGAAACAGAACTATGCGCTCTTCTTCTGCTCTCTCACTGCAGAGGGTTCATTATCTCCCACTCCTGGCTCATTACTACGTGTCTACGGGTCGTCTGGAGATATTGCCTGCTCCAAATGCAGCCCTGACTGGTGGATAGATACAACAGTGTTGAAACGCCACCAGACACAGGCAATTTAATCAGTGCATTGAAGGCTCTTATGATGAACAGCAGGAAAAGCACACTCCTCTCCCAGAGAGTTTTGTTGGTAGTTAATGGCTCCGGCTTTTGTGGGTTTATTAGAGAAATATATTTTCTGTTGCAGTAATTCCGGCTCTGAGAGGAAGCTTCAGTCTGCTCTCTGCTCTAAAGTGCTATTCTGGGAAATAGGCTCCTCTGGAAAATGCAATGTGTTGTTTTGTATGGTTGAGTGGAAAAACAGGCTTTAGCTCAGTTTGAGATGCTAATGTGGTAATAATGCACTTTGTTAATTATCTGAAATGGCTGAGGATCCTCCATTTCACGATGAAGAGTGAGTGTTACCCCTTCAGGGCCCTGGTTCAGAGCTTTAGAGACCATTTAACATTTGCTTAATGTCTAGTAAATCTATGCAACTTCTACCAGAAAGTGTTAAAAAAAAAACAACACACATCTTAGTTCTGTTATAGATCAGGTCACACACACACTGGAGATGTCCTCCCCTTTCTGCACTATACCTTAATCAATACAATCCTCTGGTCATTTGTCAGTCCCGCTATAACCTTTAACTGCTGTCCAGTCATGAGAAGGTACACACACAGGTTTCCTTTTACTGCAGCTTGTGAATACTGAGTGTTCTGTAGTGTAATGAAGATAATAAGTGTACTGTACAGACCTAATCAGATGTTTTACCCAGTACAATTATTCACCTAGAGCTTTGTATTTCTATTGTTTGTTTGTTTTATTTCTGCATTCATTGATAGTGTAGAAACTGCTGAAAGAACTAAATTAGCAAAAGATTAAGATTAATTAATCTAGTGAAATATCTGAAATAGTGTTGAAAACAATGTATACAACTGTATCTTTTCTACTACTATTGATACTTCTACAACTACCACTAATGAGTTTTAGTACTTTGAAAATGATTTGCCTCTACAGTATAACAAACTTCAGCATTGGTATGGCTCATTTACAAATGCTACAGTAAATGCCTCATTTCCACTTTCTCCTAAAGTACTTTTTCCTTTTTTCATTGTTTCCTAATGTATTCATGATTCTTCCAGCAGGACGCAATCTCTTTTTCTCTACAACAGAGTCTAACCTTGCATCAATTTTTCGCTACAGGGAAGAGCAAACTATTTTTCTTCTCATAATAGGGACATGACTGATAGCTCTACAGAGATGACACCTCAGTCAAACTCACTCTACTCCTCCCACTGCATAGATTCAGCTCCTGCTGCCAAGTCAACAGGATTGTTCAGCCGACACCAAGCCAGAGGATATGTCTACTATTTAATGTATTTAGGAAACTATGTTTGGTTTCAAATGAGAAATACTGTATCTACTGCTGCTGACTTAGGGTCAATCTACTGTAACAGCCAGAATACTAAGTACTGTTTGTGTTGCTCAATGACATTTATGGACACCTACATCCCACAAAATCATTTTATAAACTATACATTTTTCCTTTTTCTCCATTTTAACCCCTGGTTAACAGCACAAACATGTGACAGTCGATCAATCATCACTGTATGCCAGAGTTATTCGGTGGAGATTTCATCTATTTGTTACAGTGACATATTTGACAGCTCTCCTTTAATTAAATACACATTTTTCCCCTGCATTCCCACATTTCTGCACAGCCTTTCTTTAGAAGAGATATTGTATAGAGAGCAGACAAAGGTTGCAGTCGCAAAGGTATAGCGGGGCTGACTCACTACTGAGTGAAAAGCAACCAGCCTTGCAGACTACTGGAGGGTTCATTCTTTGTGCAGGAGAGGTATTGTGATGGACAAATATGAATGCATACAGCGATGCTCAAGGTCTCGTGGAACATCATTATAATATTGAGTCCAAAGTGCTCATTGAAGACACTGCCAGTCATGCCAATTACAAAGATTTTGCAAATAATGATTGCAAGCACAGATTGTTCCTGTTTTTGAATGTGTGCATCAGTTTTTTTTTTTCTGCATTGATTTGGCTGGATCCCTCAAACACAATGCGGGTCTTACATAACACACACTTATTTGTAGCTAGATTGACTATTACAGTCCTGCTGTTAGGTGAGGGGAGAGGATGGGCCAATGGACAGTGGTACAAAAAAGAATACATCAGGTCACGGTTCTTTGATTCAGTTCTTTAGTTGTGAGGTGGGGCTTTGTGTATACAGTCATAACCATCTATTAACCATCTATTACTTAATTATTATAGCATCAGTATACTCTGTGTTGGTGACAAGTTGTGTTGTGGTGTGACTTGCTTCTCCAGGGCAGGAGCTGCCATGCCATTTGGCTGTTTGACACTCGGGGAGAAGAAGGATTACAACAATCCCTCAGAGGTCACCGACAAATATGACCTCGGACAGATTGTCAAGTCGTGAGTACTGTATTTCCCATAATACTCATTTATTTTAGCAAATCAAAATACACTTTTAAAATTCTGATTAGGTTTTGTTATATCACTTTATACTTTTGTTTACTTGTTGTTTGGTGTTTTGTTTAGGGAGGAGTTCTGTGAGATATTCCGAGCGAAGGATAAGAACACATTGAAAATGTACACCTGTAAAAAGTTCCTGAAGAAGGACGGGAGAAAAGTTAGGAAGGCTGCCAAGAATGAGATCCTGATCTTGAAGATGTGAGTCAAGTTCAGTTTGGTTTATGCATTTAGGCACACCTTCTCAGACTCCTGTGGCAATGAATCACAGTATAAACACAACAACAGTAACAACAGTACTGTAAACACACAAACAAAAAGTTGTTTGATTTACACCAATGAGCACACTTGTTCCTCTTCTTTGATTTTGATGGTGAGTACCAAGAGACAGTCTTGAAGCATTGAAGTGAAATTTTATTTTTACTGAGAGTTGAACTTATGGATTGTGCCTGCCTTCCTTTTTGCAGATGCCACAAGAAAGCATAACACAGTGTACATCATAGCGTTACGATTATGATATGAAACAGAATAAACAGCATAGTCAAAGAAAAAGCTGCCAAACATACTTGGATGTAATAAATTATGGGCTATGTCTCTTTAGCAATTTGGTCACGTCTTTGCAAGTAGAATGATCTGTAATGAAAGAGCGACAGACCCATCAGTAATTGAAAAAGAGATATCAAAATGTAATTAAAACACTTGAGGGAATAAATGAATTGAAATGTTAATGAGCTTGAATAGATTGAATTGAGTATGCCAATCATCAAGTCATAATGATTCCTGGACAGACCACACAAATTGATATGATAGGAAAGTATGCAAATGTGATCATCAGTGAATAACTCCGCTTATCGAACTTCCTCCTCCTACTCCTCCTCACCCCTCACTCTCTTTCCTGTTCCCCTCTCCCCTCTTTCACAGGGTGAAACATCATAACATCCTCCAGCTGGTTGACGTCTTTGAAACTAGGAAGGAGTACTTCCTCTTCCTGGAGCTGTGAGTGTTATTGGAACCAATTGACTGGTTGTGGGTTTCTATTTGCACTAGTAACTACACTACTCAATGTGGTCATTAAACTAGTTTAGGGAGCATACAAAATGATGAATGTGGCACTCTTTTAACCCCTAATTGAAGCCTCTATGTTACATATTTTGTGAAATAATCTCATCCATTTAAAACATGAATTCATTTGACTTGTTGAGAATAGTGAGATTTTAGGAAGATCTCAATGATTGCCTACAGTTATGAATGACATGACAGTAGTTTTCTGTGGATATTCTCTACAGAGCTACAGGCAGAGAAGTCTTCGACTGGATCTTAGATCAAGGCTACTACTCAGAGAGGGACACCAGCAATGTTGTGAGACAGGTGTTGGAAGCTGTAGCCTATCTGCACTCCCTGAGAATCGTCCACAGGAACCTGAAGGTACACTATACACTGCTCCCATCTAGTGGTAGGTGGTGGCATTACACCATGGTCACTTTAACATCTAGGGAGGGCCAGCCACAGACATTTGAATCCTTTCTGGGAGGAGTGAAAAGAAGACCGAAGACAACCTAAGACTAGCATCCAGACTATCCTTCAGCCTGTTAATACAATGTGTTTTTGTAATATCTCAAATGTCAAGTAATGTATATGGGGAAATGTGTCTGTTTCAGCTGGAGAATTTGGTGTACTTTAACCGCTTGAAGCACTCCAAAATTGTGATCAGTGACTTCCACTTGGCCAAGCTGGAGAATGGACTCATCAAGGACCCCTGTGGAACCCCAGAGTACCTTGGTAAGGGGGAGTGGATCAGATGGGTGATGAGTATTTACTGAAGATTCTACTTCTAGTGGCTTGGTGAATTTATCCCTTGGTGCCTGTGTTTGTTCCTTCAGCTCCTGAGGTGGTTGGAAGGCAGAGATATGGAAGACCAGTGGACTGCTGGGCCATTGGGGTCATCATGTATATTCTGTGAGTGTGCCTCTATCACCTCAATTCTGACAGTACTACACTATATATAACCACAATGTAGGCAATATACAACCATAATAATGTCATCCTCCATCTCTCACAGGACTGTTAACATTGGCAGATGAAAGGGGCTATGGTAGTGATTGTCTTCTTTTCCCTCTCTCCAGTCTGTCTGGGAACCCTCCTTTCTACGATGAAACTGATGACGAGGATTACGACAATCATGACAAGAACCTTTTCCGCAAGATTTTGTCAGGAGACTATGAGTTTGACTCACCATACTGGGATGATATCTCTGACTCAGGTATAAAACTGTCATTCAAGATCATACATACAGGAAGCATATTAAAGTGCTGAAGTAAACAGGTTGAGACATTGAGCTTGTTCGGGCATGTGTGTCTCCACTGTAATACTTTTGTTATTATTATATTTGTTGCACAGCAAAAAGCCTGGTGGCATCTCTGATGGAGGTGGACCAGGATCAACGACTGACAGCACAGGAGGCCATCAACCATGAATGGTACTGAATGATGTACTATGATATATGGATTTATGACTTACTGTATGTATTTGACATGTCGCCATTCATCAAGTATAATTAGAGGATGCCATATTTGGCTCTTTTTATTTCACTCTACTGATCCAAAAAATCTTAGTAGTATGAATAAGCCTATATTTTTTGGGTTGGTTTTCCTTTTTTCAGGATTTCTGGGAATGCTGCCTCAGATAAGAACATCAAGGATGGAGTCTGTGCACAAATAGAGAAGAACTTTGCCAAAGCCAAGTGGAAGGTATTCCTTCTCTCTGTCAACAAATGTGTATACAGTATGTGGTGTTCATCCACTGTTTCAGATAATGGTGTTGCACTCAACCATTTCATCTATGTGTATGGTCTTCCCCTTTCACAGAAAGCTGTACGTGTCACAACCATCATGAAGAGGCTGAGAGCACCTGACCAGAGTGACTCAGGGGCCTCCAGCCCTGCTCCAGGGGCCTCAGCTGGCACCGTCACCCCCAGCAACACTCCTGCACTTCCAGCTGATGCCCCAGAAGGCACCCCTGCTGCCAGCACAGAGGCCTCTGTTAACCCTACGGTTCCTGACTCACAGAGTCCAGCCACCATCACTCCTGACTCCTCCCAGCCCAGCCCGGCCCCAGAGGAGGCGGAGCCTCTGGAACGGTGTAATGGCGATGCTCCAGCAACCCTCCATACAGCCCAGCAAACACAGGAGGATCAGAATGGTTAAACAGAGCTGGTCCCATGCCACCACCCCCCCCCCCCCCACCCACACACACACACACACACACATATACACACACAAACACACACACACACACACACACACACACAAACAACCTGTAAATAAGGTCCTGGCATGATAATACAGAATCTGCTTAACCACCCTCCCACTTGCAGCATTAGTGCAGCAGATCATCTCACCGAGCCTCTGTTTTTTCATTAGCATGGTCTGTCTATCATGCGATCGTTTGAGTGGTCTGTCTATAATGGATCGTTTGAGTGGTCTGTCTATCATTTGCGTAGTTTGCCCTCACTCTTGTTTTCCCCCCTCAGTCTTGTAGATAGTCCTTCCTCTGAAGTTGGTTCACAGAGGAATGCCTACTCCTTGTTTTCTTTTTAGCAGGTCTAGACAATGCTTTACCCTGTGTCTCTTAATTTGCCACCTGTCTGAATTTAAATGAGACTCCCTTCTTTTTTTGTAGTCATTTTAGGTGTTTCTACCAAGTCTAGAAATAGAACTGTTGTCATGGTCATTCCATAACTCTCATCAATATTCACCCACTGAACCCAATGTACCCATCCTCTCTGATAATTGTTTATGTTAATACTTTTACGAAATGTTCCATGGTGGTTTGTGTTTGATACATTTTCCAATGCTGCATGTTGACCATTTTCATCTGACCAAGTTTTATTGAGGGTTAGGATGGTATTTTAGGGTACAGAGTTACAGATTAGCCATTTTCAACTCACTCATTTCATTCATCTTTGCAAAGGGTTTGAACAAAAGCCCTTGTGGCTCTGAAAGTGCTGTAAATATGAATCTTTTTTGAGGTAGCCAGAACAGCATGCATTTAGAGTCGCTAACACCTTATGGATAAGGATCCTAATAAAATGTGAATAGTGTTGCAGCAATCTCGCTACAAATCCTGACCATAGCTTTGATTCCTGTCTCCTCACATACAGCTATGCTACACTGAGCCAGAGAAGTGAAGGCCCCTGCCCACACCTCACAAATAAACTGACATAAGTAATGGGGAAAGCAATTTTCTTGTACTTTGTTGTTTTGCCAGACAATTTGTTCTTTCAAGCAACACAATTTCATTGAATCATTCTTCAGATTTTTTAGGCAGCAATAGATGTGATTTTTGTACATGATGTAAACTCAGCACATCGTGTTCAGCTAAATGTTACCACTGCATTCAAAACATCAATAAATGCATTAGCCATTTACTGTATAGGATGCATATGAATATTGATTTTCAATGTAGAGTAGGCCTATTCCATGGAGTTGATGTAGACACCAGTGTTACTTCTATGGGTTAACTGATACAGCTGTCTCATACTGCATAGCCTTGTCTTTCGGGTGCCAGCCCAGTATTATCATTCTTCCTTGTTTGAAAACATAACTGTGTCAATGTACAATATCTGTTTCACTCTGCAACACACTTTTAGTGAAATTCATAGTCACCGACATGTGTGTGATGTTTCTTTGGCCTCACCTGTTAGAAAGCAACTTTAATCTCAATACCAGCTGCTGTACCATAGCCAATATATTAGTGAGTAATGAAACTCAAAGCAATCTAAAATCTGCTTGTGTCTCTCTCTTTTGTACTCTTTTTGAGTAAAGAAAAAGAAAATTGGGAGAGAAAATCTATCTGCTTTAGTGCTCAGAATAGCCTACTTCATAGGAATTAAAAAATTTCAAATAGTTACTCATACTGTATAGTGTCAAGCCTGTCAACATGTGCATAACCAGTATTTATGTTTGAAGCATATTTTAGCTGAGCTGAATGGTTGCCAAGTATCATGTAAATGTATGAATTGAGCAATATTGTTATTGCTATATAAAACTGTGACACTTTTCTGCATTCCTTTAATTGTGTATGATCAGTGTTTTTTTTTTCACATGCCATGACTAGTCAATTTTTCCAGATTGCTTTTCATATGACACATGTGTTCAGGACTCAAATAAGTCCTTACACTAAATGGCATTGCTTTCTCTCTAGTGCCACTAAACTGCTATGCCACTGATGGGTGTTTAAGAAATTACAAATTGTTGTAGAATTTCCCATAGGCCTGTAGATTTGTTTGAGAATTGTACTTTATGAAGACATGAGATATTTCAAACAAATCTATAACTTTTTCACATGACCTACCATGTGTTGTTTGATCTGTTTCCACAAAGTTTGCCCCACATGTAAATATACAAATGACAAATATGAAGAATATTTTCTTAATTTTGTTTTTGGTGATAATCACTTTATCCATCTTCATATGTCATGGTAACCACAAAGACTGTGTTTTACGACAATACAACAAAGCAATGATTTTACCCATGCACACAAATTGACAGTAGGCTAGGCTGTATGGTAATGAAAAGTTATTTTTTTCTGTGTTTCTCTGTGTTTCTCTCGCTAATGCACTTGTACATTTTGTTGTCTTCTGTGTCCTGTGTCTCATTTGTAGCTTCTGTATTGATTGTAATCGAAAATAAAAACTAATGGTGACGCAAATTACATCTAGGCCTACCGGTTTTTTATGTGATAGACTTTTTTATTGGCATTTTACTAGTTGTTATCTCTCTTCCATAACACATTTGCATTTCTGGTTAAAATCTGTAGGCCTAGAATTCATCTGTGGGCAGAAAAAAGTAGTGCAGCCATTTAAATTCAGTAGATGGCAGTGTTCTGAAATTAATTTAAAAAACAAAACAAACAAAAAACATTCATTCATCCACAGAACCCCGTTCCCGTGCGTTGCCTTTCATTTCCACCACTGCACTGTAGGTTTTCCCGTAAGGTGTCTTCACAAAGTCAATGCAACTAAAAGTAGGTCGTACTTCATGAATATTAATAATGGACGGCATTGTGGGCGTTGTGGGCATTGTGAGTTTTATAAATTCAGTTTGAGTTTTATGTATTGAGGGCGGAGTTTTATTATTTTGAAACGGCCCACCCTCCCTCTGTCAAAGACGTTAATATCCCTCTCTGCCTCAGCTGCTTGGATCTTAGGTTTTTCTTCATATAATGTCCTTGACATGACAAGCGCAGTTACATGCTGTAATGAAAACGACATGATCAATAGTTTTTATTGTATTTAACTGTGTGGAATACATTGTGTCAAAGCAACAACGCCTACTGTTGCGCGATACAATCCAGGCGTGCCCCTAGCCTGGTGTTACTGACAAGGAATAAGTCGTCTTCGCTCGTCACCACTCTTCGTTGCCAGTCGTCGTCGTTGGTGAAGTCGTTTGGAAGAAATAGTCAATATGGCTCCTAGAGATATAGAACAACAAACATCGGAAATTATTAGTTGTCTTTTTGATGACTACTCAGCATTATATAGGAGCAATACTGGAGGATTTATTGAGCCCGATGGTCCATGCGACGACGGTAAGAATTCTCTGCTTGTCTTTTGTTGTTCTAAATACATGGTGTCATGTCTTTTACCAGACGATATTTGACTTTGTGTGATGATGATGATTTTTTAAATTATTATTATTTATTTATTTTACCTCGAATAAGAGCCAGTAATCATTTGTAGGTATTGTAGGTGAATGTATTGCTGATTGATTTTCAATAAGAACAGAGTGAGAGAGATTATGTATTCCTATGCAGAGTCATATTGAAAATGGATAGATTGTAACTACACTATGGCTTCACACCAAAAAGAAAGCTACAAGTCCACAATTGACTAGTCTGTATGGTCAAGCATTGAAGAAAGACCACATCTGTTTTGGCAGATGACACATTTGACGCAGGTTTAATAGCTGATCAGCTGAGGGCGCTGGGCGATGATTACGACGAGAAGGTGATTCAACCTCTAATGAGAAAGCTCGAACAAGCAGCAGCAGACCAGGTAAACACACACACACACACACACACACGTACACGCACGCACGCACACACACTATGCCATCCTCTTTCTTGCAAGTTATTACCTTTATGCTATTACATTACCGCCATTTCACACACAAGCATGCATATAGTGTTTTCATTACTCTAAATATGATAACAGAATGTACTGTATCTGGCGGGATTCTGTGTTTTCGCTATGTTGTATAATGTTGGCTTAAATCACAAGGAGAGGTTGGTCTGTTAGGTACGGGTGCGTTTTATGCTGTTTAGATAACAGCAGTACCATATCTGAGCTGGTCCTCTGGGGGACTGTGTGTGTCAGAAGATCTTGGCAGCAGGGTTATGACTAGACCAGACACACACACACACACACACACACACACACACACACACACACACACACACACACACACATACATACATACATACATACACACACACACACACACATCAGAGTAACCTTGACCTACACTATCAGTCAATATCTAATATCAGGCACTTTAAACAATAAATGTGCTGCCAAACATCTGCCTTTGTTTCAAGTTCTGTTTGGTTCTACAAAATAACCTGCTGTGGTCTTTGATGTGGTCTTTGTGACATTTAGGCGTCTTGTTGACATAAATGTCTTAAAATAGGAGTGTGTGATAACAGGAAGTTGAACTAACTAACTAATCTTGCTGTGATAGTAAAATAGAATAAGCTGATCAAGTAACTTGGCTTGTTTATATTATGTCTGCAGAGGAATATTAATCTAAATTAATGAGTTATAACTGTTGTAAATGTTTTATAATTGGATAATAAACTGGTTATAAGTAATTTAAAAATGTGACCTTAATGTAAAGTGTGACCCACATTTGTGTAGATCACTGATCACATCACACCTTTAGCACATTAACAGTGCTTTGTATACAGTATATTGGCTGTAAAGTGCATTCATGTTTATTCATTCTTGTTTCATTTTAAGGGTAGAGAGCAACTAGTTCTGAATAAGTTGTAGTGTTCAAAACCACAAAGCCCATTGTTCACAGCTACACTGCCTGTCTGTCTATCTGTTTAGATGATGAATGCTGAATTTATTTAGAACCAAAGGTTTGTTGTTAGAAAGTGCTGTGATATACTTCCGTCCATTGTAGCATGGCCATTGGCTATCAACGGTGTAATAGTGTGCCCCCCCACCACCTCTTTCTCCCCAGGTGGTAGAGGCATTTGGGCAGAGTGTGGAGACCCTGTGTCAGGCACGGGTGGCCCAGAGGGCCGAGGTGGCTTCAGAGATGCAGCTCCTGAGGGCCTCTGTGACCCTGTGCCTCTACGCCAAGAAGAGCTCCCCTGCCCTTATAGGTAAGGTCCAAAGAGCCATGGAAGCCTTCGTCAACAATCGCCTGACCGGCTGGCTGACTCAGCAGGGTGGATGGGTGAGTACTGTACCTGAGATATATAATACTTGCTGTTACAATAACTGTTATGACTGTTAATGTTGTTATAACAGTATATATATATATACTGTACCACAAGTAGTAAAGAAGCACAGTGCAGTGTGACTAGAATTACGATACAGCTCCTACTGTATGTCACCTTGTAGCCAGCTGTTTATTAAACATGGACATATTGATATAAACTTGGAACTTTTTATTTTTATTGACTTCTTCTGGTTTGTTTTTTGGATTATACAGGTTGTAAAAGCCAAGGAGTATATGAGATTTTCAGTAGGATTGTCAAAGGTTTGCTTTGCACAGGGCAACAAAGGGAACTGTAGCATTTAAAGGCAGCGAAAACAACTGCTCCTTGCAAAACGTTACAAAGTTAGAGCTAGATTAAACAAAGAACACCTGCAACAGTAAATGCCTGCCCATTGTCATATTCTGACTCAGTGTTTCCTAGGTCACTGATCAAAAGAAGCATGCAGATCTGTTGAAAGATATGTTTCAAAGTCCATTTCCTTTTCCTGAATACTGGGTGTTTGCAATAACAGTCTGCTCTGCAGTATAACTCTATGCAAATGTCTGAGGACATGGGTATTTGAACCTGATAGCATTGATATTGTGTTTCCATTTCCAAGGTCATCATTGTAAACATTGACAGTGTATTATGTTCGCTCATGTTCTGTGTGGTTCATTATACTTTTCTAATCCATCTGAAGCAATGTTTCATCACCACTAATTCAAATACTTGTCAAGCTCACTTGAGGAATTGCGTTTTCTTTGCAACTGGGTTCCAGCTGTCATAAACAGACATTTTAGACTCTTGATTGCCAGTTCTGAATCAAATCAAATGGTGAGTCAGTAAACTGTGATGACTGTGTCGTACTCCTGAGGTCATTTTGGTTTGTATCATTTCTAGTGAACCTAGTTAGCTAAAGGCTTTCTACACCTAGGAGTTTGGTATGGACTGTCCATGTGGAGAGGATTATACTGTAACATTGTTTTTGTTTTTGGTTGTTTTTAGGGTCAAGTGGTCTCTTGAAGAGTTTGAACAGGAGTGGAGATCATGGACAATGGAACGCCATTGTCCTCTCAGGACAATGGAACGCCACTCCCAACCCACCCCAACCCCTGCCGCCAAGGTGGCGCTTTGAGGAAGAAAGAGTTGCAGACATTCAACAGGACACAATGTAATTACTTGAATCTTTTGACAGCCTTTTTTCCCTTTGCATATTTTACGATCGTGGTACTTTCTATATCTCATAACAAGCAAGAACAGTTTTTTGAAGAACATTCAGGTGCAATTTTTTTGTACATATTGTTCTCCCTTTCACTGCTATTAGTTCTTAACAAGTTAATAAGGCATTATTTAAGCCAATGGACCGTCATCAATTGTGAGTAAAACTGTGGTAACTCTAAACAAACATCTGTGAAGCTGTAATATGAAAAAAGTACTTGAAACAGAGCTGCCAGTGACCCACGCTTCGACACTATCGCTTGATGAAAGCTGATGACTTAGACGTGTGATTTATGAAATGTTTGACCATGTTATCCTCAGTCACTTTGGGCTTTAATGACCTGTTAATCAGCAGCTCAAGAAAGAGAATGTTTTAATGTGTAAAATGTGTTTAGGTCTGTGTTGCTGGTGTCATTAGTTTTAAACTTTCCACAAGATAAGAGAGGTGTGATGTTAAGCTAAACCATGTCAGGGATATCTGTCGTAGTTAGATTTGTGACTAATTTCTAGAGGAAAGCCCTTGTTGTGCCAGCGAAAATTCCAGTTAATGTCTGTTTTTATTGTGACTCTGTGACTCGTACCTTTAAGGGAATCTCTGACTCATAACTTTAATAAGCCAGCTGTAAAGCACTTCATTGTTTTTGACTTAGTGCCACTTCCATTGACAATGGACCAAAGGGAATTTTGTACCATCAGTTTTTCACCAAAGCAATTAAATGCATTTGTTTACAGCACAATTTTATTTGTGTGCATAGTTGTGTGTAATTGTGTTCTTCACAACTTTTTTTTTTTTTTTTAAATATGTTTGAGGGCATTTCTGCTTTATTGGGATAGAGACAGTAGAGATTGACAGGAAGGATGGGAGAGAGAGAGGAGGGATGGTGTGATGGAGAGATGTAGAGATGCATTGTTAAACATCGTCTCATTTTGTGGGTGGTAATTGCAAGTCGAAAATCTGTAATTATAAATCTTTTTTTTAAATGGTATTAGGGTTCAACAATAGAGTCTATACAACAATCTTTCACAGCATAATGTTGTCAGATAAAGCCATTGGCAAATGAGGATTTGATACTCCACATAGCGCTAGTGCTTTTCAGCCAGAGGAAAGTAGGCCGTATTGTGGTGGTGTATTATAAAAGTATAACCACTAGAGGTCAGCACCACCGTACAGTTTTTTGGTCTCAAGAAAACTCATTCTCTGTTTCTTACATTGACATAGTTACTTAACTGGCATGACCATATTTGACCCATACTGTATGTCACAAATCAGTCAGACCTGACACAAAGTTAAAAAGTGTTGGGGCATATCGTAATAACTTTTTAAAATTATTATTCTACAATATCTGCTTTGATAACAAGAGGAAATCTCGTCTCTCCAACACCTTGACAACTGTATTTTTGTTGAATCACAATTGTCAGGAAAATGGAGGCAGCAGCCTCTGTCTTTGATCAGAACTGAGAAACAAACTTCTATTTAAAGAAGAGGGTGAAGGACTCCATAGTTCACAAGGATAGAAATGCTCATTGTATGCATTGTATCCATATCATATCACAGGATTTCTAAAGAAATATACTGTAATGTGTACAGACTATGGGGGGTTTCCAGGGAAATACCTGGTGAGCTGATAACAACAGACAGAAATGCTGCCAGACCTGAGGAGACAAGTGAATTGTGACCTTAAGAACTAGATTCCACTCTCGCTATGTGTGTGTGTGCGTGGATGGGTGGGTAGGTGTGTCAATGTGGGTAGGTCCACGTGAGAGAAGGAGAGAGATTAAAATGTCTACCAGTCTTACAGTATGCGTGGCTTGTTGGTCTGTTGAAGTCTACCAGGTAACCAATGACTGAGTTTGTAAAGCTTCAATTGAGGATAGAAAATGACAGACATTATAAATACATTTACCATGACTAGAGTTTATGATGATTAACCTTTTTGAACTGAGTTTATTTCCATATAAATGTTCTTTTTAATTACATGTAAAGTGGCCATACAATTCGACCTCAGAGCAAATGAACACCCTTGGAATTGTCGTTTAAAACGGTCTTTATTTGCTGCCTCCTGTTATTCATGGAAATGTGTTGGTCTTGACAGTGTGACACCATCAATCACATTTTGATAAATGTACACTTCAAACCCCGGATAATAAGACAGATTGTCCAGCATATTAGTTATCATCATCCTGAAAGATGTACAGTATCTGTAAAACATGATCAGTGACCTCTAGATTCTACTCAGTATTGAAATGTACATCTGAGAATATTGCACAAATCGGATTTGATTCAACTTGCTGGTACAGTAAAGTAAACAGATGACAATATCATTGCTCAGACATGAAACATAAACATGAAAATATCCATAGAAAAGCAGCATTCAAAATACAATGAGTCAACACAGCTGATGTACTGTAGATCCATACCATTGTACTGACTAGATCTGTAGTGGGTTGTGACACACACACACAGACATAGAGCCACAGTAAGACACAGATCAATCACGTTGCTGTCTTTTCTAAGGCTATAATGGACAATGCAGCAATGTCATAATAGTGGCTTCGCCATCGATTCCACATGACCTCTGAAGAGATGAGAATTCCAATGAGCTACTCTGGTAGAAACCCCTTCCTTGCACACACACACACACACACACACACACGTATTAACCTCCCACCCCACCCCCACGTCACATCCCCTCTAAACACTTTCCACACACAGATGTAATGAACCCCCCCCCCCCTCCCAATACATATTCTGTACACATATACAAGTCCCCTGCCCAGTCATAGAAGATGGATGTGTGCATATGAAAATGCCACCTAATCAGTTTAGCCCTCCACTTCCCACTGGCACCTTTCGACCCAACACAGGGAGACCTAGGGGAGAATCTTAAGTGAGTCTGCTCTTCAGAGAGAAGCCTGTGCCGTCATTGGGGCCAATGCCTATCAGCGCAAATGTACGCTGAAACATTGGACTTAGGGCTCCATGCAATCAATACCTGTAGCAGGGAGTGTACAAGGTTGGGCAAGGCAGAGCAGTGCTCTACCTCCCGCACTGTGAGCAAGTGCGTGTTGAATTTTGAAGTCAAAGCAGTGAATTCTTTGCATTTCACAATGTCTTTGATGACATGAATCCTAGCAAGTGTGCACTTTTACAGCACAAAAAGCATGTCTAGTGTTTGGTTTTTCACCCTGTACTCACGGTGGCAGGTTTTGATTGAATAACACCCATGATCTGTAACTGTCCAAAGAAACAGAGCTGACTTACGTCCTCTCTCTCTCCTAAAATCCCAGTAGTAGCCCTTGGTAATCTCTGTACGTAAGGCTACTGAATCTGACTTTTCAGTATGTATGAACAAGACTTCTCCTTATACAGAATGAGATAGACATTTTAGCTTGTTTAAGAAAGGCTATATTACGTTTTTAAGTTAAACTTTCAGTCCACAGATGGGAAATTTTTGCCTTCCACCATCTTACACCGGTACGGTAGCCTATATACTACAAATATAAACACTTTTCAGTTCAGCAGGTTCCTATTGGACCTGCCAAAACTTCTTATTGGACATGACATCATTATGGAAGCCAATGGGAGGTGAATGAGAGTCATTGTTAGTTCCTCCCCTCTAATGGATGATCCTAATTACCATCGTGACCTCCAGATTCCATTGTTCTGTTCAGTTCAGTTCTTCTACGTTCTAAAATGCCTGAAAATTACCCACTGTAAGGTAACCAGTCATCTGAGGATAGTTCCACCATCCACGTCCACCCTGTATGAGGTAACGTTCTCGCTTCACATAGGTCCTTGTACCCTTCCTGGTACAACACCTCCACACCCCTCAGATAGGGATCAAATTAGGATCAGGTCTCTTCCATCCCATCCATTTATGAGGTTAATTTAGGATCAGGGACCTTCCCAAACCCTGACGCTCTCCTCCCATGCTAATCCAATCAGCTCACTCAGATTCAGACGTCATCGTCGTCATCGTTCTGTCTCAACTTTCTCTCGTGACTCTGGCCTCTCTGACTCCCCCTCTGAGGCAGCCTGCCCACGGGGTCCCGGCACAAAATGTACTGCTCCCAGATCTTCCGGAAAGCTGTGCGGAACTTCTTGATGCGGAAGGCATAGACGATGGGGTTGACGGCTGAGTTGCCATGGGTGAGCAAGATGGCGATGTAGATGAGGAACATGGGTGTGTTACAGTTGGGGCAGAAGAGGGTGATGCAGTTGAGGATGTGGAGGGGAAGCCAGCTGACTGCAAATAGAAAGAGTACCAGGGCCAGGGACTTGGCTAGTTTGAGTTCTTTGCCATAGTAACGGCTGGGATCTGTGTGGCTGGCTGTCACCTGGAACAAAATTATAATTATATGGTAATTTAGATTATGTTTTTTATCCATATTGAGTAATACAATGTAAAGTATGTAGCCCATGCAAGACTGGACGCACTATGATATCCAATAAAGGAGCATAACACAGCAGTTTCAATTAGTTCCATTCACTGGGAGTTCCATTTGCCTCCCACAGACAATAAAGCTACTTCCTAAATTAATATTGAGATTTATCGCGTCACCGTTAAATCTCTTTTGACCCAGCCGAGCACTGACACATGTGAATCAATTAACTAATCATCAAGACGTTTAGACGATGAGCTGAATCGGGTGTGTTAGTGCTGGGCAGGACAAAAAAAATAGCTCCAGAACCAAGAGTGAGGAACATTCATGCTGCAGACTGCTCACCTTCTTGTTAAGCTGCCGGTGGATCATGTAGAAGATCTCAACATAAATGAGCAGCATGAGGACCAGAGGGGGCAGCACCCAGCCAAAAAAATTGAAGTAGACCATGTAGTCCATGCTGATGACATTCTCAAACTGGCACGTGATGAGGAGGTCAGGGGTCACCAGGGAGCCGTTATCACGGAGACGCTGCAGGTTGTTCCAGCCCAGCATAGGCATTAGGCCCACCACGATGGCCACCATCCAGCACACCACCACCGCCGTGCCCGCCCGCCGCGGTGTCACCACACGCTTGTAGCTATGGCAATGGGAACAAGAGAAGAGGTGAAGAGTGCATTTGGGTAAATTTGCTTACAGTAAACAGTGCCTTACAGTGTTAGCTTACATATTGTATTGCTAGAGAGACAAGGACAAGAGCAGGGGTCAGAGTTGTGTACTGTAAATTACACTTAACCTACAGTATGATATAAATGTATCAGTATCAACACAACATTGATTTAGGATCAGCTCTTCAGATTTGATCATACAGTTGGGTAGCCTACTGTACAGTAGGTGCCTAACTGTTTCAACAATGCTACTGTACACTGTTGCCTTGTCTCATTTGGCAAGACAACAATAAGTTAGCACAAGCTGAAACAAACGGACGTAGGCTCTGAACAGTCGATAGTAATAAGCCTTCTGTATCTCTTAAACAGGATAACAATACCATATTCAGATATTTTCCATGAAGGAATGAGTGCACTGCCCTGCATCATTCAAGTTTACATTGTTGGCTAACGGTACAGCTTACTTGTAATAACATAAATTCATATTTGGATAAACTTGGAACACAGGATTTATTGTTTGGATTAAGAAAATATGTTTGTGTTGTGCACTGTAAACTTCTTTGTCATTGTGTTTAATCAGCTTTTAATTATAGCAATTTAGCAATTAATTATAGGAATGGGATAAATACAAAATGCTTCGATTCTTGGCTCTACTATTCCAATAATCATTACAATGAGCTTGTATCCAGAGTTTTGGGTTAATCCCTGGTAGCTGACTGGACAGTATACATTTGCTTCCATTTATTCAAGGCCATGGCAAGGTCACTGTGCAAGTGAAATGATGCAATAGATATGAGTGGCACAAAACAGCCACTTTGAGTTAGTGTTAGAATTTCACTCAAGCACCTCAAGAGGATGAGTAAATAATCTCAAGAGTCACCTAAACTGACTTTTCCATTCAGACTCTCTTCCTCTCACACACACTCTCTCTCTCTCTCTCTCTCTCTCTCTCTCTCTCTCTCTCTCTCTCTTTCTCTCTCTCTCACTCACAGGAAGTGAAAGAGACTGCTGATCTGGCACAGACCACAAATCTGGCACAGATTTGTGAGATAAAACACTCTCTGCTGCTCATTGTCTCGGAGAATACACACACACACACACACACACACACACACACACACACACACACACACACACACACACACACATTCTTTCAGGACACTCAGATTCAGCTTTCTAAAAGCTTACTAATGGTTGTAATGACTATGTTTAAATGTTTAATCAGGTAGCTATTAGGTAATGAGATCCTTTGACAGAAATATTTCATTTACACTGGACGTTTTTCTCCAGAAAAAGCACTTTCTAAAATCCTCTCCTACCCGACACTCATTTTGCATACAAACATGTTGCTTCTGCCAGGGGTGACCTAGGGGGAGTGGACTCACGCATTTCGCTTTTCTGTCTCTGGTGGCTGCCTCTTCGAATCGTGCACGCTTTCATGAACATAATGTCCGACATAATGTCCGACATTGCAACTCCATTTCGGGGGGGTTATATTATTATTAGGGAGGATGTTGTTGTTTGGAACTTCAAACTTACACCCTGCTCCTTTAACTGTCTAGACCTAATTTATTATTTCACAGTCAACTAACACAATTAATGTGAGTGTGTCAGATTCAGTGTCTTGGGGTACAAGCCTGAGAAAATGCATATCCAGGTCATGGGACATCGAATCAGCCAACCAACCATAATAATACTAATAATCATATTGATCAATCATGCATGATCAATCATGCATTCTCAATCATTGCTGCAATGATTTAGAAGCACCCCCCACACACACACACACACTCACACATGCATGCACACATGCACGCACACACACACACACACACACACACACACACACACACACACACACACACACACACACACACACACACACACACACACACACTCACACTATTCTGATAATGAGCCAGTGAGATTATTGTTTTTCCAAACACCTCTATTGCGCAACAAGGAGTGTGAATTAATTGTCACTGAAAAACTGGTTATATTGGTTATTTTTAGAGCAATCTCAGCGTGCTCACTGCACTGTGAAAGTGCTGCTTGTCAAAACTATGTTTTAGTCATTCCCAGGCTTGATTTATCACTTGTTCAAATGCACTCAGCTTTTCTCCCGAATAAACTGCAATTATACTTTCTTTTTCCTGAATTGTATGAAATTGTTAGTTTTTTTCTAAAATGATCCTTCCCACATTTAGTTTGATACCACTCCTTAGAGCTCATGGTAGAGAGAAAAACCAAACAGCCGCCCTATTCCGTTCCCTTGGTTTACTATTTTGTTGCCTCAATTTAATGAATTGTTCCCTAAATGTAAGAAATTGTACCCTAAATGTAATAGATCATTCCCTCAATTTAAGAAATCTTTAGTTAGCTATAGTTCAATGTGTGGCCGAAGACAGAGCTATTTTTGAGGCGAAAGCATGCATACATCAAAGTCTAGCTGGCATGCTGGCCTGTTTAATGTTTTCATGATACTAACACAATATGATATTCAGTCAAACTTTATAACAAGCTGGTTAGAGGGCACTAATGCACTTTGATCACATCAAAATGTAGGTTACATGTATCCCCCATGCCGCTGTTCATACTTGACAAAATCATCTAAACTGTGGGAAGGAGATGCTAAATTGTGGGAGTTGGAGGTTGGTTAGTTTGAGACAACAATTTACTAAATTGAGGGAACGATAAATTAAATTGAGGGTATGATTAACCCTTTAAAGCCTGATGTTGCATATAGGCAACAATGTCTAAACACCTGGTGAAATGTCTGTATGCATCAATTCACAAAAGGAAACTGCTGTCTTGAATAAACATTTGTAAAATAGAATCTGGTGGCCGATTGTTGTAATTACACCAGTGTAACTTCACAAGTCTGTAGACAGAAATTTTGCTCATCCAATTCAACGGATGCAAAATGCTCATAAAACTTCCAGAAATACCAGAGTAAATAGTCTAAGGAAAATATTCGTTTTTGGCGAATGAAATGCTAATTTTGTGTTGGGCTGTAATCACATATTCGTGCTTTGCATAGGCTTTCATGTACAATAATATTTTTGTAGCTCAAAAGTTGAATGAAAACTTACATTCAGAGTCTTATGAGACTTACTACTTGACAATTATGAGAGTGTTAACTGCCTGTATTTGTAAAAAAAAAAAAAAAAAATCCAGAAATGTATTATTTGGGGTCTCCTTGTGCAGTCCTAATCACTGCTTAATTTTCAGGCAAGGAAAACTGGATTGAGGTAGAGTTAAATTGAAGGCACAATTTATTAAATTGAGGGAACATATTAGCGTGGCTGGGGGTTTTTCTCCAGGAGCTCTTAGGGGCTCCATAGTTTGATGATCTCAACCCTGTTTTTTACTCATACAGTTTATTCTCACAAGATTGAATAATGAAATTCAGTATTGCAACTGGAGTCATCCATGATTCTTTTATGAAATACTATCTCCCTGATGCTAAAGGCTGGTTCTGGTGTCCAGAGTCCTGGTTTAAATGGCACAAAGCTCTCTAAAATCTTAGCTGCCACATGTGTGTGAGAGAGGCCAACACAGGAGAGGTATATGTGGTGACTGGGAGGGCATACCTCAGAGCTGGTGTGGAATTCAACAGCTATAAAATGCTCCGCCAAGGCAAATAGAGCAGTTCACCTACCAATGTCATCTTCTGACTGACTCTGGCTCTCACATAGCCTATAGGATAAATGTAAGGCGTATGTATGAACAGTATGTATGTACAGTATATACAGTACACAGCACTTTTTTCTATCTATCCCTCATCTAACCAGGTGAGTGCGTTAAGATAGCAATCTTTTCTATTATTTCTTCTTGCATTAGAGAGTCCTCATTCTGCATGTGGTAGCCCAGTCTGCGGACCTATCAGTTGGTGGTACTATGTATGTTGGCTGTCTGTCTGTAAGCTGTCAGAGTCTCTGGGTTGTCTGTAGGTAATTTACTGGCTCTGTCTGAAAGCTGCATGTGCATGTCTGGCAAAAATGGACATAGGCATAAATTGTTGCAGCTTAAAGCATATCAAACAAGCATGCCAAATGCAAAAAAAGCTGTCGAATATCCCAGAGAAGCAAACATCAAGAAGATAACCCAATGACCTTGGCAAAGAGCACATGCAGAGACAAAAACATATTGAATTGTGGAAGAAGGGCAGACTTTTTATTAATTTTTTTCCGGCTTTTTTTTTTTTTTTTTTACCTCATCGGTATTTTGACCCTCAGGTAGCGGTCGATGGCGATAGCCAGCAGCGCGAGGATGGAACTTTGCGTCAGCACCAGCACGGTGCATGCGACCAGCAGGCAGCTGTAAAAGTATGTCTTGAGCCCGATGCTGATAGTGATGGCGAGAGGTATGACGAGTGCCCCGACTGCAATGTCAGCCAGGGCCAAAGAAACGATGAAACAAAAGGTTGTGTCCCTCAGAGAGCGGTTGATACGTACAGCCCAGACCACCATCACGTTGCCGATCACCGAGGACACGGCTATCACCACCTCCATCCCGATGTAAAGGACTTGGGTAGGCGCTAGACCCGATGGCATCTTTGCAGGTACTTGTACCTCAGAGAGACAGAAAGCACAGTATATCTTTATGAGTTTCGGGACGCCACTAAAGTAACTCTTCTTTACGCATGTTGTTTTTCCGAGTCGTCCTACATCAGTTTGAGGCGCAACGGTTGTGTGGTCCTTTTGGAGAGCGCGTTAGATGGCATAATTCGGCCCTTGTTAATGACACATGCGGCAGGCACTGGTGTTCCAAGGAAATCCGAAAGAGGTGAAAGTCGCAACCGCAATGTTACCGTCCGCGCATAGTACAATCCCCCTAGCCAAGTGAATATGAGTCACACAGCAGGTCCCCACGCGCATATAACCACAATTCTCCAAATGTAATTTGCATCATCGCAAGTCATCATTAGTCAGAAGTTGTAAATAGACATTTTACTGGAGTAGAGAATGTGGATAACGTTGCTTTATAATGACACTATATGCACATTGCTCCATATCAAATATGAATCATCTTGATTATTCGTCATTGCATTCTCCATTGTATCACCACTTATGTTTATATAGAAGCTGTCTCGCCTATAATCCAGTCTTCAATTGACAGTCCGGCTCGAATCCCCGAATACTTCTGCTGTGCTGAAACCAACGGGAGTGGGAACAGAAAGGAGAAGGTCCCAAACTCAGATGCGGTTGGTTGTTGGTGCGTTGAACTCTAATACGGGTCTTGGTTGCAATCGTTTCTCCGCTCTGCTTCTCTGCATACTTTCTTTTGAAGTCACATGCGCCGGCGGCGGATCTCCAAGAGCTCACCCAGTGCTCCGGTAGAGGACGCGTGGTGCCGGTGGCTCAAATTTGACCGCACGTGCTGTCCGGTGCTCACGTGACGCACATGAAGTGACACATTCAAAAAGCCCCGTCTCAGATCAAAATGTGAGCAGGTGCCACTGACAGAGAAACTGTTTATTATATCCTCCAGTTCACTATGCCATCAACACTGTCAAGGTCACAATAGCACCAATCAATTGGTGTTTCATGTCTTCTTAGCTTTCAGGGGGAGGTCATAAAGGGTGCAACATAATGATCAGTTAATGAAGATATCAAAAAATAATGATTATATTTCCATTTGCAGTCTATTAGTCTACAAGATTGAATTTGTGCCCCTTTCCAATCTGAAGGTTATTGTGGTGACATCTACAGTATTGCATGGGGACACATGAGAAGTTGCAGGTATCTACTACTACTAGAAAGAGAAACAAACAGGTGAGAGCTAGAAAGAGAGAGGAGGCTGGAGGTATAGAGATACTGCAGACACCATCCTAGAACAAAGCTAATCACTGAACCCTACTGTGTGTGTGTGCATGCGTGTGCGTGCGAGTTTGTGCGTGTGTGTGTGTGTGTGTGTGTGTGTGTGTGTGTGTGTGTGTGTGTGTGTGTGTGTGTGTCTGTCTGTCTGTCTGTCTCTTTGGCTGTGTATGCACGCAGGGGGATAATGGGAGACACATGTTCTCATTATTTCTTTCTCATTTCACAGTAAGATGGGGCACAAAATGATGTTTTCACACCTCTAGCATTGCTGTCAAGCAGAGAAACTAAAAAGGCTCTCATGGATGGTTGGCAAGAAAAATGATCCCAGCTAGTGTGTACAAGCAAAGACTTCCACACTTCAGAGCCTCTGTGCGTGCGTGCGTGCGTGTACATGCATGTATGCGAGCACTCGTGTGTGGGTGTGTCGTCTTTCAGCTCTATATCACAGATGGCCAGTTTGACTTTCACAGCATTCTCCAGATATTAAGTGAAGAATAGCACCAGGAGAGACTCAAGGAGCCAGGACTCTAGAAGATAGATAGCATAGCATTGAGCGTTGTCTGGGATTTTATCAAATTTGTAGGGATGGGATAAGGATTGGGAAGAGGGAATTTAGAATTGGATGTGTTAGCAGAAGAAACGCACGCATGCACACACACACGCACATAAACACAACTTGAGTCTGTCATATAGTATTAGTGTAGTGCTACGTAATGGCAATGTGAGATAGCAGCCTACTGAGAACCATGTAGCCCTCCACTGAAAACCTTTAGACACACTATCTGTGCCGAAGAAGATACATGGTTTTATTATTTGTATCTGTTGTAATGCTGTGTTGCATTGTGACACCTAAGGCCCCAGCCACACCAAACTATCAGAAAACGAATAAGAACGTATATGTATGAAATCACTGTCCGATTTGATCTGTGGATTTGAAGTGTGACTTTTGAAACAACCTGGCATCTCAACAATGCAACCTGCTGTAGCAAATCAATATGAAACCTAAAAGAGACAAAGGCTAAAAAGACAAACGGACTGTGAAAAACTTTTTTTCTGTAAAAAACTGCCAAAACCTATGAAATGGACACGGACAGACCCTTGTCATCACCATTGTCTGTCGACAGATGACTCCCATAGAGAAACCATTGGCTCAATCCGGGGCCTAAGTGTAGACTCTACTAACAATGCCTGTATACCATACCAGTTCACATTGATATGAACCAGCAGGATCCATCATTTCCACTCTCAGCTTGGCCATAGTTTGGCCTTAAGTGATTCACACCAAAACCCAAACATCGTTATCATTAGACCATTTGTTTTGGTACACCTTTGATCTGCTTGTCTCAGGGTGACTGGTCTGCCAAACTTCCTTAAGAAACTCCTCAGAGAGATGTTCTAAAAATGATCCGGCCTTTCAGGGGAACTTTGCTGCTGCTGTTTGTCTCCGCTATAAATCAGAAGTCTTATGGCAGACTGTCCATAATGAGAATATATTGTCATTCGCTACAGACATCATTTCCTCTCGCTCGCCAGACCTTGAATCATCATAATAACTTGGAACTGTCAATCTGGGTGTTCTTTTTGGGATGTGTGTGTGTGTGTGTGTATGTGTGCAAGCATGTCATGTGAATATGTGTCAGTGTGCATGAGTGTGTGGGTGATGTTGGGTGTAAGGATACATATACCGTACATGTGTCTGACCAGGAGCTTCGCAGGAACTTTCTAACTACAGTGCCCTGCATAAGTAATGGGACAGTGAAGCATTTTTTTCTTCTTTTGGCTCTACACTCCAAAAATGTGGAACAATTATTATGAGGTTAAAGTAGAGATTTTATTTTATTTTATGGTATTTGTGTACATATTGGTTTCATCATTCAGAAATTACACCACTTTGTATGCATATTTCAGGGTACCAAAAAGTAATGGGACAGATGTATCAAATGTCCAAAATAAGCACTCATGTTTAGTATTTGGTCAACAATCCTCTGCATGCAATAACTGCCTGAAGTCTGTGACCCATTGACCCAACCAAAGTATTTTCTCTGGTGATGCTCTGCCAGGACTGCACTGCAGCCATCTTCAGTTGTCGTTTGTTATTTTTGCCTAAAATCTTATCATCATCAAATGAAATGCATGTTCAATTGGATTTAAATCTGAAGATTGACTTGGCCTGTCAAGACCTTTCCACTTTTTGGCTCTGAAAAACTCCCTAGTTGCTATGGCAGTATGTTTTGGTACTTGGTTTTTAACTTGAAGCACCATCCAATGAATTTGGAGGCATTTGCTTGCACTCAAGCAGACAAGATGTTTATGTATGCCATCAGCAGTTACAATAATCAATTAAGACAAGTTAATAAGTTATATTTGCAGCTATACATGCCCAAACCTAACACCCCATGCACCATGTTTCACAGAGGTGGTATGCTGTAAATCTTGGGCAGATCCTTTTTTCTCCAAACTGTCCTCTTCAATCACTCTGGTCCATGATAATATTCATTTTATCTGTCCACAAGACCTTTTCCCAGACCTCTGCAGTTATCTTTAGTTACTTTTTAGCAAACTGTAACCTGACCATGCTTTTTGAGGATAACTTGTGGTTTGCACCTTGCAGTGAAGCATCTGTAGTTGGCTGGTGATGTATTCTGGATGGTAGTTTCTGACACATTCACACCTACCTCCCATATAGTGTTCCTGATCTGTGGGACAGTAGCCTAAGGTTTTGGCTATTTTTCAGATTTTTCAGCCTAATAATGACTCATTGACACCTCTTTGGTCCTCATGTTGACAAACACCAATAGCAAACTCCAAAGGCAAATGCAAAGCCTAGAATCAATACTAGACTACATTGACAGCTCTCTTATGCCTGTACAAATTATGTGACGGAACACACCTGACTTGCCAGAAAACACCTGTCAAGCCATTACTTTTGGGAAAATAGTAAATACAAGTAAAATAGGGGGACTATGCATAAAAAGTAATTTCTGAATTATATACACAAATACCATCAAATAAAAGCTGGCAATCTCTACTTTAACATCATATTAATTGTTTGATTTAAAATCCAAACTTCTGGAGTGTAGTGCCAAAAGAAGAAAAAATGCTTCACTGTCCCATTACTTATCCATATACTTTTCTGCTAAGTCATCCTCTTCTCCAGACTTTCAACTCCAAATTTAGGCTGCCAAGAAGATATCTTGATATTTATGGTGCTTGTCCTTGACTATATACCTGATTCACTCTGTCTGCTGACTGTATGCTCTTACTCAGACACAACAAGCCAAAAACAACACTATGGGCATGCTTCTCTCGGAACTCTCTCTGTCTGTTGCTCTTGGATATCAGATTGACCACCAGAGTATTGACTCTTGTTTCTCAGTGAAAACTTCCTCTTTCTCTGTGTCAGAAGGGCCAAGACATACCAAGGTTATGTGTGTGTTTAACCACCCTGCATGACTCAAGACTGTGTAAGTCTTCAGGGATCATGATATTATTGAACAGTAAAGACTAGTTACAATACAGTAGCTTTATACCTAATTTATACTTCATTATAAATCCCTCAGCTCTAGCATGGTCACCTCAAAGCTGTTTATGCTGTTAGCCAACTTCTATTGTATTACTGTTATTGCTGTGACAAACATTCTGACATTCACTGCTAGCTAAAGCTATTTTTTCTTATTATTTTATTACTTTTTAGGGAAGGTTTCTCGACAAGCCCTTCAGGGTTTCTTTACCTCCCCTGCAGAATTGCTTTTGTTATTATTGATTTTGTCTTTCATTTGTTATTGTGTGTATTCAAATCAATCAATCAATAAAAAATAAAATAAAAAATCCTAACAACTGTGTCCCAACAAATGCTGGTCATGACAACCATACTGACATGAGTTGGCTAATAGCCCAAACAGATCTGGGGTGACCAGGCAATGTAATATCTGTGTTCTGACTGATGTCCTGGATGGAACACCACAGCTAAGCTCATCACACAACAGTAGTATGGTTCAGCTAACCACCTCCACTACACACAACCACTCGCTTTGTCTCCTTTTGTGCCATCTGAACAAAAATAATACATAAGCTGGTGTACAGTATGTTGAGGTGAAAAGTCAAACAAATTGGTATTGCTCACTCTATGAACTACAGTACCACAGAAATTATTTGGAGGATGCTCCATCAGTGGCAATGCCATTAGCATCCCTACTTCCTCCCTAAAGCTCATCATTGTAAATGACAGAGGCTCTGAGGCCACTTTCATAAAGTGGAGGGATGAAAGAAAAGAATGATGGCATCTGAGGTGCCAGGATTCAATTCTCGATGACAAGACTTTGCTGTCGACGAGATTGGGTTTATGAAATTGGATTTATGCTATCGCTTTGCGGAGAAGGACTTACTTAGAACTGTTATTGGGCAAACTTGTAAGATATGACATGACAAAGTCATTTTATGAAGATGAAAATGAAAAAAACAATTAGCGTTGTTAGATTCATAGATTAACTATTTTATTGTCTTTATGGGCAAATTGTCTTGCTGTTTGGGGCTACTTTTAATTAAAAAAGTTTATTTCCACATAACATTTTTTTCCCCTTCTAATCAAGCTTTTAGAAACACATTGTAAACCTGTGAATGCACAGATTACATAGATTCCTAGTGTTGCTTTGTCTCCATAGTCTGAAGTTGACTATGATTCGATTGTGAACACACTGTTGTGTGTTTGTTGAGGCGTGATCATTCAGACAGAGAACATGTGTTTCCCTTGTTGCCCCTCTCTCTGGCTCTCAGTGAATAGAGGGGATTGTTTGACTGCGGTGAAAGGACAGTACAAGCCTATTCCCACATGCACATCCTCTTGTTGATGTACACTCACTGAACACTTTATTAGGAACACCTGTACACCTTCTCATGGTAGAGGTGGTGTAATGGTGTGGGGAATGTTTTCTTGGCACACTTTGGGCCCGTTAATACCAATCAATCATCGCTTGAATGCCACAGCCTATTTGAGTATTGTTGCTGACCATGTGCATCCCTTCATGGCCACAATTGACCCATCTTCTAATGGCTACTTCCAGCATGATAATGCACCATGTCACAAAGCAAAAGTAATCTCAAACTGGTTTAATGAACATGGCAATGAGTTCAGTGTTCTTCAGTGGTCTTCCCAGTCACTGGATCTGAATCCAATAGAACACCTTTGGGATGTGGTAGAACGGGAGATTCACAGCTTAAAAGTGCACCTGAAAAATCTGCAGGAATTGTGTGATGCAATCATGTCATCATGGACCAGAATCTCAAAGGAATGTTTCCTACATCTTGTGGAGTCAGTGCCACAAATAATCTAGGCTGTTTTGAGAGCAAAGGGAGGCCCTACCCAGTATTAGTATAGTGTTCCTAATAAAGTGTTCGGTGAGTGTATAATATCCAAGGATAGGCTCAAAACGTAATGCCACCATTGTTTCCCTGTATTTAGTTAAGTGTATGAAGTACTCTACTAAGATGTTTAGACCTCTATGGCACAGGGGATAAGTACAGTCGTGTGCTTGCCGTGCCTTGCCTTATACTGTAGCCCCACTCTGGCTATTCCCCCTCATTCACTGCACTATTGCGAGTTGTAGTTCACAGTGTGTCCATGAGTTGTTCCCTAACCATTCAGCGGAGCCCCTAGTGTAAATATTTTAAAGTATTTCTCTATTACAGGTATACCAAGTATCTCACAGTATAATAGTATAACAGTATAATGATTGTAGGATCTATGGATGCAGAGTACCCACTTATAATTCCCTCCGCAACCCACATTACTGGTATTGTAGTTTTCCAAATGTTTTCTTCCTGAGTGAGTTCACTGTGTGGGAGAGGCTGTTATACTGTTCATAGCTTCAAAGCTTTTACTGTCCCCAAAAGTATAATTTATGTGGGAGCAGGATATTATAGACCATCTCAATGCTAATGACTTGGTCAGAAGAAGAAATTAGTGGCCATTTCTCCTCTCTGGCTGTGCGTGCGTGCGTGCGTGCGTGCGTGCGTGCGTGCGTGCGTGCGTGCGTGCGTGCGTGCGTGCTCCACCATAGTTAAACAGTGTGGCATGATCATACTGGTTATGAGATTAAGCCTCCACCTGCTCGGTCACTCTGTATTTAGCCTACCATGGGCCCCATGCCATATTGTTATTTGTATGTTATGGTCGTTTAAACTCCAGGCAGTGAGTTATACAGAGTGGAGCCATCCAATTAAGCCAAGCTTAAATGTATTACCATTCTCATTAAATAAATGGTTAAACCAACGTGAGTGTCCTGACTGAACCTTTATTAATTTATTTTTTTACTGTTATGATACAGAGCAGACTTGCAGGCACCACAGAGAAAGCCTGATAAAATCAGACATTTGGCTCCGTAGACAGAATAAACTACTTTGTGTATATTCCTTTGTGTCGATGCAGTGTCCCTAGGTCACCTTCACATACCACAGGTGTCAGTTGCTGAAAAATGTGATATTCAGAGAAATGGTTTGGTAGGAGGAGAAGGGTGGGTTACACTGAGAGATAGGAAGAAGATGGAAAATGTATGAGATGAGAAGGAGGGATGGAAGGAAGGGAAATTAGTAGGCAGCGCTGGGCAGATTTAAAGCCAAGGATTGGTAATAGCAGATGCTGGATCCTCCCACTGGTGCAATCCCAGCTGAGATTCCAGCTCTATCCTGATCCATAGCCCCCGTTGTTGTCAGAGACAGCTGATAGATAGAAACAGAACAGGTGGAATCAATATACTGTAGTGCTGCTCTAGAATCCCCAAGGTTTTTCACATTCCACCCAATATGGTGGTACTATGGTGGTACTATGGTGGTACTATGGTGGTACTATGGTGGTACGGTTCAACCATTGCTGCATGTGTTGAACACTGAACCAATTGCTGAGGGGTGTGATACGTATATTTAATTAAGCATTTCTAATTGTATTCCTGCTTTGTATTGGAGTCTATTCTACTTATTCTTCTTGATGAGCAGTGTTTGTTTACTCTGATGCCTCAGGGACAGCTGCTTCTCACACTGATCTGGTTCTCATTCTGCAGTTGATTCTCATTGTCACATGGGAATATCTGTTGTGACGGTCCGTCTGCCAGTCATCTCAGACTGAGATGCATTCCATGCTGGTGTATTCATACATATTCATTGTTGTGAAAGAAACTGTGTCAAAACAGTTTAGTAAATGCTTAGGATCAAAATGCTTAGGATTCACAAAGCTGGAGTTCTGGTTATTATATTATATGATATAATTATATAATATATAGATTATATAATTTCCAAACTAAGATAAATGAAGAAATGTGATGTGCTGTTCCTTTTTCACCTCCTACTGTATCTGTGGAAAATATTGAACCATCCTTTTGAATAAAAAGGCTCTTTAGGCTCTTCAAAGTACATTTCCTTTCCTTGCAACCCTTCATGTGGCCAAGGTCAGGTTGGACTGAAGAACACATTTGTCCCTGGAGGCCAGCCTGCCAGGTGAATACATAAAAACAAAAGTGACCTTAGAAATTTAGATATGTATTGATTTGGCATATGCTCCATACACATGCAGTACAGAGAGGCCCATTTCCATTGTGGTAATGCAAATAAGAGGCACATTAGATTATACCCCTGCAGACCTCTCACATTTACAATGGTATTTACATAGTAATATGTCAATACTCTTGTATAACCTGTAAAAGTAATAGCTTATTGTATAACATTGTAAAAGTAAATAATTGTGTATAACCTTGTATAAGTAATATCTTGTGTAACCTATAAACATCTTGTTTGTTTCTTTGGGATTCATTATAACAAGCACCACTAGTCACCAGTTGGTACCAGGTACCATCAGTGTTACTATATAACACATTATTACTACATAATTTTCTAATAAATACTGGGTAAGTACCAATGGGAACGGTACTGCTGACTGAAGTGCTACCAATGTAAGTATGGCAACAAACTCATAAGGCTCTGGGCTGACCTGCCAATATCTTAATAACTGGGATGTTCTCCCAATGTCTTCCATACAACTCCTTCCTTCAAAGAGAGGTATATTAGGTTCTGAAGGATGTGAGGCCTTCACCATCATTGATACATGTTTGGTACTGGTGTGCTTGTGGTATTAATGTTTGTTCTCATTATGGTATTAATGTCTAATGGTGCCAAAGAGAGAAAGGGGCCTTGCCAGGTCTTGTAGAATTTCCTAATGGCTGCTCAATGCACCTGTTTTCTGTTAATAAATTCAAGCCTTTGAGGAGTAGTAGCATACACTAATATGGCATATTTATACTGCTTTCATGAGTCCTGTGTGTGTGTGTGTGTGTGTGTGTGTGTGTGTGTGTGTGTGTGTGTGTGTGTGTGTGTGTGTGTGTGTGTGTGTGTGTGTGTGTGTGTGTGTGTGCGCGTGTGTGCGCGCGTCTGTGTGTGTCTGTGTGTGCGTGTGTGTGTGTGTGTGTGCCCACGTTTAGTGATAATATCAATGAAGACCCAGTGCACATACAGCTAAGCTTTAATGAGGACCATGGAAGAGATTTCCAGCAAAACAGAATTGTAAACAGTCAGATAGAATGCCATGGTATCAGTGCATTTCTCTCTCATCTTCTGTACCACCTACATTCTCTGCTCTCACTTGGGCGGCCAAGGAAACAAGCCTCATTATCAGATGTGTAAAAAGAGGGGCAGCTGTTAACCCTGGAAGACCCGGCTGCTCACCTACAGTCAGCTGTCCTAACGAGGTCCAGATAGATAGATGGAGTGGAAGTGTAACAGCATGGCACCAGTTCAAATGTTGGAAAAGATTGTCTTCAGGTCAATCTAAACTACAGGCTGCTACATTTTCTAGCAACATACTTGCTGCTGCTGGAGATTTTTTTTTTTTTTAAATAACCCTTTTCACAGTTTGGCATTTACAGTCACTCCAAAGGTATTCCCAGTAATAATGTCAAACAAATAAAGTACAATTTAATGTAATGTAATGCAAAGCATGTAAGAATAAATGCTTAGAGAGCAATGGCTAATTCTCCTATAGCTCTATGCTTATATTGTTGCCCCAACTGAATCAGTGTTAGCCCTGCACATGCTAAAGGCTTCTATTGTTAACAGGCTCAGAGGGTAATAAAACGAATGTAGCGATCCATGCAAAGGTGATCCTCAAATCCCACTTAACTGTTTGTTTTGCTGGCTTATGCCTCCTCCAGAGATAACACACACAAACACAATTTCCTTGTCCAAATAGTATCAGAGTAGCCTTGGTGACAGCCTAGGACAAAATAAGAAGGATTTCCATAAGGTCTTTGAGAATTGCGTCTAGTGTGAATGTAGCCTAGGTCATCTGGTTACAGCTCACGTAGCTTCATGTTATGGTGTCCAGGCTTAGTATATGGTTTTGTGGTACTGTTGATTTTGGATCATTGTTTCGAAATCATGGGTGGTACATGCATGATGCAAGATAATTGTGATCAAGTATATCCGCACTTAAAATCTGCACATCAAAGATGTCTAGTTTCCCTCTGGCTGTATAAAGGAGGCTACTCCTCATGTTAAGTCTACATCTGTGAAAGTGAAGACATTCGGTCTCTCTCTAAATCTACCAAGAAGCTCCAAAGTAAACAGCTGTTCTAGTTACTATTATTCAATGTGGCAGTTGGACTATTAGCATTGCTGGCACTGTTGTTGAATGTCAGGACACCCACTGTTGCATCAGGATCTGTGTTTGTGGATTGATTGGGCTCTTGTCTTCTGCCTAAACAACAAATCCCTCACTTCAATCTCTGTGACACCCTGTTCATTGTACAACACTAAAACTCTCCTCCGGAGAGATGAGAGTGCAGATAGACATGTTGTCTGTTTCTAAAGCTCCTCCATGAAGCTGCAAACAGAGCTGTTGTTCTTGTTAGCATAATTCAATACCACTGTTTCCCCTCGCTAAGTCCAGGGGGAACACTAAAGCGCAGGGAGGCGCCAGCTCTGGCAACACCGTACATCTCTATTAGTGAGCCACGGTGTCACTGAAATCTCTGTATGTTCTGCTAACAATGCCTCCACTAGTGACAGCTACCTAGAGCTGCCATCCAGTTTGTCTCCCTGGACTAGCCACACAGACTCTAAGGCTAACACTTAGCGTATCGACTAGAAGGGGCATAGAGTTGAGACAGGAATGGCAAGCAATGGTGGACAGGCAGTGGTGGTAAAGGAACATTTCACCGATTGTCACCACAACTCAACAGCAAGTTGTTAGTGGTCTTTGTTGGCCAGGAAGTATTCTAAATAGCCAGGAAATATAAAAGTATTAGAGCAGATAAGCGAGAAAGCCTTTTGTCGGACCAGGAAGTAATAGTCAGAATGATGAACTTCCTACAACGTCCATAGTGCTTTGCGCCTCCCAGCCAGCAACAGAGGTAAGATGCATGTTAGATGTTTGCACTAGTGCGGTGCTTACGGATGTAAACAACCCAGACATGAGCAAATCCGTCCTTAAAGCTCCTTGTAGTTTTCAAAACCATGTGATTACCTCCAAATAAGTCACCCATGGAAGCTGTTGGAAGCTGTTTTCACATGCTGTCATGTTTGTAAGGTGACTTCAACAACGATTTTGAGGTACAAACATCGGTGAAGTGTCCCTTTAAGGAAGGTCCAATTCGAAAAATACAAAGCAGTGTGAGAAATGTGTCAGAACTTGACCTCTGAAAAGTCAAGGCTGTTCTGTTGAAAAGGAATGCATAGATGATATGTCTGTGTGGCAAGCTTTGGCCAGAGGATCATGTTGTAACCAGTGAAGGACAAGAAAAATGTTGTGGTCAAAATACTGGGTTTAAGACATTCAGACTAATTTAAAAGCACAGAGTGAGGGTCTAAGAGTTTACGTCAGCTTTAGTCTTGTTTCGCCTTTGAAAATAAGAGTAAAATTATGTGTGAAGTGAAAGGGAATACAGCATTCTGCAGTACTGAGACGTTGAGCATGTTCCAGTCAAGGTCCTCCTGTGTTTATAAATCCCTGTCTGGAGAAACAGACTGTGACTCTGTGAGATGGACCAGGGGCCCAGGTAGAGGCTCCACAGAATACTAAACCCTATCCAGAACGTTAGGAATAAGAATAGAAAGCTTTGAGTTTTGTGATTTCTGTCTTGATGTTGACTTTACTCCTTTTAAGAATATTGGTTACCTTGGTGTTGTGATGTTGAATGATGTCCTTCCAGTTTATGTTTTGGCCATTGTTGTAAATTCTATCATTGGTTGATAGGGTCATTAGAAAATGCTTGCTACTGTAATGCCTCTATAACACACACACACACACACACACACACACACACACACACACACACACACACACACACACACACACACACACACACACACACACACACACACTGTCAGGATCATCAGAGACGAGGACAGGTCTGGGAATATGTTCAAGCTGTTAGCAATGCAAATACCCACACCCACACATATGTGCACTGTCAGATCACTCATTGTCAAGGCAGGTTATAGAACATGACAGTGTCAGTACAGTTAGCGAGAAGAGAACCCCTTCACAGCTGGATGCCACAGCTGTTACTGCTAGTGACTCATGTGGAAGTGAACATATAGAGCAGCATTGCTAATCAGGACAACCTGCTCCATTTAAATACAGTCGCAGCCCTCCCTTACCCAGGCCACTGGAGACTTGCATTAATGTGTGAAAGCCAGTTCATCATGGAAATAGATTATACCTTGAGGTGAGTTTGCTCGGTTGTCATTTACATGCTGGGGTGGTACAGTATTACCTTGCCTAAAACTTGAAGAAAGGTATCAATTCCCAGAGCTTGTGCCTACTGTTGGCTTTAGCTCAGTGGGTTAACACTGTCTAATTCCTAGATGAGTTTATCAAGGTGATTATCAGAATTCAGTTCCCAGAGGGTTGCATTGGAATAACCATCAGCAACAAATCTAATTCATTTAAGTCAGTCACATTTTGGTGGATGTAGACTCAGAGTATGACATATCTAATGAATTTCTACTCTCCATACATTTCTCTGTGTTCCTTGCATTCTGTTCAGAACAGCGTTTTAAATCCAATACACTGGTAAAGTGGTAAAGTGAATGCATAACTTTACCAGCGTACTGTCCCACTACATAAGTCCATGAAACATTAATAGGATCATAAGTGGACTCATGACTATTTTATGCATTTTCTATTTAGTTGTTGAGGTACGCATGAGTTTTTTAATGCATATGTTTTTAATGTTAACGACTGAACTTACAGTAGGCCTCCATATACCACCTAAGAGATGCTAAATATCTTATAGTGATACATACAGTAGCACCAAACCAGCAACAAACCATGGTTGGTAAAGATTGAAGGACAGCCCCATAAGTGCATATAGTCTTCTAACTCCCTGATGAGGCCTGGTTGTACTGTGCAGTAGGGTTGTTTAATCTTGGGTTTGCATACAGAAGGTTGATTAAAGCATTAGAGACCCAGGGATCCTGCCTCTGAACCCCTGAGTGAGCGACTTGACCTGGAAGATCAGCCATATGAATTATCCATGGATGACTATGGATTAGATGCATTTTCTGCATGGACTGGTTGTGTTGCTGTACATTCGTGTGTGTGTGTGTGTGTGTGTGTGTGTGTGTGTGTGTGTGTGTGTGTGTGTGTGTGTGTGTGTGTGTGTGTGTGTGTGTGTGTGTGTGTGTGTGTATGTATGTGTGTGTGGTGTGTGTGAGCAAGTGAAAGAAAGAAAGAAAGAGAGAAAGAGAGAGAAAACATTGATTAAGAACACACACAAAATCATCTGCAGGTCTCTTCTCTTTCTTTTCTGGTCCGTGTCCGTTTCATAACCCTAAAACCCAAATGGTACTTTGAGGATGTAACCAACAAAACCCAAAGGCTTTTTAAATGTTTTCAGTATTGGGGTCTGGCCAGACCTCTGTTGGGAAACAATGTATGTGAAGTATGTTGGTAGCTTTAACAAAGTGAGCGGGGAGGTCATGGAGTGTAATAGAGTTTGTGTATCCCACATCTATTTCAGCAACTACTGATTGTGACATCACAGGTTTGCTCGGAGTGATGTCCTTCTGAAATTAAGCCACTGACCTGGCCAACTGATGGTGCCCTCTATACACTTGCACCTAAACAAAGAGCCAAGGAATCAGAGGGAAGCTGAAACAAACACAATCAAATCTCCCTTTTCCCCAAACATTTAGTACACAAGTAGGGGCTTTTCCACTTTAACATTCAACCCACACACAATCTTAGATGCGTCACAAGAAGACATAAATTCACAAGGTGCAGAGAGATCGGCATCTCCAGGTAATGCAATTCATTAACTCTATTCGGGAGCAGATTATGTTGGGGGTATTAGATTTCTTGAGCGCAATGAAGCCTTAGAAATGCTGAATCTGATTTATCTGTGTTTTTATGGTACCTCTTGGGGAGCCGCTCCAGCATGCTTATTTTCAACCCTTCTGACGGTGTTCTGATTAGTGTATGTGCAGAACTCTCGACTGCTTAACAGATAATAAATAATAGAACAAATAGAAGCGCATCTCAAATCTCACCTCGCCTCAACTCATGCTGACAAGGGAGAGATAAAATAAAATATTTTCTGTTTTGGACTGATTAATGATTTAGCAACAGGTTTTGATCAATCAAGATAATTTGAGTTTCCATGGTGATATGATGCAACAACTACTGTTTTGAATTGTTTTGGCAAGCTCTCTACATATTCAGTTGTAACTTTATGAAACTTATCATCAGCACACATATCATCTTGAAGGCAACAACTATTTTGACATCAGCACTGAAACATCAAACTCTGCCTACCAGGCACTTTGTCAGGCTCTGTTCCACTTTTTAATCTAATTTCCACTCCTCTCCAATGTCCTATCCTTTAAATGTCATATTCTTTAATTGAGTGAGTGTAGAAAATCTCCATCTCACCATGATCAAAAAGGCCTGTTTCCCCCAAATTAAACCAAAAGCTAAATTTAATCAAAGAGTCCAAAGTTATGAGCATGCCTATGTTAAAAAAAAAAAAGCATAGTAATTAATTCCAGCTTCAAGTGAAAAGTTAACGAGTGTATTCAAAACCGAAGACAGGCTGTAATGAACTGAAGTAGATTTATAAGACTTTTGAGTATAAATATTTCAGTGTTTTCCCCACACTCACTGTTTTCCTCTCACAATGTGTTATTTTGAATTAGGGTGAATTGTCACATATGCTCTACTGTTGTTTTCTGCATAGGTTCTGATTGAATGTGAATGCACCTCTTCTAATTCAACCACAAGAATGGTAGCGACCACTTTGCAAAACTTGGCAATTTGCAACTCTACCAGTGGATCTGGACTCGTTGACACAGTTTAGATACACCATACTACACACACCATAGTCTGTGATATAGACCAAATCCTTTCCTAAGAAGCTGGAGGTTTCATGTACTGTAAATTATTGATGTCAAGCATACAGTACCATAGCTTCACCAATTGGCCTTGTGGTTAGAGATCGGAAGGCTCATGCTCAAGTGACCAGGCTCACACAAGGCTTACTTACAATACATTCGCTTAGCATACAATAACCTCTGTGGCTTGACAAGTAGATGGAGGAGAGGTGTGAACTCATCATCGGTGAGTGAGACTGAGATTCCTGTCATGTCCTCTGTTCACGGCTCATCGCCAAGGGCGACAGGCCTTGTCCAATCTGCACACTGAGCTTTGTAAGGATATGAGAGCTCCCACATCTCTACTTGCCTCCAATATACTGAGATGAGGCTGTGATGATAAGAGCTGGAAAGGTGATGGGGGGGGTTTGTGCTGTGTTCTGGAAAATTGAAATGCTATATCCCATATGATTTTTTTGCAGTTGATTGCTATTGTTGTTTTCTGGCAACTCTCGACCTCAGAAGAGGGATTGGATGATTGGGAACTGCACATCAGTCATCAAACTGTGATAGACCACATAAAGGTTGGCAACACTCTGGCCAGTCAAACTGTTGGAGGAATTAGAGGGAGCACAACTACCATTGGAAAATTTGAGCTTAATCAGATATCTTTCATTTGATGTAGACTTGGGTTGGTGTTATCATTAAACCAGTCAGAACCAAGCTACTCTCTTTGTGCCCAGTAATGATGACAATGTCATCACACAGAAACTATGATTGATTACATTTGTAGCCTACCTTTGACTGTGAGCGAAGAACACTTCTTCTCCACATTGCTCCTGTCCTCTGACCTGGAATTGAAACGCCCCTCAGTAATGTCTGCTGATTGGACAGTTGTTTGGATAATTGCATTTGCCACGCATCCCAACTTTGAAACTGCATTTCACGCCCTAGCAAGAGGGAAGAAAGACTTGAACTGGGCTGGGGTCCAAGACCATTATATAAGTGTGGGACGTGCAAATCCTGATTGTTTTCTTCTTCCTTTTGCCATTCTTAGTCCTCTAATTATGGGTTCAGTCATTTGGTATTGACAGATTATTTAGTATGGAGGTTAAGGCCTATGCTACCGCCTTTGTTTTGTTATAACAGATCTGAGGGCTTAGAGAAAAGGCCTTTCAAAAAGATATTTGACTGACGCCATGGAGGAGCAGTAATTCAATATTTCGGAACCATTTTCTTGCGATTACTTTCTGCACTGTGATAAGGAAAAGAAAAGAAACATAAAATCAAATTAGTGTTGTATAAAATGTTTTTCATTGTTATGCCACAAGAGAGTAAAGCCCCAGAGAGGATGAGGAGCCTGCATGTGTGTGTGTGTGTGTGTGTGTGTGTGTGTGTGTGTGTGTGTGTGTGTGTGTGTGTGTGTGTGTGTGTGAAACAGAAGTCAAGTTGTTGCAAACATTAGCTGTAGTTATACTCACCCCTCATGACACCACAGCAACGTCAGGCACTGAGCTGAGCACAACTGCATATCCGGGTCACGGCACCAATGATGCAGACTTCAAGTTGTACATGACCGTCTCCTGAAATACCCAATGAAATCTGAAAAGCTAGCAATTCGAAGGCACGTTTGGGGGTATTTCAACTTGTGGGGACTGAGTTTATCACTATTTCAACTTGGTTACATGTGGGTGTGCATGTGGGTGTGCGCGTGAGTGTGTGTGTGTGTGTGTGTGTGTGTGTGTGTGTGTGTGTGTGTGTGGGCATGCCTGTGCACGTGCGTGTGTGTTTATGTACTATACTCAGCAGCATGGCACACTGTTGGAGCCCCCTTACAGTTAATGCGGCCAAAGCTCATTTGATCTCCAGCCACCCTATGGCCTCAACACTGATTTGTATGGTTACAAATGAAAACCAAGTCTTTTTTCACATAAAACATCAATAGGTGGAAGCTGTTCCAGACCAATAGACTGGGCATGCTACAGTAGTTATGTGTGGAATGCACTGTTCCCGCCAGAACACTAACGTGTTTCTCAGTTGGAGATGATTCCTGGAAAGATTCCGTACCATTCTGCTCTTCTCTCTCTTTCTCTTTCCACATCTCAAGTGAGCTATGCTGCTGTTCATTGCCATGACAGCGCTGATATATCACCCTGATTGACTAAGAGGTAAATACATTTGCCTGGGCCACACGGAGAGGGATTGTGGGTATTAGTATATGTACGTGGAGATTCATCTTGTGAGCAATTGGTCTGTCTCACACGTTCCAATTCATCTGTCTCATAGTGTAGGAGAGACTCCTCTATCGTATCTGTGTTTGATGTTACTGTGGAAAGCATCATCACTGAAGATATTGGTGGATATGATAAACAAGAAACACTGGAGACTTTTCTTGACAAGCTTTAAAGTGGAGGATTAACACCTCATATCAAGTTGACATTTGGCATTTTATTCCGAAATAAAACAGATACTGTAGGAACCTAGTAAACAGCCTAGTGCTTGGCTTTGGCTGGTCCCTCACTTGGCAGGTTTGTAGCTTTAGACAAATAACTGTTGAATGAGACTGCCTATGAAGTAACCATTTGATGTGATATTGCATCACTATCTCTTTGGAAAAATAAATCCTTGTTATCTCCCTACTGACCTTGTACTGTAGGTACCAATGGTTACTAAACAGTGGAAAAGGTTCTGTTTTCCAGTCCATACGGATCAAAACAGGTGAGAGAGTGAAGGAAATTAGGCAAAAAATAACACAGTGACAAAAATAGATTGTTCAGTTGTGAACTCAGGTTAATCTGTCTTAGACAGAAAACAACAACTTCCAAAGTGTCAACAACATGTCAATCAGACTGCATTATTCAACACAGCACAAGCACTCAGAGGGAGGGACACGTTCAACGGTGAGAGAGTTGCTGTCTGTGTATTTTCATTGTGATTCATGGCAGCCTCAGTCCAAGGAGGCTACAAAGACAAGCCACAACACTGGTTTCTCCTCCTGCACCCCTGAGATTACATCAATTGGAGAGATATGAGAAGAAAAGACGTGTCAAAGAAAAGCCCCTTTCGAGCCCTTAAACTGTGTGTGTTCCCTCTTTTTTTCCCCCTCTGGTTGCCGTCTAGATGAAAGAAACACTAAAACCACTTTCATTTCTCTCCTACCTTTCTTTGTCAGAGACGTTCAGAGTTGTGTTTACAAGGAGAAAAAGCACCTTGAACCCTGAGAGAGTGCGGGGGGGGGGGGGGGGGGGCAACAGAATGAAGTTCATTATGGTTAACATTTGTACTCTGATAAATCATTTCATTGATATTCTAATGAGTTGGCAGCACCCTGCACAGTAGCTTTAGGAGGGCATTCTCTATGATATTTTTTTTTGTTATTGAAGTTATTCAAGCTGTTATTAAATCCATTGGAGCAATGTGTGTATTACCACAGTATCCTGGCGTCACACCTGTTCCCTCTAGCCTGAGAGTCATACGGTGTGACAGGGCTGACACCATGCCAGGAGGCCCCAGCTTACCGTGCACGCAAACATCCCCTCCAGTCCCTCTATTAAATCTCCTTTAATTTGGGGGCCAGAGGCGGACCAGACTCCACCTCCCAACAGCCCCCCCCCCCAGGAGGATTATGGGGTGACGACTTATCAGGAAATTGTCAAAAGTCATGTTGTCATCCACAGTGGGATGGCTGTGGCTAAAGAGGGGACATGCTGGGAGTGAGGCATCATGGGAAAACAGGGCAAATGGATTGTGTGACCAGGAGAGGTTGCTAAGGTTACCAGCCAGTTCCAACTGGACAGAGTCAGACATATCTGGAACCGACTGTATTGGAAGGTTGAGACGTTGTAGAAGGGCTGTGGGTCAGGGCTGGGGGTCAGGGTTTGAAAGCTGTGTGTCACTGTTTATGCAATGTATGTAGTCGATGAGGAGGGGGGAAATACAGTGCCTTTGGAAAATATTCAGACCCCTTCACTTCTTTCACATTTTGTTGTTATAGACTCAATTTAAAATTGATTAAATTAAAAGAATTTGCCATCAATCCACACACAATACCCCAAAATGACAAAGCGAAAACACGTTTTTTGAAATTTCAGAATATTTATTAAAATTCAAATACAGAAATATCACATGTACATTAGTATTCAGACCCTTTGCTATGACACTCTTAAAATTAGCTAAAATGCAAAAATGTCATCAACAAATCACTCAATAAGTTGAATTGAGTCCATCTTAATGCAAGGGTAATAGTTCATGTAATTTTGGAATTAATATCTTTGTTTTTATAGGGTCTCTGATTTGCATAGAAATCAATTACACACTGTGTAAATTCGGATGTCACTACCAACTCAGCAAATTTCATAATTTTCTCATAACATAGCAAAGGGTCTGAATACTTATGTACATGAGGTATTTCTGTATTTCAATTTGAATAAATTTACTGACATTTCTAAAAACGTGTTTTCGATTTGTCATTCTGGGGAGCATAACGTAGGTTAGTGTACATGGCACGCTGCTTTTACAAGGTAATTTTAAACATGCTGTATCAGAGGCTGTAAGACATCCAAGGAGGAAGTTGGGCAGTGGTGAACTGAAGCCCACTCTAATCGAGTCAATTAATCAACATTTGATTAAGAAAACTGTGTAGGGAAGGGACCGTCCATCCATTACACTGGGGATATTTAATGTTTTCCCTTCATAATTGTGTTAATATGAATAGAACATACAGAATGCATTTACTTCATTCGCTTTATCATTAACTTGTCATTGAATGTAGAATTACTCTATTGCCTCGATTCTACCATGCTGCCATTGTAAAGGAACAAGTATATCCAACAGAGACCATCCAGGACATGCAAACTAGCGCTGGGAGAGGTGGAATGGAATTGGAATGTTTTGCACACAGACAAAGAGAGAGAGAGAGAGACATTGTTGTTGTGAGAATCAGCTGACCACAAATACCTTAACAATGACTAAAACCTGTATGACCTCTCCATCTCATTCATCTCTCTCACTCATTCATCTCTCTCTCTCTCTCTCTCTCTCTCTCTCTCTCTCTCTCTCTCTTTCTCTTTCTATTCCACTCCTTCAGTGCCTGATGTTCATATAGTCCTCTTTTTTCTGTTCTCTTCCCTTTTCCCTCTATCTTTTTACCTTACCATTATCTCTCTTATGTCTCCATCTGACACTGATGCTCATATTCTCCCTCTTTCTTCTTCCTTTTTATCCTCTATATCCCCCCTCCTCTCTCTCTTTCTCTCTCTCCCTCTCTCTCTCTCTCTCCTCCACTGAGACTCTCAACATTGACTCACACAGCCTCATTGAAATGCAGCAAAGAGAAACAGTGTTTGTTTAGCACCTCGACTTGCAATCTCAATGATGCTGGTTTGAATTTGTTTGATTGTGCTAATTCTTGTTGCTGATGTTTATGTTTGCTAATGCCTACCCATGACAACTTACCCTAACCTTAACCACTCAAAGTTAATGCCATTGCTTTTGGTATGAATGCATATGAATTAAGCGTGAGATCCCATTGATCCCTAAGAGAATAGCATGTCAACCCCTGTACACTTTTTAGCATCAACACTTCCTTGGTAGAAACACAATATAGGGTGATTGAGGGGCAGCTATCAGGAAGAGGATACCTAGCGAGGTTATCAGTCTGATCTGGGATATTTAAATCATTGTTTCTTTCAAATAGGTAGCCTGCAGAGATATAATGTTCATTAGGCGTCACTTATTATTTTATTTCTTTTTATCTCTAATGATGTTTCGAATTGGATAAAACTTGTTGAGGTAAAGAGGTAGAGAAACTACTGTCTTGTAATTTCACTACTTTCCAACATATAGTTGATTCACCACCAGAATCAGAGATAGTGTTTGAATTGTAACTTGATTTACCCTTCTTAATCATGGCAGCACATCTATTTCTGAGTTGTCTGAAGGGTAGCCAATCAGTAGTTTAATCAGTACATCTAGTCTTAGCCCAAGCTATTTCAGAGAGCAGGAGAGTACAATGGATTGGCTCTATTCGCCACAAGGATTATAGTCCCACTGCTGATTACGACTTACATAAATAATGTTGCTTTGTCCTTGATCAATTGTAAATTACATCTTTATGCTGATGATACTGTTGTCTACTCCTGTGTCCCTCGGCTCAGCAGGCCATTCTTGACCTACAGCATGGTTTTTAATCTATTAAAAAATCACTTCTTCTTCAGCTGGTGCTGAATGAGGACAAAACTAAGTTTATGTTTTTCTCTAGATCCCATAATATTGATTACAGTGATCTGCATATTTGTTTTCCCTGGATAAACAAAGGTTAAATAATGAATAAAAGACAATAGACAAATACATTTACATTTCTTTCACAAAGAGACCTATTATTAACAGTGGCCACACAACAATACTGTATAAATTCGGCCTTCGATCTGTTTTTATGCAGCCAAGGACAGTCCTAAATGTCACAAACTGTGCTAAGTGGATTTCTGGCATTTGACATTCTCTGCAAAGTCAAAGGTTTTGGAAAAGCCATTTTGTGTGTGTGTGTGTGTGTGTGTGTGTGTGTGTGTGTGTGTGTGTGTGTGTGTGTGTGTGTGTGTGTTGCATGGTGTGTGCATGTGTGTTTTGATTCTTTACATAATCCAGTTTTCGAAATACTATGGCCAGTGAACTGTTTGAAACCAACATGTTGATATGAATGCATATTTATGGGTCAGCTGACTTCCCCCTCTCTTCTAGGAGGATGACATTCTTATCACAACATCCATTTCATCATTCTGACAGGGTGAGAGACTCAAACACCAGCCAACACCCATTCATGCCCCATTTGACAAAATGGCTGCCGGTGACGCCTCCAAGTAGCTTAGTCATGCTCCCAGTTCTGTGCTTTGACAGGCCGATTTATGACACTGTTCATGGGCAGGGTAGAGGGCTCGCCAGCTGCAAAGAAAGAAATGGATGGCTGCTTGGCTGTGTCGTGACTCTATGCCGTTTGTTGTGGTGTGCCCGAGGGTGTCTGGATGGACAGCTGCTTTATATGTCTATGACAGAGAAACCTCAATGCTCATTGATCCAGACACAGGGATGAGAGACCACACTCCTCAAGGGGACAGAGCTCTGTCCCTCGGGGATTTTGTGTTCCTCAGGGGGTCTTGTATCTTGCTCTTTCTCTTTCTTTTAGACATTTGATCAAATCAATTAAGGTGATTGACTGGCCTGGTCTAGAAGAAGCCGGGGGCATTCTAGAGCTTTGTAGATAGATATGTATTCTCTAGAACTGCAATGGTTCTCTATTGTAAGTGAAAGACATGTTTGTGTTATTTTATACTATATACTGTACACTACCATCTCTCCCTATACGCAGACTATGCACTGCATGTAAGGCTTCCAACCACTAGTCAGATATATAGTAGGTATATAGTAAATTGGTTGTCACTCAGAAACTTCCTTTAGAGAAATTCCCCAATACTGATATTGTACAGTATATCTACCTGACACTTGCTATTCCACCCGACTGAATAAGGTAGTTTCTCAAGTGATAAATAAAAAACAGCATTATTGTGGCCCTCAAGTACAGGATTTTGAGATCTATAATACCACCAGTCTGACTGTTTGTTTGTGTGTCTATGGTAGGCCTCGGCAGCCATTGTTAGACTGATTCTGTTTATGTTTCTCCTATGTGATTTCTGCAAGCTCTTGTTGGGGTCAGCAGTCCGCTGGTCAGCTTGATCGTGTAAGCCAGAGAGGTCACAGCTTAAGTAAAGGTCAAAGTTGTGTGGTTGACTCTGTATCTGTGCTCTGATGGAGTGAGGTTGTGAAGTATGTATACTGGTCAGATGAGAGGGTGCATAAAACCACTTTACTCTAATGTCTCTTCATGGCTAAATTAATTTTGAAGTAATGCGTCTTTGTTACCCCTCCATGGTAGACTCGAGATTCAAATACGCATTTAACATATGATGCAAAGCACCAAATATGTGAATATGCACTCATCCAATGGATATGAATAAGGAATGTGTTGTTTTTGATGCTTTGTTGATTTTATCTTGTTGCTCTTGGCTCCAGTGTACAGCTAAATGTCGTCAAATGATCCAGCAGCTGCTCTGGGCTTCCTGTGAAGTAGAATTCACCAGCACACACACATGCACACACACACACACACACACACACACACACACACACACACACACACACACACAAACATACTCTCCCAGAGGGCAAATGGCAACACACAAGTTCCATAAAGAGAAAACAAAATCAATATGAATGCAACACTTCCAATACACACCACTCACATAAACCAGCTAGCAGATCAATTCTGGAATGTGACACCTGTTCCTATTTTCAATAGCTTTCAAGATGAACAAAATGTTCAACCTCTCTTAAAGGGATCAGTGGTCTAACAGAATAGTGGACAACAGTGAGGTTTCCACTACATCACTGTGTGTGTGTGTGTGTGTGTGTGTGTGTGTGTGTGTGTGTGTGTGTGTGTGTGTGTGTGTGTGT